>NW_006921643.1:4298134-4299842 GCF_000298275.1 Orycteropus afer afer | reverse complement strand
CTCAAGTATAGCAGGGATTGTGGGGCTGGTGTGGGATCGGGCAGTGTTTCGTTCTGCTGTGCATGGGGTCGCTATGAGTCGGAAATGACTCGACGGCACTTAACAACAACAACAAAGTCTGATTTATGCATTTTGGGGCTCTATTATTGCGTGCATAGATATTTATTATGGTTATGTTCTCTTGTTCAATTGATTCCTTAATCATTATATAATGTTCTACCTTGTCTCATATGGTGGTTTTTGTCTTAAAGTCAGTTTGATCAGAAATTAATATTGCCATTCCTGCTCTTTTTTGGTTGCCATTTGCTTGATACATCTTTTTCCAACCTTTGATTTTTAGTGTGGTAGTTTGGTTTTTGTGTCAACTTGGCTGGGCCTGATTGAGTGGCTGGGGAGCTGGTGGTATTTAATCCCCATGAGGAGACAGGCAATCAAGTCCATGGTGGGATCTACCACAAGCAGCTGGGTCGCTCCCTTTGGGTATGTCGTCTGCTTCCTGTATATAAGGGGAAGCCTTTGGGTATGGTCTCTAGCCTTTGGCACGCTTGGACCCCGTATGTAGCCGTGTCATTGCTCAGCAGCCTGCTATGCTCTGCTGACGTTGGAACTTACAGTGGACTTAAGTTAATGGCCTGCCGTGTGGATTGGTAACATCAGGACTGTGCTTTTTTATTTGTCAACTTTGGGGTTTCTCAGCCTCAGCAGCCAACAGCTATCTGAGTGAAGAAATGCCTCTAGCTCCAGTGGGCTGGGAGCAGGAGGCAAAGGTGGACTCCAAGGTTGAGGGGCTTTCATCCAGCCCCTAGAGCCTGGCACTTTAAACTTGGACTTAAAGCCTCCAAATTGGAAGAATAAACTCCTGTTTGTTTAAGCCATCCCATTTGTGGTATATTCTTGTCAGAGCTGTACTAGGTAACCAGAACATGTAGTCTATTTTTGTTTGCCTTTAAGGTGTGTCTCTTGTAGGTAGCATATTGATGGGTTATGTTTTCTTATCCAGTCTGCAACTGTCTGTGTCTTGACACATCCATTGACATTCAGTGTAATTGTCAACAGGTATGAATTTATTGCTATCATTTTGTTAGGTGTTTTTTCATGGTGTTACTGATTTCTTTGTTCCATATCATTTTCTGTGCTGAGCTCTTTTTGTTTATCAATTGTGTTACATTTTTCTTAATTTGCTGTTGTTTTAGTATTTGCTAAATATTTGTGCTTGTCCTCTTTTTTATTTTGATGTGAAGGTTTGTAATTTTTCTTTGAGGTTACCCTGTGATTTTAATATTCTTCCCCAGTTTAGAACACTCTGGTCTATCTCGTAATTATCTTGACTTCCTCACCATTTAGAATTTCTGTAACTACACTATTTTTTCCCTCTTTCTGGTTTGTAGTTATCCTCATTTGCCAACTGATGTCTTTAGTTCTCTGTTTACAGTCTTGTAGGCTTATTTACTTTATTTTATTTTTTAAATTTTGATTTGGGTGAAGATTTACAGAGCAAATTCATTTTCTACACAGCAGTTCACATATACTTTGTCTCATGTCATTGACCACATTTACCACAATGCAACAGCTCCCCTCCCCCTTCCTCCCCATAGTTACCTCTTCCCAGTGTCCATCCCCCAATACTCTCTTGACCCCTGAGCTGTCTCCCTGTGCATAAGCAGCCCTTCCTTCTCCCATGATTGTTCTCTCCAGGGAGTGTGTCTAT
>NW_006921643.1:4288776-4296688 GCF_000298275.1 Orycteropus afer afer | reverse complement strand
AGTGCTGGATCCAGATGGTATCTCATTGTTGTTTTGATTTGCATCTCTCTAATAGCTAATGATGGTGAGCATTTCTTCATATGTTTGTTGGTCGCTTGAATATCCTCCTTGTTGAAGTGTCTATTCATGTCTTCTGCCCATTTTTTAATGGCTTATTTACTCTGGAAACTTCCATAACTGGATTGGTTTCTGGGTTATGTCATCACGTGTGTTAATGGTCCGTTGTTGTTTGCTGCTGTTGGTTTTTTTTTTTTTTTTTTTTAAATTGTGATTTGGGTGAAGATTTACAGAGCAAATTCACTTTCTACACAGCAGTTTTTTTTTTTTTTTTTTTGGCCAAAGGATTCCCTTTAGCATGCCTTGTGAGAATGGTCTGGTTTTAAGAAATTCCTTTCATTTCTGTTTATCTGGAAATGTCCTAATTTCACCATCATATTTGAGGGACAGTTTTGCCGGGTATATAATTTTTGGTTGGAAATTTTTTTCTTTCAGAGTTTTATGTATACTATCCCGTTGCCTTCTCATCTGCATGGTTACTGCCGAAAAATCTGAGCTTAGTCTTATTGGTTGCCCTTTATAGGTAACTTTCCATTTTTTCCCGTGCTGCTTTCAGGATTCTTTCTTTGTCTTTGGTTTTGGTGAGTTTGATGATGATATAGTAATTTTCATTTAGGTTCTATCTTCTTTGGAGTTCATTGGGCATCTTGAATGGATATATTCTCGTCTTTCATCATATCAGGGAAATTATCTTCTAACAAATCTTGGACAATTTTCTCTGTGGTTTTATTTGTCTCTTCCTTTTCTGGTGTTCTGATTACACGTAGATCATTCCCTTTGATGGTATCCCCTATGAACCTTAGGCTTTCTTCATTTTGTTTTGATTTTTTTTTCTGATTGATTCTTTTCAAAAGACGTATTGAGGTATTTGTCTTCAATCTCACTAATTTGGTCTTTCATTGATTCAGTTCTATTCCTTTACCTGTTCAATGTATTATTTATTTCTGAAAATTAGTATTAGTCTTCTGGATTTCTATCTGTAGACTTTGTATCATTTCCAACTTTTCATTTATTTTGTCATTTTGTTCTTGTATTGTCTACCAGAATTGTTCTAGGGTTTTGTCTGTGTTATCCTCAATTTTGTCAGTGTTTTCCTTGATCTGTCTCTCAATCCGTTGAAGGTACCTGAATATAATTCTTTGGAATTCCTTATCAGGGAGTGCCAGTGCTGCTGCTTCATCCAGGTTGTGTTCCTGGTCTGTATCCTGCTCCCTTGTTTCTACTGCTTTATCTTGCTTCTTTGTGTGGATTGTGATGCTCTGTTGTCTTTGAGACATTGTGCCATTTTTGTGTTTATGTTTAATTGGTGATTGTATGTTGGAATGATTCACCCAAGATTTTTGTTTTCTTTGGATGTATATGAGCAAACAGGGTACTGTGCTCCTCTCTTTGCTAGTTGGCAGCAATTATGCACTCATTACCTGTCTCCTTTCCAGTTTTTATCCTCCCGTATGTCCTTGCTGTGTTTGGCAAGTAAATCCCTGAAATCTGAACAGGAATGCTGTCTCTTTACATATCCAAAATGGCCACCACTTACAAATATTCAAAATGGCTGTGCCCAGCCACTGCTTGTAAACATTCAAAATGGCTGAGCCCTCCAGACAGCTGAAAATCCCCAGGTCAGTTTGTCTCCTTCTTTGGTGTTTCCTTTCTCAGTTGTCAGCTACCCATGCAGTAGTCATGCAGCCCTTGATGAGAGGGCTGAGTTTTAGGTTAATTCTCAGGTCCTAACACTACTTGGAGATATTCAGGGTGCCTTTTCCATCAGGAAAGCTTACTGTCCACAGCTCCATTTGTCTGCTTACTGTCTTCATTCAGGTTCTTTTACTAGTTGGTGTTTAATCTGTTTCTGTATCCTTCCTTTCAAAGCTCAGGGCTCCAGGATTATCTTTTGTATTTGTGTCAATTGGTTTCTCTTTTGTTCATTGAAGAAGGTCTATGTAGCTTGTCTGCCTATTCCATCATCTTACCAGAAGTCCCAATACAGTGTTGAATAGAAGTGGTGATAGAGGGTATCCTTGTGTGGTTTCTGTTTGCAAAGGGAATGGTTTCAGTCTCTCTACATTGAGAATAATGTTGGCTTTTGGTTTTGCATATATGCCTTGTGTTATGTTGAGGAATTTCCCTTCTATTTGTATTTTGTTGAGGGTTTTCATCAGGAATGGGTGTTGGATTTTATCAAACACCTTTTCTGAGAAGTGGTCTTGTTTAGGGGGTCTCTTCCCATCATTGCTCCAGAAATAGTTCTTAGAAACTGAGCTAATGCACATGAGCTGGGTGAGTTACGGAAGCTGATGTAGCTAGCGCTAGAAGTTACTTTCTTCTTCTCAGGTAGAATGAGCCCAACCTTGGCATTTGAGCACAGAGGCTTGTGTTCCCATAGGGAGTTAAATCTTGATTATTGGAAATGCTTTATTCTTAGCCAGTCAACTGACCAGGAATAGTTTGGATTTTGAAAATGTTTCAAGATGTTTTTGACTTCACTATTCTTTGTCAGTTAAATGACAAAAGGTAAAGGGCACCTAGAGAGCAGTTAGAAAATGTTTGCTGATCAAGTGAATGAAAAAACCATTGTGGGCAGAGCAGCAGCAGGAAAAAGAGGGTCAGAATTCTGTGTCAAGTTTGCAGAGGAGTCTGGACTCCAGAGGCAGCGCCTTGACAGGTTTAATAAATTGTTCAACATGGAACAAGAAAGTGAAGGAAAGAGCCTGGAGCAGAGGCAGTATTTGGCGGGGGGAGAGGTGTACCCAAATTATGGTAGATTGAGGTGCCAACTGCCTCAGCTTGTCTGTAGGAGGAAAGAGTGTGTGCTTGGCAATGGATAGGTGGCTGAATGCTTGCTGTGTGTAGCCACTTGGAACATGGAAGGGGATGGTCTAGTAACCCTTTCCCTGAAGAGATCTTTCCTTTCTTGTTTGAGAACTTGACACAGGGTAGGAAGATCTTTCTCTTTAGCCTAGTTCTTCCCATGTCCTGAGAAATTTGAAGGTCCTTACCCACCTCTCCTTCTTACATCTGATACCTCCCTCCCATAGCCTCACAGCCTCCTCTGTTACCTCCTCCCCCAGTATTTAAAATGGCATTAACTGTCACTGCTACTCTGGTCCATAGATTACCTCCAATTCCAGTAGTCTGTTGTTTGATCTCAGGGAACCAGGCCTGTTGCCCATCAGCCCTCATCTTTGTCCTTACAATCTCTCAGTGTCCTTATGACCTCTTATTTCTCCACACAGCATGAACCTAATGGTGCCTGTTATTTACAAAACACTGTTGCTGCACCCTTGATTGCTTTATGTTGTGGCCAGATAGGGAAAGAGATGGGACTGTAGCAGGATCCTGGGTTAAGAGTGAAGAAATGGCTGTTGGATGGTAGGGGCCTAGTGTCTGGCCTGCTATTGATATCTGATTGCTAGCTTGAGGGATGGAGTGGAAATCAGAGGTGGGTAGAAATAAAGTCTATAAATATAATAATTTCTTATTTTAATTACTCATTTTTTTATAGAAGTTAATTTTGGCAAATGGCTTCTACATCTGTTATTTCACTGGAGTCTGTTTTTACTCTTTCTTGACTCTTTTCCTCCTCCTTTTAAGATACAGCTATCTATCATGGCTGTTGTAAATACAATTTCTTTCTCTCTTCGATTTCTGTCTCTGCGGTTTCTGGCTTCAGCCCTCATTGCTATTCAGATGACTCCCAGGCCTATATTTCCAGCCTCAGTCTTATCCCCTGTGCTGTCATCCCATCTTTTTAGCTGCCTGATAAATATCCACCTGCCCCATTGGTGTTACTCACCCTTTTAAACTCATCATATTTTCCCTCAAACCCAGTTCTTTTTCCTATTTAATCATAGTATCATCATTCTCCCAGTTACCTCATCTTTAAAGATTGGCATCTCCCTCCCTCCCTTCCTCCCAAGCCCAGAGTCATCACTCACCTTCCTTTGTTGTGTCCCATCACTTGTTTCCATTCCTATTGCCTCCCTGTTGTTCCTATCTCATCACTTCTTACTGAGTTATAGCAATAGCTCCTTCCCATTTTCTGCATCTCTAGGTATGTCTGCCTCCAGCTGCATCCTACACACAGTAGGCTGTCTATTAGTGTTTTAAAGCCACTATTCATGTTGTAACATGATTTTTATCTGAAGAAACTGAAATCGTTCCTCACATCGTTCTTCACTGCCTAGAGAGTTAAATTCTGACCTTGAAACCTGGAATGTGAGGTCCCACAACCAATTTCTTTCTTTCTTTTTTTAAATTATGATTTAGGTGCAAATTTACAAAGCAGATTTGTTTTACTCTCAACAGTTCATGCACATTTGATTTTACAGCCCTGATTACAATCCCCACCCATAAAAAGCTCTCTTCCCTGTGACTAACCCTTCCCTGTGCCCTTCTGTGCATTCCCTTTCAGTCCAGCTTTCCCCTTATGTTAATGCTACCCCTCTGATGTCTTCTGACTGATTGATTTAATGGGTGCATCTCCCTAGGATTGGTGGGTGCATCTCCCTGGGGTAGCTGTTCAACTTATAGGTCTTTTTCCTGTTGGGCCAAGAGCCAGTCCATGGAAGTGAGACCATTTCCAGGCCTGAAGGATAACCTGAGGCCATAGTCTCAGAGGTTCTGCCAGTCTCTATTCAACCAATAATTCTGGTCATTTTTGTAATTTTGAATTTTGTTCCACATTTTCTTTCCAATCTATTTGGGATCTCTGATTTTGATTCATTTCCAAGTGGTTGGCATTGGTAGCCAGGCACTGTCTAGTTCTTCTGGTCTTAGAGTCTTGAAGGCTGAGGTCGTTGTGGTCCCTCGTATCTTTGGACTAATTGTTCCCCAATGTCTTTGATTTTCTTCACTCTTCTTTGCTTCAGATGAGAGGAGACCAATAGTTGCATCTTAGATGGCCACTTGAAAGCTTATAAGACCCCAGTCGCTATCCCACAACCTTCAGCTTTTCTCTGAATGTTTGGTAGAATTTGCCAGTGAAGCAGTCTGAGCCAGGACTGTTTTTTGTTGGGAGTTTTTTTTTTTTTTTTTTTTAATGACTTATTCAATTTCTTTTGTTGTAGCTCTATTAAAATTTTCTACCTCAGATTGTGTTAGTTTGGGTAGGTATGTGTTTCTAGAAATTTGTCCATTTCTTCTAGGTTTTCAAATTTGTTGATGTACAGTTCTTCATAGTATTCTTGTTGTTCTTGTTATTTCAATAGGTTCTGTTGTGACATTGCCTATTTCATTTCTTCATGTTATTTGCATTTTCTCCTTTATTAAATTTGCCAGTGATCGGTCAGTTTTAGTAATCCTTTTAAAAATCAACTTCTAGTCTTGTTAATTCTTTCTGGTGTCTCTCTGTTTGATTTATTTCTGCTTGAATCTTTATTATTTCTTTTCTTACAGTGATTGTAGGCTCCCCCCCCCCCAACATTTGCAGATATTGGGTTAAGGTATTGATTATGATTCTTTCTTCTAACCAGAGACACAAAAGACTTGGGGAACAAAAACAAAACAAAACAATAAAATACTGCTACAAGAAACCAAAAGAGACCTACATAAATGGAAGAATATACCATGCTCAGGCATTGGAAGACATAACACTGTAAAAATGACACTACTACTCAAAACTATCTATAGATACAATGCAATCCCCAGATAAGCAAAACACTACTAAAGGAGAAGAACAAAGTAGTAGGTAGCCTCACACTCCCCAACCTCAAAACATACTGTACAGCCACAGTAGTCAAAACAGCCTGGTATTGGTATAATGACAGACACATAAACCAATGGATGGAACAGAGTGGAGAACCCAGAAGTAAATCCATCCACCTATGGTCAGCTGATCTTTGACAGAGGGTAGAAATCCATTAAATGGGGAAGGGATAGTCTCTTGAACAAATGGTGCTGGCAAAACTGAAAATCCATTTGTAGAAATATGAAACAGGATCCATATCTCACACCATATACAAAAACTATCTCAAGATGGGTCAAAGACCTAAGACATTGCATAAATACACTATCAAACATAACTAAAAATACACAAACAGCAGAAGACAAAGTAGATGACTGGGACCTCCTAAAAATTAAACATTTATGTACATCAAAAGACTTGGTCAAAGAATAAAAACAACCTACAGACAGGGGAAAAATAATTTTTGGGAGTGAAATATTGGACAAGGGATTAATCTAAAAAATTTATATATAAAAAAATTCAACACCTTAACAACAAAAAGACAAACAATCCAATTAAAAAATGAGCAGAGGACATGTACAGACACTTCACCAAAGAAGACATACAGGCAGCTGACAAACACATGAAGAAATGCTCATGATCATGAGCCATTAGAGAGATGAAAATCAAAACAATAGATATCATACACCCCAGCATTATTAGCAAAGATTAAAAAAAACAAAACAACAAATGCTGACGAGGATGTGGAAAAACTGAAACAGTCATATACAGCAGGTGGGATTGTAAAATGGTACAACCACTGTGGAAAGTGGTATGGTGTGTCCTTTAGAATTTGGAAATAATCATATGATCCAGCAATCCTATTACTAGATATATATCATAGAGAATTAAGAACTGTGACACAAACAGATATATGCACACCCATGTTCATTGTAGCATAATTCATAATAGCAAAATGATGGAAACAACTTAAGTGCCCATCAACTGATGAATGTATCAACAAACTATGGTAGGTACATGCAATGGAATTCTGTGTGTTCTGGTTACCTAGTACTGCTCTGACATGAAGATACCACAAATAGGATGGCTTGAAGAAACAGGAATTTATTCTCTTACAGTTTGGAGGCTTTAAGTCTGAGTTCAGCCAGGCTCTAGGGACTGGGTGAAAGCCCCTCAACCTTGGGCTTCAGCTCTGCCTTCTGCTCCCAGTCCACTGAAGCTGGAGGCTTTTCTTCATTCAGCTGCTGGCTGCTGAGGCTGACAAGCCCAAGGTTGACAAGTAAAAAGGCACAGTCCTGATGTTACCAAACCACATGGCAGGCCATTAATTCTAATACATTAAAAGTCCCAAGGTCAGTAGAGTGTGGCAGGCTGCTGAACAATGACACGGCTACATGCAGAGTTCAAGCATGCCATAAGCTAGAGACCATTCCCAAGGCTGCTGCTGATGTACAGGAAACAGACCACATTGCTAAAGCAGCTACTCAGCTGTTCACAATAGATCCCACCATGTAGTTGATTGCCAGTTTCATCATGGGGAATACTACATCCAGCTGCCCAGCCTCTCAACCAGACCCAGCCAAGTTGACACACAAACTTAACTACAACATTAAAGAATGATGAATCTGCAAAACACCTCATGACATGGATGAACCTAGAAGACAATATGCTGAGTGAAATTAGTCAATCACAAAAGGACAATTATTGTATGCAACTGCAATGGTAAAGAGTTAAGAAAAGGTTTACACGCAGAATGTGTTATGGGCTAATGTAAGTCTAGCTAAGGTGACTGTCAGTGTGTGGCATCACTGTAACTGTAACTAGCTACCGTAAGTCAGATAAGGAAGATGGAGCAATCTGCTTGTGTAAAAATCTACTGCCTTGGAAACCCAATGTGGGTTGCTATGAGTCGGAATCAACTTGATGGCAATGAGTGAGTGAGAGAACTTGGAAGGCGAGGAGTTGGGGGACAGAAAAAGAAAAATAAAATGTTGTATATATATATATATATATATATATATATTTTGTTTTTGTTGTTAGGTGCCATTGAGTCGTTTCCGACTCATAGCGACCCCATGCACAGCAGAACGAAACACTGCCCAATCCCACACCAGCTCCATGATCCCTGCTATACTTGAGCCCATCATCACAGCCACCATGTCAATCCATCTC
>NW_006921643.1:4284830-4287406 GCF_000298275.1 Orycteropus afer afer | reverse complement strand
TGCCATCTTCTCTTGATGTTTCCTGCATCATTCAATATTTTGCCCATAGAATCTCTCCATACTGCAACTCGAGGCTTAAATTTTTTCTTCAGTTCTTTCAGCTTGAGAAATGCGGAGTGTGTTCTTCCTTTTTGGTTTTCAGACTCCAGGTCTTTGAACATTTCATTATAGTAATTGGTTTTGTCTGCTTGAGCTGTTCTTTGAAATCTACTGTTCAGCTCTTTTATCTTGTCATTTCTTCCATTGGCTTTAGCTACTACTCTGCTCAAGGGCAAGTTTCAGAGTCTCTTCTGTCATCCATTTTGGTCTTCTCTTCTTTTCTCATATTTTTAGTGATGTCTTGCTTTCTTCATGGATAATGTTCTTGATATCCTCCCACAATTCTTCTGGTTTTTGGTCATTGGTGTTCAATGCATCGAATCTATTCTTTAGATGATCTCTAAATTCAGGAGGGATATATTCAAGATCATATTTTGGCTCTCTTGGACTTATTTTAATTGGAGAGGGAACTCAGCCACGCCCAAAGCAGCAGGACCGTAGAGCGGGAGAAAGGGGATTAAAAGCCAGGAATTCTGTGTATTTTTGTAGTAATCAGAAAACATAAAGCAAGAATGAAGCAGACAGAAAAGTTCTCCCCAACCTTCAAGGTTCATCTGAATTTTCTTGTTTGTGGTTTCTTCCAGCGTCAGGTGCTATTATTCATATCTCCCCTCCTTCCATACCCTCTTGCATGAATCTCACATCAAGCCTCATATTACAAAAATATATTAATTTGTTTTATTCCCCCTTCTTGCTCATGAATCAGTAGCAGTTTGAACTATTTGAATCCTTAAAACCCTGCAGGACTTGCTTGGGTACCTCATATGTACCTCTGAGCTACATCATCATTGTTGAACTGGGGGCCTGCCATGGCCCTGGCATCTCTCTGGGCATCCTGGGATTGTAGTGCTCCTGTGGCTTGAGTGGGACTGAAGTCCTTGCTGTTTCCATGGCAGAAGCTCTGTGACTGATAGGGCTGATTGATTGGCCTTTAATTCATTACCAGTTTCCAGACTAGGATCCCAGTGTTTGTAATTAATAAGGATGTGATTGGAAAGCTCATCTGTGTTCCTGCTGATCCCTAGAGGAATCCATTCATATATAGCAACCTAGGCTCTAACCTAGCATTAGAAAAGTTCAGTTCAATAATTCATCATGACACGAAGTAATTGAAGTGTGGATTAATACTTGCCAAGAATGGTAGGAAGAAATGATGGACAGATTTTTGGCCAAAGAGGGTGAACTGTCTAGCTCCTAAGGAATCCGTTATTCTAGTAGCCTACTGCTCTCTCTTTGGAGCTTTAACCATGTCTAATTAAAGGGGACTCCAGGCCCTAAATCAGAGCATAGTGTGGTGAAATGAGTTCTTTATATGGCCCTGTGCCTAGTTCTTTGGGAAAATGGCCTCAGAGATTTTTTCCCTAAGCCCCGAGGAGTTACCTTTGCCCTAGTTTTCTACCCTAGAAGGTTTATTATTTTTGTCCAGGTTGATTGACATTTCCTGGATAAGCTGTAAACTTCTTGTATGGTCCTGGACTGCAGCCTGCCCTGTGATTGGTATGTATCTTGATGAGATTGGTCAATAGACAGTGAAAATGAGGTGGATTATAGCCGGTAGCATAGTGGCTAAAGCACTTGACTGCTAACCAGAAGGCTGGCGCTTCAAACCCACCAGCCACTCCTCGGAAGGAAGGTTGGGCAATCCTACTTCCGTAGTGATACTGCCTCGGAAACCCAAGGAGGGGTCGCTATGAGTCGGGGACGACTCGACGGCACACAACAACAACAACAACAACAACAACATGCAAATGAAGTGTCAATGGCTACCAAAAGGTCCCTCCTCCCTGGGAGGGACCATGTCCTTGGAATTGCCTAGTAGTTGTGTATTTAAGCAGTCAACCCCAAAGAATTTAGCAGGCAGAAAAAAACAGGAAGAGAAGCAGCAGTAAAAAGCAGAAGGAAGAAAGAAGAGAGAAGTAGCAAAAGAGAGAGTAGGCATAGAGCCTCCTAGAAGAGCTGTAACACTGAAGACAGTGAGAGGCCCAGAAGTCCAGCAGGAGAGCTGGTGGTGACAGACAGCAGGGCCAAGAGGAGCCTCTCCTTACAGTGCTGAGAAGAGGCCTGTTTTGAGAGAAATGGGACCTATATAGCCAAAAGGAGCTGAGAGAGCTTTCCTGCAGAAGACGAAAGACTTGACTACATACTTCCTGATGCTGTTTTGTAGGCTATTGATCATGATCCTAAACTGTGCCCTGATACTTCTTAATAAATCACTTAACTCTAAGTATGGTTTGTGTGGCCACTGCAGTGGATTATCAAACCCAGAAGAGAAGTAGAGAGTGCTATGGGGGAGGGATGGCTGGTGTCAGAATTGGTAAAAGGGTAAGAGGGTAGAAGTATGTCTGACCTCACCCTCATGGGAATCAGCTTTGGGCTGAGCCTGGTCAGTATCGCCTCTGAAGTTAGATAGTTTCTGATGACACTGATTCTACTACTACCACCATTTTACACTTAGATTCTGGTCTTTATATCAAAGG
>NW_006921643.1:4272330-4279830 GCF_000298275.1 Orycteropus afer afer | reverse complement strand
TTGACCTTAATGATGTGGATGAAGTAAAGTTTTTGAGACCTTCATTTGCTGATGGGACACAACTCAAAATGGGAAGAAACAGCTGCAAACATTATTAATAGGAATGTGGAATGTATGAAGTATAAATCTAGGAGAATGGAAGTTGTAAAAAATGAAGTGGAACACATAAATATCAATATCCTAGGCATTAGTGAGCTGAAATGGACTGATATTGCCATTTTGAATCAGACAATCATATGGTCTACTTTGATACATTGAACACCAGTGACTGAAGACCAGACGAGTTAGGTATGAAGTCAAGAACATCATCCATGAAGATGGTCTACTATGCCAGGAATGACAAATTGAAGAGGAATAGCATCTCATTCATTGTCAAAAAGATTATTTCAGGATCTATCCTGAAGTACAGTGCTGTTGGTGATAGGATGATTTCCATATACCTACAAGGAAGACCAGTTAACACGACTTCTCAAATTTATGCACCAACTGCCAAAGCAAAAGATTAAGAAACTGGAGATTTTTACCAGTTTCTGCAGTCTGTAATTGACCAAACATGTGATGAAGATGTATTGATTATTGCTGGTGATTGGAATGTGAGAGTTGGAAACAAGAAAGCATCGGTAGTTAGAAAATACGGCCTTGGTGATAGAAATGGTGCTGGAGATCACATGATAGAATTTTGCAAGACCAATGACTTACTCATTGCAAATACAATTTTTTAACAACATAAACGGCTGCTGTACACGTGGACCTTGCCAGATAGACTACACAGAAATCAAATCAACTATATCTGTGGAAAGAGGCTGTGGAGAAGCTCAGTATCATCAGTCAAAACAAGGAGCTGAATGTGGAACAGACCATCAACTGTTCAAATGCACATTCAGGTTGAAGCTGAGGAAAATTAAAACAAGTCTGTGAGAGCCAAAATATGACTTTGAGTATATCCCACCTGAATTTAGAGACCACTTTAAGAATAGATTTGATACATTGAACACCAGTGACTGAAGACCAGACGAGTTAGGTATGACGTCAAGAACATCATCCATGAAGAAAGCAAGAGGTCATTAAAAAGACAGGAAAGGAAGAAAAGACCAAAAGGGATGTCAGAAGAGACTCTGAAATTTGTTCTTGAACAGAGAGTTGCTAAAGGGAAAGGAAGAGTTATTGAAATAAAAGAGCTGAACAGAAGATTTCAGAGGGATGCTCTAGAAGACAAAGTCATTTATTACAATAAAGTGTGCAAAGACCTAGAGTTAGAAAACTGAAAGGGAAGAACATGCTCAGTATTTCTCATGTTGAAGGGACTGAAGAAAAAGTGCCAGTCTCAAGTTGCAGTATTGACAGATTCTATGGGCAAAATATTGAATGATGCAGCAAGCATCAAAGAAGGTGAAAGGAATACACAGAGTCATTGTACCAAAAAGAATTGATAGACATTCAGTCATTTCAGGAGGTAACATATGATCAAGAACCAATGGTGTTGAAGGAAGACTCTAAGCTGTGCTGAGGAAATTGGCAAAAAGCAAGGCCAGGAATTGAGAGAGTATCCATTAAGATGTTTCAACAAATAGATGCAGCTCTGGAGGTGCTTATTCATCTATGCCAGGAAATTTGGATGACAACCAACTAACCAACTGGAAGAGATTAATATTTGTGCCCATTCCAAAGAAAAGTGATCCAATAAAATATGTAAATTATCAAGTAATATCATTAATATCACACTCAAGTAAAATTTTACAGAAGATAATTCAAAAACAGTTGCAGCAGTATGCTGATAGGGAACTTCCAGAATTTCAAGTTGGGGTCAGAAGAGGACATGGAATGAGAGTTATTATTGCTGGTATCAGATGGATCTTAGCTGAAAGCAAAGAATACCAGAAAGATGTTTTTCTCTGTTTTATTGACTATGCAAAGATATTTGACTGTGTGGATCATAAGAAATTATGTATAACATTGTGAAGAATAGGAATTCCAGTGCACTTAATAGTGCTTCTCAGCAGAAAGGTCTAATCTGACCACAAGGTCGGATTCTACAGATTGGATTTCGTCTTCTTTTCCTACTGCTTTGACTCATAGAAAAGTGGGTCTAGTGAAATCTGGAGACTCAGCTGGGAAGATACTTGTATGTCAGGATATAAATTGTGAAAATTAGGTCCAAAGGGTTGTAGGAGAGATATGATGATTCCAGAAATGAAGGTCCTCCCACCCCTTCCCTAGAAGTCTGAATGAGAGATCAGGAAACTTTGTTGTTTCTTGGGTTATTATAATGTCTTTTTAATTTTTTTCAGGTAAGACATGGTTGACTAAATATTAGAGACACAAGAATATATAGAAATAAAATACTGTGTGTTCGTCTAGAAGTGTGAATATGAGATTTTGCATGAAAAAGTATAGTCACATTGAATAAGTAACCCTGGAGGGACATCTGCTTCATTGAGGGTCCCTGGGCCCAAACCAAAAATTTTCTTACCCGCAACTCCTCTGTGTGCCTCTTTGCGCTGTGGTTTGGTTTACCTGGATTGCATTAAAAGGAATGAGGAAATCATACCCCTGCACACCATTCTTACTCCCCTCCCTTCACCTCTACCCAAGGTGCACAAAAGCATATGATTTGCTCTAGAATAAGCTGAAGATTTGATCCAAAAGGATGACTCTCTTAACAATGGGCTTTCACTGGTAAGCGTATTGGGGGTGTTGAGATTATCTCCCTGATATCTCTCAAATCCCAGCACATCAGAGACCACCTACTCAGCTTTTATGTGTTTTCTGTTTCTGCTTGTTTTAGTATAGAGCTGTAGCTTATACATTTGACTCAAGCAAAGGCAGGAGACTGTTTAGTGCCTCTGCAGGGAACTGTACCCACTGCTCTGCCCTCTCAAGAGGAGGCTTTTGGGAAACTTACTCCTGCTTTGTGATGAGGCCTCGTTATCTGTGCTCGAAGGTATGATGAAAGTTGTTAGGAACTGCTCTGGGGGATTAAACAATACATTTGCAGAGGGAAAGAAAAAGTTTCCTTGGTTGGAATAATAATTTGGGCACAATTTTTTTTGAAAGATAAAGCTTTTTGTTTAAATTTTATTTTATAAAAATTTTTATTGTTGATTTGGGTACAAGTTTACAGAGCAATTTCATTTTCCATACAGCAGTTCATACACATTTTGTCTCATGACATTGACTACAGTTTCCCACATTAACAACAGCTCTCTTCCCACTTCATCCCCATGGCTACCTCTTCCCTTTGTCTTTCCCTCCTATGCACTCCTGCCCCCTGCCCCCGTGCTCCCTAGCAAGGTCTCCCTGTGCATACACTGCCCTTATGTTCTCCCATGATTGATCTCTCCAAGGAGTGTATCTACCTAATGTAAATGTTCAGCCCATATGCCAGTGTTTTATTTGGCTGAAAGTTACGGAGTGGGTTCAGTTCCAGACCTGAAGGGCAGTTAGGAGCCATGGTCTCAGGGGTTTCACCGGGCTTTATCAGACCAGCAATGCTGGTCATTTTTCTCCCACTCTATCCAGGATCTCCTACACCAATCCCCCTCCAAGTGGTTGACAGTGGTAGCTGGGCACCTGTTTTTCTGGTCTCATGGTCATATAGGCTGAGGATCACATGGTGTACTAGTCACTTGGACTAATTTTTCCACGAGTCTTTGGTTTTCTTCATTCTTCTTTGCTGTGGACGAGGAGAGACCCATTGTTACATCTAGATGGCTGCTTGCAAGCGTTTATTTATTTATTTTTAGGATTTGGGTGAAGATGTACAGAATAAATTCACTTTTCATACAGCAGTTCACATATACTTTGTCTCATGTCATTGACCAAAATTTACAATGCAGCAGCTCCCCTCCCACTTCCTCCCCATAGTTACCTCCTCCCAGTGTCCATCCCTTCATACTCTTCTGCTTGCAAGCTTTTAAGATCCCAGTCACTACTCACCAAAGTGGGATGTGGAACATTGTTTTTGTGTAGTATGTAATGCCAGTTGAGCTTGATGTCCCCTGCAACCATGGGTCCAACTGCCTGCTCCCTCCAGACAGCTGTCCTGTGGCCAAGAAGTGACCACAACCTTGTCCCTTGTCAGCTCTACTGTATACCTGGAAATTCTTACTGCACATACAAATACATCATCTGCCAACTCTACACATGGTCATGGGCACACGCCCCTCTGCCTAGACATACCTGATCATTCAGCCTGTCCACCCATCACCCGTAGATCAATGTTTGCCAGGAAAGATAGTGTTTTTCGGTTGAGACTCTGGCCTCCGTTTCCTATTGGAATTTGAGTTATGGAAAGCTCATGAGAGCACTAATCTCATTTGATGTTTCTCAGATGACCATTTTTCTTCTCTGCTTCAGCATTTCTCTGTAGATCATAGAATTTCCCTCCATTTAATTGTCCTTTTTGGGGCCATGCTATCATGTTGGCAACTGTAGAAAAATGGAAAAATAGAAAATCACTATCCCTGGCCACTGTGAGCTTGTAATTAGAAGTCATGGAGAACATATAACTGGTGTTTGTGACTAGGTATGTAAAGTATCTAAAAATGTGAAATAATGAAGCAGTCCTGGGGACTGGATATTAGAAATTTAGGGGAAATTGAGATACATGTCACAGTTCTATACTTTTTATAGTTTTAAAGTAATTTTATTTATTTTGGAACAAAGATAGAATTGTATCTTTTATTTAGAACCCTGAAATTCCAGAAGAATTTGAGAAACAACTTCCTTTTAGATTAAATGTAGGGCAGGGGATGGTTAAGAAACCTGAATTAGCTCTGAAGGTGGGGAGGTGGCTTTCTTCCCCCCTCTCCTTTCTGGAGACTCTTTTATTGCTCAATTTGGATCACATTGGTCTTTGAATAACAATGACCCTTACTGATACTAATTAAAGTGAAATTAGTATCTTTGTCACTGTGCTAGTAAAATAACGAGGTGACTATCAGTCTGACCTTTTTTGACATTGTGTCCCCAGTTATTCCACTGCCTCCTCACCTATCACAAGCCCTAGGAGTAATTACTTACTTGCTCTTCTAAATGGAAGAGCTCTGAGGTATTGCAGCTCAGAGATTGATCTCAGAATGGGACAATGTGTGCAAATGACTGTATCACTAGCAAGCTTTTGCTTTTCCCAAGGCCTATATATTCAGCCATTTTAGTGGCTTTCCATGTAATGCATTTGACTTTTAGCTTGTTGCTAAAGTAATGGTAACATATTCTGTTTTCCATTTGTTTATTTATAGTCTTGTTTTCTACCCTTGCAAAACTTGATATAGGTACAAAGCCTCAGAAATGTACACATACTAGAGTAATAGATAACTCTGATTTGGTTACAAGGCAATAATTTAAGTTGACAGGTTTAGCTGATAACATAAAACACAAGGGAGAAATAGGATCAGTTTATAAATGTCAGCAGAACCCCTGAGAGTGAGTTGCTGCTTGGAGCTGACTCTGGTACTATTGTTTTGTCTAATACATTATAAAGTGAAATAAACTGATGTCTTTGAAAATCTGGCTGACCAAGATTAAAAGAATAGGACTGTAAATTAACCACTTCTTTTATGTCATCTTAAGCCACTTTCAGAAGGGACTAAAAGACAGAACATTGGAGTCCTGGCAAAGACTTGGAGTTCAGCTTCTCTGGAATGCCAAGATGTCAAGAGTGTGAATGAACTTGTTTGTGGCAAGTCCTGTTGGGAATCACAACTTGCCAGCTCTCCCTGTTCCGTGCCTCCACTCTGGGTAAATGGGACCTCAAAATGGAGGAGATTGTGAAGTCCAGATGTATGGAAACTAGACCTTGTGGAAGGTCATTATAGGTTCTGTCACTATGACAGCCATTGCCATCCAAAATGATGATTGTGAAATACATGAGATATTTGGAAAAACTGAAATCAGTTCAGCATAATGGGCACTGACACACAGGATCACCATCTCCCACATTGAAAATAAATATTCCTGCTTTACCTTGACATTTATTCCCCATAAATGCACTAGCGTTTATGTAGTAGTATCTTGTGATCGTATTTTATTCCACGTGCTCTTCTATTGATGTCTGCAGAGTCATGGGGAAGTGGTGCGGACTACTTAGGACATCCAGGAGCAGTTCATTTTTAGGGAACTAGTTTTATTTTAGGAGCTCTGGTAGCATAGTGCCTAACGCACTTGACTGCTAATCAGAAGGCTGGTGGTTCAAACCCACCAGCCACTCTTTGGAAGGAAGATGGGGCAATCTACTTCCGTAGTGATATTGCCTCGGAAACCCAAGGAGGGGTTGCTGTGAGTTGGGTCCGACTCGATGGCACGTAAGAACAACAACAAAGTTTTATTTTGGCATAGTTAGTAGGAATAGGCATAAAAACTAAGTATATGTATCATTTTCATGCATCTTGGTGATCGCCACACACTCAGAAAAGTCCTTGGAGTATTGCTTTTCCTCTATAGAGCAGTTTGAACTGATGTCATTGTTTAGAGATATCTCAGGCAGCAGAGGAAAAATAAAGTTCTATGGGATGGAAATTTTTAAAAAGTCACGCTTTCTACCCACCTGTCTTAAGTACTGAACCCTTTCTGGGTTGGTAGGACCCCTTCCCCCTGTTGGAGGTTTCTGTGGATAAAACTCATAGACTCTGGTTTGTGCTTGTTAGTTATTATGGACATTTAGCATTAAACATAACCCAGAGATGCTTACCATAGCTCTGGAGGCAAGAGGGGGAAAGGAAATGATTCCTATTTGCAAAAAAAAAAAAAAACAAAACCCCACAAATCTCTAATCTCTTCCATTTTTACCTCACTCACCACTGCCGTGTGGGTTCAAATGCCCCTGAACTACCCATCCTCTTCCCCTCTTTAGTTTCCTTGCTTGAGTCTTGAGGGTTACATTGGCTGGTTGTGTGAGGGGTCATTTAGGACTAAATGCATTGAGGTTGAACCCAGCATCAGTTTGTGTTTGAGTAAGCCCCCTTGTTCCAGGCTTCTGGGCCACCTCCTCATGAAGCCATAACTTGTTAGGTACCTTATTGCAAATGTATAATTTACATTTGATTGGTTGGGTTGATCTCTTCTTAGCAAGATGTATTAGAATGTGTTTGAGAAATACATGTTGATTATGTCTGTGGTATTCTGAGTCCGTATTTCTGATTTTAGAATGTGTGTATATGTTACAGGTATATAATTTGTACATAGATCTTTTTTTTTTTTTTTTTAAATTGTGATTTTTGGTGAAGATTTACAGAGCAAATTAACTTTCCATACAGCAGTTCACATATACTTTGTCTCATGACATTGACCACAGTTTACCACAATGCAACAGCTCCCCTCCCACTTCCTCCCCATAATTACCTCTTTCCAGTGTCCATCCCTCCATGGACTCCTGCCCCCTGAGCTGTCTCCCCGTGCATAGGCAGTCCTTCTTTCTCAATTATTGTTCTCTCCAAGGAGTGTATCTACCTCAGGTAAATGTTCAACTCATATGCCTGTCTTCTGTTTGGCTGGAAACCACAG
>NW_006921643.1:4270917-4271527 GCF_000298275.1 Orycteropus afer afer | reverse complement strand
AGCATAATGTCCTCCAAGTTCATCCATGTTATGCGGTGTTTTGCAGATTCTACATTATTCTTTAGCATTGCATAGTATTTCATTGTGTGTATGTATCAAAGTTTGGTTATCCATTCCTCAGTTGATGGACACCTAGCTAGTTTCCATCTTTTGGCTATTGTTTAGTCTATTTATGCCATATATTGTTGTTATTAGTTGTGTTGTTATGTGCCATCGAGTCGACTCATAGTGACCCCTCTTTGGGTTTCCAAGGCAGTATTACTACGGAAGTAGATTGCCCCGTCTTCCTTCCGAGGAGTGGATGGTGGGTTTGAACCGCCAGCCTCCTGATTAGCAGTCAAGTGCCTTAGGCACTGCACTATCAGAGCTCGCATGCCATGTATTAGGGCCCTTAAATTTGCCCCTAGATTTTCCTTGAGGCACTGTATAGTTTTAGGTTTCACATTTAAATCTTTGATCCATCTGGAGTTCGTTTTTGTGTATGGTGTGAGGTACAGATCTTGTTACAACAGTCTATTCTATCTTGCAATTCTCTTCACTTCCTCACCATTTAGAAGTTCTGTAACTACACAGTATTTTCCCTCTTTTTGTTTGTAGTTGTCCTCACTTG
>NW_006921643.1:4267389-4269822 GCF_000298275.1 Orycteropus afer afer | reverse complement strand
TTTTTTTCCTGTGTTTTCTTTGGTCTGTCTCTCAATCCTTTGAAGATACCTAAAGATAATTCTTTTGAATTCCTTATCAGAGAGTTCCAATGCTGCTTCTTCCTCAGGGATGTGTTCAGGGTCTATATCCTGCTCCCTTATTTCTACCACTTTATCTTGCTTCTTTCCATGGACTGTGATGGTCTGTTGTCTCCGAGGCATCGTGGCATCGTTGTGTTTAGATCTCTGTTAATTGTTTGTGAAGAGCAGTCAAGGGTGATTCTGGCTCTTCTTGGTGGTTTTTTATTGTTGGCCTGTTGGTGGAGATGGAGGTAGTGGCTCTCACTCAGTAAGTGAAGTTGCAGGAGGTGTGTGTGTAGTTGTGTCTTATGGGGACTATTGTTGTCTCCCACTCCATTAAACATAAATTACAACTGAATAACTTTCAAAAAAACTAAAAGCACAGGGGCAAAAAAAAAAAGGTCATGTAATCACACAGGAATAGTAACCAAAAAAAGGAAAAAGGGAAAAAGAAGAAGAAAAAACAAGAAAACCTGCAATATCTGGGCATAGAGCATTAAGAGAAAAAAAGTAGAGAACGAGAATAATGAGGGAAATAAAATGATAAAAATGCAAAAAGAAAAACAAGGAATGGAGTTAACCACGAGAAAAAAAAGGGTGGGGGGACTTAAAAAAAAAAATTCAACCAGGAACAGGGAAAAGAAAAAATGCTGAAAACTAGGACCTGGGAGGGGAAGATTAAAAATAATAGTAAAAAGGACAAAAATATTATTAATAATAGTTGTTTTAAAACAGACAAAAGGAAGCAAACTAATCACCAGAAAAAAGAAAGCAAAAAAGAAAAAAAAAATTAAAAAAGAGAGAGAGAGAAAAAAAAAATCGGTGGAGGACAGGGCAGAACACCCAGGCTCCGTCTGAGCACACAGACTGTGATGGAGTTCCTGTGGGCCCAGATGGTAGGTGGGAATGGCGGATGGCCACACTTCCATTCACCAAGCGGGTGTGGGGTATAAGAGTAACAAGAGGAATGTAGTACCTTTTCAGTCATGCAGGTCCAGAGGGTCCTTGGGGTTGCTGGAAAGCAGAACGTGTTCTTAAGCTCCAGGAATCCGTGAGAGTGCTCTTTAAATATCTGAAATAGCTGCTTTTAGACCTTTGAAATGGCGGCATCCTCTGGACTGGCAAAAGTCCACAGCTTAGCCCTCCTTTCTCTTCACTTTCTCCGTTTATTCCCCAGCCACTGTGCACAGTCCTCCGTGCAGTCCCTGGCTAGCAGGGCTGATTTTTAGGTTAATTCTTAAGTCCTACCAGCACTCGGGAATCTCCAAGCTGTCTGTGCCTTCAGGATTGCTCAACATCGCTACCAGACCGCAGCTCCATATGTCTCCTTTTTTGGTATTTTCACGCAAATTCTTCTGCTAGTTGGGGTTTAGTCCACTTCTATATCCTTCCCTTCAAGGTCAGAGGTCCAGGATTATCTTTTGTGTCTGTGTTAATTGGTTTCCCTTTACTTTGTTGAAGAGGGTCTGTGCAGTCTTTCTGCCTAGTCTGCCATCTTCTCAGTTCACCAATTTGTACATAGATCTTAATTATAACAGTATATTAAAGTTCAAGTGACCCATCTATAGAGTAAGAAACACCAAAAAGTAGATTTGTTTTTACCAGACCGCTCCCTTCTTTTTCTTTTAAAATACACCTTTATTTAATTTTCTAATAATACAAGTAATACATGCTGAGTATAAGAAAAATCATAATTACAAAAATGGATGACACCAAAAGAGTCTCTGGATTCTGCAGATGTTTAATGTATTTGACTGCTAACTGAAAGGCTGGTGTTTTGAGTCCACCCAGTTGCCCCTCAGAAGAAAGTCCTGGCCATTGAAAACATTATGGAGGACAGCTCTACTGTGACATACATGGGTTTGCCATGAGTCTAGATCAACTCAGTAGCAACTGATTGGGTTTTTGGTGTTTTGTTTTTTAAATTTTTATTTTTTGGTGAAAATGTACACAGCAAAATAAGTCCCCATTCAACAATTTCTACACATACTGTTCAGTGACATTGATTATATTCTTCACATTGTGTCAACATTTTCATTATTTCCTTTCTAGTTGTTCAATTTCCGATCGCCTGGTCTCCCTGCCCTCCTGCCTTCACATCTTTGCTTTAGAGTTATCATTGACCATTGGGTCTCATATAGATGATTTTTTGAAGTAGTACTCTTCTCATGGGTGATATTCTTTATGTTATAAACTAACCTTCTATTTAGCTAAAAGGTGACTTCAGGGGATAGTTTGGGTTCAGATTTAAATAACATCACAGGGCAACAGTCTTGGCGATTCCTCTAGTCTGAACTGGTTTGGGTTTTGGTTTTATAACATACAAAGTAAAAATCTTCTGAAGTCCAGTTTTTTCAAACTAGAGGTGACATA
>NW_006921643.1:4249870-4253290 GCF_000298275.1 Orycteropus afer afer | reverse complement strand
CAAGATTATCTTCTGTGTCTGTGTTAACTGGTTTCCCTTTTCTTTGTTGAAGAGGGTCTGTGCAATCCTTCTGCCTAGTCCGCCATCTTGCCCCGTCTCAGAGGTGACATATATTAACATATACTCTCTTTAAGAAAAATTTCCAGAACTTCTAAATGTTAGGGAAGTGAAGACAACTACAAGGTATAACGGACTGTTCTAAACTTGGGAAGAAATTATAAATCACAGGGTAACCTAAAGAAAAATGCTAAACCTTCACATCAAAATAAAAAAGAGGACCAGCACAAATATTTGTTGTTGTTAAGTTCCGTCGAGTCGTTTCTGACTCATAGCGACCCCATGCACAGCGGAACGAAACACTGCCTGATCCCGCGCCAGCCCCACAATCCCTGGTATACTTGAGCCCATCATCACAGCCACCATGTAAATCCATCTCGTTGAAGGCCTCCCCCTCTTTCGTCGACCCTCCACCCTACCAAGCATGAGATCCTTCTCCAGGGAATGGTCCCTTCTTACATGACCAAAATAGGTGAGACGGAGTCTGACCATTCTTGCTTCCAAGGAGCATTCTGGCTGCATTTCCTCCAGGACAGATCTGTTAGTTCTTTTAGCAGTCCATGGTACTTTCAGCATTCTCTGCCTCACCACAACTCAAAAGCATCAACTCTTCTTCGGTCTTCCTTATTCATTGTCCAGCTCTCACATGCATATGAGGCGATTGGAAATATCATGGCTTGTGTCAGGCACACCTTAGTCCTCAAGGAGGTATCCTTGTTCCTCAGCACTTGATAAGAGTTCCTTCGCAGTTGACTTTCCCAGTGCTACATGTCTAATGTCCTGAGTGCTGCGTGATATTTGCACAAATATTTAGCAAATACTAAAACAATAGCAACGAAGGAAGTGATAACACAATTCATAAAGAAAATGAGCTCAGCACAAAAAATTATATATAGGAACAAAGAAATCAACACCACAAAAAATCATGTAACAAAATGACAGCAACAGATTCATACTTGTTGATAATTACACATCTGACAAGGGACTTATTTGTAAAATTTATAGGAAACTCCAACACCTCAACAACAAAAAGATTAGCAATCTAATTTAAAAAACAGGGAGAAAACATAAATGGACAGTTCACCAAAGAGGATATTCAGGCAGCAGCAAATACATGAAGACATGCTCATGATCATTAGCCATCAGAGAAATGCAAATCAAAGCAACAAGGAGATACCATCTCACTCCAGCACTAATGGCACAGTTCAACAAGACAGAAAATATCAGATGCTGGTGAGGATGTGGAGAGATTGGGATTCTCATACACTGGTGATAGGACTGTAAAATGATGCAACCACTGTGGAAAACAGTATGGCAATTCCTTAAAATGCTGGAATTAGAAATATCATTTGACTCAGCAATCCCATGCCTAGGTATATATCCTAAAGAAGTGAGAGCCAGTATAAGAACAGATGTATACACACCCATGTTCATCGCAGCACTATTTAATTTACAGTAGCAAAAAGATGGAAACAACCTACGTGCACATCAGCAGAAGAATGGATAACCAAACTATGGGACATACACACAGTGGAATACTATGCAACACTAAAGAATAATTTGGAATATACAAAACACTGCATCACATGGATGAACTTGGAGGGCATTATGCTGAGTGAAATAAGTGAATCACAGAAGCACAAATATAGTATTAGTTCCTTTTTGTAAAAAGTCAAGGAAAGGTTTATATATGGAAGGAAAGGTTCTTTGTTGGTTACCAGGGGTGGGAAGGGAGGGGAGGGAATACCACAAAAAATGAATGAATGAATGCATTGACTACCCATCCCTCCCTCCCCAAAAAAGAAAAATTTTTATCATGGTAAAATAGATGTATAGCAAAAATTTTGCCATTTAAACCATTTTAAGTGTACATTCAAAAAAAACAAAACCAAGCTTACTGCCATTGAGCCAGATCCAACTCATAGCAACCCTTTATTGGGTTTCTGAGGTGGTATCACTATGGAAGTAGATTGCCCAATCTTCCTTTCGAAGACTGGATGTTGGGTTTGAATAGCCAGACTTCTGGTTAGCAGTCAAATGCTTTAGGCACTATATATACCACCAGAGCTCCCAGTGTACATTCAGTGACATTAAATACATTCATCGTGTACAATCATCACCACTACCTGTTTGCAAAAGCTTTTCATCATCCCCCAAAAAGCTCAGAATCTCTTAAGCAGTGATTCCCTATCCTCTTTCCCCTCCTAGTCCCTGGTAACCACTAATAAACTTTTGTGTCTCTGCATTTGCCTGTTACAGCTGTTTCGTATAAGGGATCATATAGTATTTGTCTTTTTGGGTCTGACTTGTTTCACTTAGCATATTTTCAAGATTCATGCATGTTGTATTAGAACTTTATTTCTCTTTATGATTATATACCAAAACAAAACCAGACTTACTGCTGTTGAGTCGAATCTGACTCATAGCGACCACTCCTTGGGTTTCTGAGGTAGTATCAGTACAGAAGTAGATTGCCCAATTTTCCTTCTGAAGAGTGGCTGGTGGGTTTGAACTGCCAGCTTTCTGGTTAGCCTTAGGCACTATGCCATCCCATTATATGTATTACCATATTTTGTTTATGTCTTCATCTATTGATGGACTTTTGGGGTATTTTTGCCTTTTGGCTATTGTGAATAATGTTCCGTGAATATTGGTGTACACGTATCTATTTGAGTCTGTGCTTTCAAGTATTTTGGGTATATACCTAGCAATGGAATTGTTGGGTCATATGGTAATTCTGTGTTTAACTTTTTGAGGAACTGCCAATCTATTTTCCACAGGGCTGCACCATCTGACATTGCTACTAGTAATGTGTGAGGGTTCTGATTTCTCCACATCCTCTCCAACTTGTTCTTTTCCATTTTCCTGATAATAACCATCTTAGTGGGTGTGAAGTGACATCTTATTGTGGTTTTGATTAGCATTTCCTGATGGCTATTGATAACTGAGCTTCTTTTTGTATGCTTTTTAGTTATCTGTATCTCTTCTTCAGAGAAATTCTGTTGAAGTCTTTGACCCATTTTTTAATTATATTCTTTGTCATTTTATTATAGGAGTTCTTGGTATATTTTGGATATTAAACCTTTAACAGATAGTGTCCCCAAATATTCTCTCCCATTTTGTAGATTATTTCTTCATTTTCTTGATAAAAATACTTTGATGAGCAAAAGGCTTTAATTTTTATGAAGACTAATTTATCTATTTTGTCTTTAGTTACTTGTACTTTTAGTGTCATATCTAAGAATCCATTGTTCAAAACTAAGTCTGGGAGGCGGGGCAAGATGGCGGACTAGGCAGAAGGATTGCACAGACCCTCTTCAACAAAGAAAAGGGAAACCAATTAACACAGACACAGAAGATAAT
>NW_006921643.1:4226151-4228968 GCF_000298275.1 Orycteropus afer afer | reverse complement strand
CAGTATATTGACAGAGAACTTGCAGAAATGCAGCTGGATTCAGAAGAGGACGTGGAACGCAGGATACCATTGCTGATGTTAGGTGCATCTTGGCTGGAAGGAAAGAATACCAGAAAGGTGTTTACTTGTGTTTTATTGACTATGCAAAGGCATTCGATTGTGTGGATCATAAAAAAATTGTAGATAACTTTGAGAAGAATCGGAATTCCAGAACACTTAATTGTACTCATGAGGAACCTGTACATAGACCAGGAGGCTGTCATTCATACTGAACAATGGGATACTGCATGGTTTAAAATGAGGAAGGAGTGTGTCAGAGTTGTATCCTTTCATCATACTTATTCAATCTGTATGCTGAGTGTGGTGTAGTAAATTACTTAGTGTGGCTTTTCTATGCATAAGTCTTTGTAAACTCCAAGGTGGGATTTTCTATGAGCAACTGAGGAGCTCCTGATTGCTGAAGTTGTCCACCTGGAGTATTTGTGTTGGGAGTGGCCCAAAACAATGTTCTGGGAGGTGCCCACTCTCTCTCACGTGCTTAGAGTTCTGATGCTGTGATTGGCTAGGTTGACCACCCTGCCTGGCTCAAAAGGAGGCCTCTTAGAGGTAGAACTCTTTCTGAGTGCTGGTTGAGGCAGATGTGCTGCTGAGAGAGACACACACTCCTGAGACACATGTTGCTGGGAAAGAGACACAGGAAACACGCATTGCTGAGTGAGACACCGAGGGACCAGCACTGCTGGGGGAAAGAGACTGAGAGACTATTGGCTGAGGAATGGTGGGCTGGGAGAGAAACTGAGCATTTTTTCCTGAACTTGAATTGTAGCCTGTGGTGCTTCCCTAATAAACCCCATAATCTGTGAGCTCTGTGTGGCCACTGCAGCGAATTATCGAACCCAGGAGAGAGGTGGTGAGTGTTTTGGGAGGAATGGTTGGTGAAAGAGCTGGAGGGAGGCAGCATGTCTGGCCTTGCAGTAATAGGCCTTGGGTTATTGATGGCGATCCTGCCTTCCTCTTGTGGGGTTCTAGGAGGTCAGAACATGTGGCCGCCTTGTCGTTTTTGCACTCAGCAAATAATCCGAGAAGCTAGACTATATGAAGAGGAATGTGGCATCAGGATTGGAGGAAGACTCATTAACAGCATGCAGTATGCAGACAACACAACTTGCTTGCTGAAAGTGAAGATGACTTGAAGCACTTATTGATGGAGATTAAGACTTCAGTCTGCAATGCAGATTACACCTCAAAATAAAATTAAAATCCTCACAACTGGACCAAAAAACAGCATCATGATAAATGGAGAAAAGATTGAAGTTGTCAAAGATTTCATATTACTTGGTTCTACAATCAACACCAATGGAAGCAGCAGTCAAGACATCAGACGACGTATTGCCTTGGGCAAATCTGCTGCAAAAGACCTCTTTCAAGTGCTGAAGAGCAAAGATGTCTCCTGGAAGACTAAGGTGTGTCTAACCCAAGCCGTGGTATTTTCAATCACCTCATATGCATCAGACAACAACAGCAACAACAACAACAACATATGCATGTGAGAATTGGACGATGAATAAGAAAGAGCAAAGAAGAGTTGATGCTTTTAAATTGTGTTAGAGAAGAATACTGAAGTACCCTGGACTGCCGAAAGAACTAACAAATCTGTCCTGGAAGAAGTGCAGCCAGAATGGTCCTTGGAAGCAAGAATGGCTAGAGTTCGTCTTAGTTACTTTGGTCGTGTTACCAGAAAGGACCATTGCCTGAGAAGGCTATAATGCTTGGTAATGTTGGAGGCTCACCACAAAAGGGGCAGGGCCTCAACAAGATGGATTGACACAGTGGCTGCAACGATGGGCTCAGGAATAGCAAGGATTGTGAGGCTGGCGCAGGACCGGGAAGTGTTTTGTTCTGTTGTACATAGGGTCGCTATGAGTTGGAGCTGACTTGAAAGCACCTAACAACAACAACAACCACCACAACATCTGTTATATTTTAAGCCTCTGAATTTATAGGTTACCCCTTCTTTCGTTTATTTTTCTTATAATTTATCTATTCAATAACTTAGGCCATTCTCTAGACTAAGTTTTGCTGATTTCATACTTGATGTAATTTAGCATATCCTTGAGACCTCAGTATTTCTTGTAAGTTGTCAGCTGGATCCAGAGGCTTGATCAAATCTCAGATTCCATCCCTCTGGCAAAAATGTAGGTGGTTTTCGGTTCTCTCATTAGGAAATACATCATGTCTGATTGTTTTTCTTTTTTGGAGTTGCAAGATGGTAATAATTCAAATATATAATTTATTTTTTATTTTGAGTTGTGTTACTCTTAAAAAGAGATATTTCCTCTCATATACTATTTGGTTATCCAGTGGTACAATTCATAAAAGAAAGGATAAATTCATGGTTCTTTTCTTTTATTTACTGGTTTTCAAATTAGTTGGTTTCCAGTCATCCTCTGAAGGGGATCAGTACAATTTATTTTGTTTCCTTTATGATTTAAGCATATTTGATGAATTTCAATCCAATGCATCCATTACCTTAATGAAGCTCAAATTGTCCAGTCTTTGGTCAGTTAAAGATTTTCAAGTAAATCCTTTTGATGTTGTCCTAGTAGTTTTTGCTAGCTTTCTTGCTGTGTGGTGTGACAAAATTTTCTAGGACCATCTTGTACATTTCCTGCCCCAGAACTGGAACCAGGCAGTTCTATTAGTAGAAATGGTATTTTAAGACTACATTTTGACCATTGTCGTTGTTGTTAGGTGCTGTCGAGTCGTTTCTAACTCATAGCGACCCCATGCACAGCAGAATGAAACACTGCCCGATCT
>NW_006921643.1:4205591-4223101 GCF_000298275.1 Orycteropus afer afer | reverse complement strand
AATGTATCAAACAGTGTTTCTTTGCTATTCATAGGGTTTTCCCTGGCCAATTGTTTGAGAAGTGGATGGCCTCCTCCTCCTTCCTAGTCTGTCTCAGTCTGTAAGCTGGGCTGATACCTGTGCACCATGTGCATCCCGCTGGGTTTGAAACACCCGTGGCTCAGCCTCAAAACTCACATCAACGCATCACCATGGTAGGACAAACCGACAGACATGTTTGCGTCCGTGTTGGAAACCTCTCATACCACCCTTACCTGGGTCCCTGCAGCTGATTCCTCCTCTGTCCAGATTCCTAGGCCTTTTAATCCCCTTTCTCCCTCTCTCCCGCCCTGCTGCTTTGGGTGTGCCTGCGTTCCTCTCCTCACCTGGATCCCTGTGGCTGACTGCCCCTCTGTCCAGGTTCCTGGCTTTTTTATCCCCTTTCTTCCGCTCTCCCACCCTGCTGACTTGGGGGTGCCTGATTTCCCTCTCCTCACCTGGTTCCCTGCAGCTGACTGCTTCTCTGTCAGGGTTCCTGGCTTTTAGTCCCTGTTTTCCTGTTCTCCTTCATTGCAGCTTTGGGCATGCCTGAGTTCCTCTCCTCACTTGGATCTCTGCAGCTGACATTTTGACCATTACAGGTGCTCATTGTTACTTGACTGGTCATTGTTTCTAGGTCTTTTTCTGGACAAGAGCTAGGATATATGATCCTATCTTTTCAAATATGTTTCTATTCATGTTCAGTTCTACAGGGTTTTTACTTAACCTCTTTGATGTTAAATGTCTGTCTCTTCTTCTATACTAAGAACCCCAGTTCTAGGACACAGGGGAAGAATTAGAATATCTAATAATTACTCATCTGTTCTATCTCACATTACACATACAATGACTTAGAATGACTATACTGCCACCCCTGATATGATTATTGAAAGCTGTTTAAAACATTTTCCTGTGTGTGCTCTCATAGTTTTTCTATTTTTGAAACACTTGTACTGTGTCTGTTGTGTCTACATTGTCAGAGCATATTTGTTGTTAGTGGCTTTTGAGTTAGGTCCAACTCATGGTGACCTGATGTATAAAAGAACAAAGCATTGTTATATCCTTTGCCATTGTCATGATTGTTGGTATGTTTTAGTCCTTTGTAGTAGGTATTGTGTTAGTCATCTCCTTGAAGGTTTCTCCTGCTTTGGCGGATCCTCTAACCTCACCAAACCAATGGCAATTACATTGTACATTTTCTTCCATTTAACCTTTGTTTAGACTTATTTCCACAAGAAATGATACATTAATACTTAACACCAATCTTTATAATTATGTCTTTCTAGTTATTTTTGCTTGTCTAAAATGTATTTTCTGGCAAATTTTTCAGGAAGGAATCATTGAAACAATATTCCATGAATTCTGTATGCTCATAAGATTATCTGTGGTCTTTATACCTGAAAGTCACTTTAGGCAGATCTAAAATCTTTGGTTCACTCACATATTTTGTTTGTTTGTTTCTTAAATATATTACTTAATCCAGCAGGAGCTCTGGTAGCATAGTGCCTAAGGCAGTTGACTGCTAACCAGAAGGCTGGTGGTTCAAACCCAGCAGCCACTCCTTGGAAGGAAGGTTGGGCAATCTATTCCATAGTGATACCGCCTCGGAAACCCAAGTAGGGGTTTCTGTGAGTCGGGTCTGACTTGATGGCAAATAACAACAACAACAACAATCTTCAGGCAGTAAGCTTTACTGTTAAAAATGCTGATGACTATCTAATTTTATTTGTTTTGTAAGTCACTTGCTGTTTTTGCTTAGATGCCTAAATGAACTTTTCTTTTTCTTTAATCATGGTTTTTGATATTTGTTGTATGGGTTTTCTCCCTTATCCATATGTTAGATCTTCTTTGTTTTCAGTTTCTTACAAGTCCCTTTTTTTTTCTTAATTTCTTTTGATTTTTCACATTTTCCTTCTTTTTACCTTCTATTTATTTATTTTTCTTGTATTTAGTTCTAATTTTCTTTTATGAATGCATGAATTTAAGTGTATTTGGTGGGTTTCAGTCTTTTGCCATCTATTACCTTTTTTGAAGCCCAAACTCTCCCATCTTTGGCCATTTGAAGGTTCTTGAGTTCTAGCATCTCAATTCTGATTTATGATCTTTTGTAATCTTGTAGCATTTAAAAAATGCCTTTAGCCCATTTTGAAATAATAAGGTACAGTTTTGATCAGTTTGTGGCCATGTTTTTCTGACTTGTTTTTATTGTCTGTAAGGATGTTATTATCTTCTTTTTTTCTTATAATAACATTGTATAGGATTTAATTTCAATATTTTCCTGTTGTTTACTTTTATGTGAGATTAGATTTCTTAAACTTTTGGAAAGAAGCATGTTTTTAATTACTTTTTCTAATTTCATAGAGCTCTCTCTTTAGATGTTTTCATCTAGTGTTGTAAAACATGGCACTTTATGAGTTTTCTTGCCTTTGTTCCCCTCTCTGGATCCTTCCTTCCCTTATTGTCCTCGTTCTGCTCAATTTTGATTCTACTCCTAGCTGTGCTTTCTCAGTGTTCAGCCCTGCCCTGGTGTAGGGGGCCCTGGTTGATCAGTTTTGAGAGTTCATTGGAGCTAGGCTGCTGTAACCCCTTTAGGTCTTACCACAGGTGGCTTGTACTTGCCCCACTATTAGATCAGAAAAAACCTTTCCTAAGTTTAACTGATATTTTCCCATCACCCCACCAGTGAATGTTACTTGGGTTTTCCTGTTCTCAGGTCTGCCAGATACCTCAGTGCTTCCCCCCTTGCTTCCTCCTGTGCAAAGGTTGTTACTTGACAGATCTGATGTCACTTGGTGATTTCTTTCACTTGCTTTCATTTTGGAGTTCCTAGATACCTTTTCACTTAGTTTTGATATGAATGTTGTCTGTAGTTTTGGTTTTGTTATTAGTCACTGAGTCTGTTTTCATGTGGGGATTTGTTTAGATTTATGGAGTCCTGGTGGTGCACTAGATATAGCTCTTGTCTACTGAAGATCAGTGGTTTAAACCCACCAGTGGCTCTGCAGGAAAAAAATGTGGCGGTCTGCTTCCATAGATTGACAGCCTTGGAAACCCTATGAAGAAGTTTTACTAAGTCCTATAGATCCACTATAAGTCATAATAGACTTGATGGCAGTGGGGTTAGGTTTTTGGTTTTGGCTAGATTAAAAAACTATACTGCTATATTGTTGTTTTTAGTAGCTTTTAAGCTATCCCTGACTCATGGTGACCCCATGTACAATGACTTGAAATGCTACTAGGTCCTGTGCCATCCGCATGACTGGCTGGTTGATTTTCAGAAGTAGATTGCCAGGTGTGTCTTTCATGGCCTCAGTGGATGGATTTGAACTGCCAGCCTTTCAGTTAGTAGTAGAATGCAAACCGTTGGTACTGCTTGGAGCTGCTGCCACATATATTTTTTAAAATAGGATAAAATAATATATTTGCAGCTTGTTATTTTTGTTTAATCTACCTTAATCATCTTTTTATGTCAATACAAATCTCCCTCTTTCTTGTTGAAGACTATTATATTCATTTGGAGGGATATGCTGTATTATGTAACAAATCTCTACTGGTAGACATTTGTATTGGTTGTCATTTAAATGCTGCAGTGAACATTGATCCATATATCATCGTGCACTTCTGTGAATGTTGATGTATAAATTCCTAGCAGTGGAATCTGCTGGGTCAAATGAGTGTTTACAGTTCTAACAGATATTGCCAAATGCCCAAAAGTGTTGCACTAATTTATGTCCATACCTACAGTATATGAGAATGCCTGTTGCTGCATGGCCTTGCCAACATTGCCCCAAAGGCTCTGTAATCTATAAGTATTTTTGTGTGTTTGGAGATGATGTACAGTCCTGTTTAAGAATTTGGTAAAAGCTGTGGATTGTCTCCTCAGAAAAACATGATTGTATATGTAAAATTTCACATATAATTTCAGAAACTTTACCATCTGGTCTTAAGTGACATTGTTCTTGACACTGCCTGCCTAGCCACCAGCTTTTGCTTGCTTCTGCTTGGTGGGCTTGGGAACACTTGAAAGTTTAATGATTAAGAGTTGCTGTAGAACTGTGAACAACAGTTGATCCTCCAAAGCCTGTGATCAGAAGTAATAATACTCTGAGGTTCACAGTGTCCTTTACTAACAGTTAATAACTAAATCATGTTTCTCTCTCATATTTTGCTTCTTGCTCTCTATTTCTATTTAATTCTCAGTCTTTATACTTCTTTATCATTTCTCTTGTGGTTTGAGGAGTAATACTGTATGATTAAAATACATGAAAAATATGTGTTGAATTTATTATGTTTTGTTTTTCCCTGATCTCAGGTTAAGAACTGTTTAAATCTTGCAACAAAACATCCCTCTGCCCTACATTTCAGAAAGAGGAAGTAGCTTGCTTTTCTCCCCATAAAGTTTATTTGTCTTTGTTCTGGAGCATATGCACAATGGACTTTTACTGTTACTTGGCACTCTGGAAGTGTAAGAAATATAAAGATATCCTAACTTCAAGGAGAAAATAATCTGTTGGGGAAATTTTAACCAATATCATAATTTTTATGCATTTGTTTCCAATGCTGAGGCAGTGGTCTCAAGAGTACAGAGGCCATGTCTCATCCTTGGTTTTCCTAAAACTTGGCACGTAGTATTTTGTTGTTGTTGTTGTTGTTATGTGCCTTCGAGTCATCTCCAACCCATCATGACCTTGTATATGACAGAAAAAATACTGCCTGGTCCTGTGCCAGCTTTAAGATCTCTACTATACCTGAGTCCATTGTTGCAACTACTGTGTCAATCCATGTTATTGAAAGCCTCTTTTGTTGACCCTACACTTTAGCAAGCATGCCATCCTTCTCTGGAGAATGGTCCCTTCTGACAACATGATCAAAGTATGTGAGATGAAGTCTGGCCATTCTCGCTTCCAAGGAGCATTCCGGCTGCATTTCTTCCAGGACAGTTCTGGTAGTTCTTTTAGCAGTCCACCGTACTTCCTGCATTCTTCTCTAGTACCACAACTCAAAAGCATCAACTCTTCTTTGGTCTTCCTTATTCATTGTCCAGCTCTCACATGCATAATAGGTGTTGAAAATACTGTGGCTTGGGATTGGCACACCTTAGCCTTCAAGGAGATATCGTTGCTCTTCAGTGCTTGAAAGAGGCCTTTTGCGACAGATTGCCCAATGCAATATGTCTTTTGATGTCTTGACTGCTGCTTCAATTCAATTGATTGTAGAACCATGTAATATGAAGTCTTTGACAACTTCAGTCTTTTGTCCATTTGTCATGATGCTGTTTATTGGTCCATTGTGAGTTTTTTCGTTTTCTTTATATTGACGTGTAATCCATACTGCAGACTGTAGTCTTAAGTCTTCATCAGTAAGTGCCCCAAGTCGTCCTCACTTTCAGCAAGCAAAGTTGTGTTGTCTGCATACTGCAGGTTGTTAATGAGTCTTCCTCCAATCCTGATGTCATGTTCTTCTTCATATAGTCCAGCTTCTTGGATTATTTCCTCAGCATACAAATTGAATAAGTATGGTGAAAGGATACAGTGCTGTCACACTCCCTTCCTGATTTTAAACCATAGAGTATCCCCTTATTCTGTTCAAATGACAGCCTACTGGTCTGTGTACAGGTTCCTCATGAGTACAATTAAGTATTCTGGAATTCCCATTCTTCTCAATGTTATGCACAATTTGTTATGATCCACACATTGAATGCCTTTGCATAGTCAATAAAACACAAGTAAACATCTTCCTGGTATTTTTTGCTTTAAGCCAAGATCCATCTGACAACAGCTGTGATATCCCTTGCTCCATGTCCCCTTCTGAATCCAGCTTGCATTTCTGGAAGATCTTTGTCAATATACTGCTGCAACCGTTTTTAAATTATCTTAGGTTGTTGTTGTTGTTGTTATTGTTGTTATGTGCCGTCAAGTCGGACCCGACTCATAGCGACCCCTGCTTGGGTTTCCGAGGCAGTATCACTACGGAAGTAGATTGCCCCATCTTCCTTCTGAGTTGCGGCTGGTGGGTTTGAACTGCCAGCCTTCTGGTTAGCAGTCAAGTGCCTTAGGCACTATGCTACCAGAGCTCCCTTATCTTAGGTAAGATTTCACTTATGTGTGATATCATTGATATTGTTTGACAATTTCCACATACCGTGGGTTCACTTTGCTTTGGAATGGCTAGAAATATGGATCTCTTCCAGTCAGTTAGCCAGATAGCTGTCTTCCAAATCTTTTGGTATAGCCAAGTGAATGCCTCCAGCATGGCATCTGTTTGTTGAAATATCTCAATGGATATTCTGTCAGTTCCTGGAGCCTTGTTTATTGCCACTTCCTTCAGTGCAGCTTCAACTTCTTCCTTCAATACCATTGGTTCTTGATCAAATGCCACCTGCTTAAATGGATGATCATCTACCTATTATTTTTGGTATAGTGACTGTGTATTCTATCCATCTTCTTTTGATGCTTCCTGCATCATTCAACATATTGCCCATGGTATTTTTCATTATTGCAATTTGCAGCTTAAATTTTTTCCTCAGTTCTTTTAGCTTGAGAAATGCCAAGCGTGTCCTTCCCTTTTGGTTTTCTAACTCCACGTCTTTACACATTTCATTATAATAATTGGCTTTGTCTTTTCAAGCTACTCTTTTGACATCTTCTGTTCATCTGCTTTATCTTGTAATTTCTTCCATTTGCTTTAGCCACTCTCCATTCAAGGACAAGTTTCAGAGTCTCTTCTGACATCCATTGTGGTCTTTTCTTCTTGTCTTTTTAATCACTTCTTGCTTTTTTCATGGATAATATTGTTGATATCGTCCCACAGTTCCTCTGGTTTTCTGTCATTGGTGTTAAGTGCATCAAGTCTACTCTTTAGATGGTCTCTAAATTCAGGAGGGATATTATCAAGGTAATATTTTGGCTCTTGTGAATTTGTTTTAATTGTCTTCAACTTCACCTTGAATTTGCATATGAACAGTTGATGGTCTGTTCCACAGTCAGCTCCTGGCCTTGTTTTGGCTGAAGATACTGAATTTCTCCATCAACTCTTGCCACAGATGTAGTCAGTCTGATTCCTGTGTATTCTGTCTGGTGAAGTCCATGGGTATAGTCATTGCTTATGTTGTTGAGGAAAGGTATTTGCAATGAGTAAGTCATTGGTCTTGCAAAATTCTATCATGTGATCTCCAGGCTTATTTTTTATTACCAAGGCCATATTTTGCAATTAGTGGTAACTCTTTGTTGTTTCCAACTTTTGCATTCCAGTCACCAGTGATAGTCAACACATCATGATTGCATGCTTGGTCAGTTTCAGACTGCAGAAGTTGGTAGAAATCTTCAATATCCTCATCTTTGGCTTTGGTGGTTGGTGCATAGATTTGAATAATAGTAGTATTAACTGGTCTTCCTTAATATCCATATGTAGGCATATGGATATTATCCTTTCACTGGCAGCATTGTACTCAGGACAGATCTTGAAATAGTCTTTGTGACAATGAATGCCACACCATTCCTCTTCAATTTATCATTCTGGCATTGTAGATCATATGGTTGTCTGATTCAAAATTGCCCACACCAGTCCATTTCAGCTTACTAATGCCTAGGATATAGATCTTTATGTGTTCCTTTCATTTTTACCAATTTTCCTAGATTCATACTTCGTACATTCCATGTTCCAATTATTAATGGATGTTTGCAGCTGTTTCTTCTTGTTTTGAGTTGTGCCAGATCAGCAAATGGAGGTCCCAAAAGCTTCACTCTATCCACATCATTAAGATTGACTCTATTCTGAGGAGGCAGCTCTTTTATTAGTCATATTTTGAGTGCCTTCTGACCTGAGGGGCTCATCTTCCAGCGCTATATCAGATAATACTTCAGGGCTATTCATAAAGATTTCCAGTAATATATCAAACAGTGTTTCACTACTATTCAGAAGGCTTTCATTGGCCAGTTCTTTGAGAAGTGGATGGGTTCTTCCTTCTGAGTCTGCCTTAGTCTGGAAGTTCTGCTGAAACCTGTCCACCATGGATAACCCTTTTGGCATTTGCAACACTGGTGGCATAGCCTCCACCCTGACAGCAACACACACGCCACCACAGAATGACAAACCGACAGACAAGTTTGTGTCTCTTAGCTGTTTAAGACTGCTCTACTCCCTCTTCCTGGCCTGCCCTGCTTGTTTCGGCCCTCCAAAAGCTGACTCCTGCCTCTTCTTGGCCTGTCCTACCTGTTACGGCCCTCCAAAAGGCAGCTTCCACCACTTTCTGGCCCTTCTTATTGAATAGCAAGAACCTAAATGTCTAAGAGAAAATGAATGGAGGAAGTACCATTAGAGAGGAATAAACAAGACACTCTGGGTTGTTGTAAGGAAGGAATAATAATGTATAAAACTACATGGAGTTGGTGTTTGGGTTAAGACATTATAAAATAGGCTGAGTTTGACAGGCTGACAGCAGGGAAGAAAGACAATTTCAAGAACCAAAGAAAGCATGAGGTGAGTTTGTCCAGAGCACAGGGTTCTTGTGGATGAAGGGAGATAAGGCAAAGTATTATGGAGGGATCTTACTGGGTTAGGTAGCTTACAGCTTACTGGGTTAGGTAGCAGGTGCATTGATACTTTGGAAAGCAACAAGGATCCACTTAAGGCTTTTAAGAAGGGATGTGCCCCCAGGGCTTCAGGAGGCATTGATGTAGGCAGGGAACACTGCTCTTGTCAGGAGGGGTTTGGTCTCATGATCTCTTAAGGTTTATTCTAGCTCAGAATGCTGGTATCCTTGGACTTCTGAAAGATTTTCTTTGTAAGTTTGAGATGAGAGGCAAGAAGAGGGTGTAGTGGATATGTACGTCATTGAGAGATCACTTTGATCAAAAGGTATCCAAGCCAGAAGTACTCAGTAGAAACTGAATCTGTTAATAAGTGGGAGGGAGGACCATGGCTAGAGCTTTCAAGCACTGCCTGGGTACCTATAGGGGACTTGAGAGTATTTGGCAAGTAGAAGTGTACATAATAATGTGACAGTTGCAAAGTTCACATTAGATGCTTAGGATTGGGAAGGTTGAGGGAAGGTGCAGCTGAGGGCGATGTCAGCTGTTGTGACGGCTGGACGAAGGTCTAGAGCAGGCTGCTTGTTGGAAGTATGCACATCAGCAAGTTTGTTGGAGCACCAGCCTTGTGCTCAGCGGCCTGGAACATCTAGGCCTCCTTGCCCATGCTTGAGTGGGCACCTGCCAGCACAACCCCCTGAGGAGCAGAGAGCCAGAGCAGGGCAGCTGCGTGTGTAAGCTGTTTGATGCATTGTTGTAAAATTGGCTTAAGTCCATCGTTGAGCTAAATTTATTGGGAAACTTAAAACTCTTTTTCCTTGTTGCTGGTTGGCAGTTCTCATTTAAATATTGCCCACATTGCCTAAGATATGCTGCTGGATATAACCTATTTGATTTCTGTTACAGGGGTTGGGAGTAGAGTACAACAAAGTCTGCCCCATCATAAATGGTTTTGGTTAGGCTGCAGGTGGCCTGAACCAAGGAAGGCTGTAATGGGTGTTTTCATTGTAGTATAGTCCTGGTTTAACTGGCTCATTTGCTGCCCTTTCAATTTAGATTCTCTGAAGTCTTCATGCTTTTGAACTTTTGCAGCCTTAGTGAAGTGGTCTGATAGGAGAATTATACAAAAATCATGTAGTCACCTTTCCTCTACAGAGTGCAATCAATTATATATTGAGAGGCTAGTAACATTTGACCATCTATTATAGCACTGGTCCCTGCCTAATAGTCGGGAAGAGTGATCCAGTCTTAGGGAAGCACGAGTAAAACACTGTTATTGAGTGTTCTCTACTGTCCACCCTAAGCATTTCACATGTATAATTTCTTCTGCAATGAACAGTGTGTTATTGTGAGCCCCATTCTGCAGATGGGGGTCACAGAGGTGGTTTTTCCCAAGTTTCAGAGCTGTTAAGTGGTAGAACTGGGCCTGGAACCTGGCTCTTTTTGAGCCTGTGGCTTCTACCACCAGGCTGAACAACCCTCCAGGTTACCCAGATGCTAGAGCCTGTAGCTCCTTCTGGTAAAACAGAAAATGCAAGTAAAGAAAAAGCAAAGCACGGCACTATTTACTAGATGTCTTAGTACTGATGATCTGACACTTTAAGCTAAGAGGCAGTAAACTGGGATTGTTACTGTATTTTCCTTGGTGAAAGACGGTTCAGTTGATTGACCTGTCTTATTGTTCAAGTTGCCTTTTTAAGGGGACTCTCCCACAGTGGAGGAGTCTGGTGGCACTGTAGTTAAACATTGGGCTGCTGACCCAAAGGTCTTCAGTTTGAACCCACCAGCTACTCTATGGGAGAGAGGTGAGGCAGTCTGCTCCTGTAGATATTTACAGCTTTGGAAACCCTATGGAGTAGTTTTACCTTGTCCTACAGTGTCACTATGAATTGGAATCAACTCATTGGCAGTGGGGTTTTGGTTTTTCCCTCACTGTATGTAGGACAAGGACTTGGGACCAGTTGCTTCATGACTGCTTTCCCTCCACTATGCCTGTTGCTTCATTTGCTTCTTCTCCTATTCTGTTTTGCATTCTGTCTCTCTCTACTGTACTCCTCAAAAGAGAGATATTGTGGAGTTCCTTTAGAGCTGGTGCACTGAAAAATTCTGCCCTAGGATTTCTGCTATAGCCATATCTATAGATTTCCTCACTTTCCCCTGCAGGGAGCATCTCAGCTGAATGGCTTTTGTGGCAGGCACTGGAGAAACTGTAGAGGTCAATAGTAGCTGGCACTGTTTTCGAAATAACTCATAGCACTATGTTTGGCCATGGAGGTAACAGGTACTGGAAAAGAGAAGAAATAGAGCCCAATTATGATATCAGGATCCCTGGGAATAGATAGGGTAGGGAAAAAAGGATTAAAAAGTAAAGTGCAGTATCTTGGCGCTTTGGTTTTTTACTCTCTTATTAAATTATGACTTTTGTTTGAGGAAAATAAATGAGAACAAAGGGTATGTTTAGAATACAATCTTTGTGTTTTAAATTTGACTAATGAGTGGTTTTACCACTTTCATTTGGTTCTCTGTCAACCTGTGTTTAAAGTGTCAATTAACCAATAAATATTATGAAAAACAAGAGTCAGAAATGGTTGCACCACTCCTGCTAATGAGCTGCTAATGAAATGGTGCCTGGTGGGAAATGCAAGTCGTCTCCAGAAAATGAGTGTAGTAGAGCTAAGACCCCTGACCCCTGGGAAACAGGCATGTTTAACTCCTTCACTCCTGCCTGATCTGCCAGTTTTTCTCTCCTCATTATGAAGAATCTCATTGCGAGTATCTCACAGTTAACATCAATTATAGTGCAGATTTTAAGAACACAGTTTTATTTGACTCATCAATTCATAAGTTTAGAGAGCTGGAAGAACTGTAGCAGTGCAGTAGTTTATTTCCAGCTGTTAGGCCTTTTGTCTTGGTGATTCCCTTCTCTTCTAGCCTTTTTTCAGTCTTTGCCACCCTCAACACATACATATGTGCACACATACACAATAAAAAACAGAGGGATGTCTGTCCATGTTCAAGATTTTTGTAGGGATGAGAGAGTGGAAATAGTGGACCATAGTCATCAGGGTTATTGAAAACTAGATTCCCAACATAGGTGTCAACGTCCCAGTGCTCTAATTAAGGGGCTATACCATACCTACTATTTGTACTTATTGGGTCTTTTAGGCTAAAGAGGAACATGAGATATATTGGAAGTAGAAGTAGAAGGGGGAGCAAAGGCAATTAATGGGTAGGAAGTTGGCATGGGGTGCCCATCATGGATCTCTGAGTGAAAGCAACCTCTGTGCCTCCTTCTTCCTTGTTCTTCTTTACTCCACCCCTAGGTTTATTAAATTTTGGGTCTCTGATGGGTCCCTGGGCTGATGACAGGGTCACTATACATGGCAAAAATTCTCATGGTTTTTTTTGGGAAGGCTGACAAGGCTATGGCATGATTCGTTTCTTTTTTTTTTTTTTTTTCGGTCAAAATACTATTGACCCTTACCACTGTCTAAGTCTTAACATTCTCTTCCCATTTCCCTAGTTTAGGCTTTATTAGGAGATATGGTGGTATAGTGCCTAAACCACTTGACTGCTAACCAGAAGGCTGGCGGTTCAAACCCACCAGCCACTCCTTGGAAGGAAGGTTGAGCAATCTACTTCCATAGTGATATACTGTCTCAGAAACCTAAGAAGGGTCACTATGACTCGACAACAGTGAGTTTAGTTTGGTATTAGGACAATTACAACAACCCGCTTCCCTCTTTTTGTCTCTCTTTTTTATATGCTGAGGTCCAAATGCTTTAAATGGAGTTATTCATTGCTCCTGGATATGTTCACTTTTTTGTTTGCCTGAAAGGTGTTCCCTGGACTTGGAGCTTAAGTGTCCTCTTCACCCCGTCCTCCATTTATGTCAAATTTCCCAAAGGCAGGGATTGGTCATGTTAATTCTTCCCAGTGCCCATCAAAGTGAGTGGCATTCAGTGGGTATGCAGTAAGCTGTGGGAAAGAGAATGCCTAGAAAAGAGCAGGCTCTTGCCCAATCCTCAGTAAATGCCAGTTGTGGAAAGAGGCTTACCACATCCTAGATATGGGTACTTTGAACCCTTGTCCTGGTGGTTGTTCAGGGTACCTCTCCCACTGTAACACAGGAAATCTAAGTAGTCCTGACAGTGCCTGTCTCCAGGAAGGCTGCTTTTGTGTATTCTGTGTGTAGAGCGTGGTGACTAACTGGTCTTTCCCCATTGAGGACTAGGAAAGGAGAGACATTGGTTAGATCACAGCAGAAGAGATTTTGGGGGGTGTTTCTTGAGGATGGTGAGAACTGTTAGGGTATTTGTTCCCTGAGGGAAGGTGTAGAGTCTCTTGTTCTGAGGGGCTTTAATGCAAGAAAGGAATTTCTGCTCTTTCTGAGAAACCAAAGCAGAACTCTTCTAAGGCCCTGCCCAGATTCTAGATTCTATGACTCAAAGTTAAAAGTCAGTTTAGAGAATATTTTTATTTTTCTAATTTTATTGTTCTTTAGTCATTTAGAAAATGCATAATTATAACTATAATTCAGACTGTTCACTATATGTTTTGCTGTTTTGAAAAATGAGTAGTTATTTATGGTTCCCTTAAAAAAATAACGATATTAAACATTGGTTAAGGATTCAGCACCCTGGAGAGGTTTGTGCACATTTTTTTTACTGGTTCATTTCAGTCCCCTGTCTTGGAGACAGGATAGATGCTCATTTGTGTTGAGATGGGAAGCTCGCCAGGACTTGTTTTGGGGGTTTTGAATAAAAAAGCAGGAGGAAAGGGCTGTAGTAGTCATGGCAACCAGGCCTGTAAAGCCTCTGCTCCAACTAGCCCTGCTTAGGAGCTTGGAGGCCCCTGTGAAGTGAATGTCTTTGCTTTTTGTTCCATATTCCTCCTATTCCTTCTGGTTTGGGGGAGGAAGGAGGAGTGGGCATTCAAGATGACATTTCTAGAGGACTACTGTGTGTCTGCGAGGTCTGGTGGTATAGTGCCTAAGGCATTTGACTGCTACTAGAAGGCTGGAGGTTCAAACCTACCAGCCACTCCTTGGAAGGAAGGTTGGGCAATTTACTTCCATAGAGATACCGCTCTGGTAGCATAGTGCCTAAGACACTTGACTGCTAACCAGAAGACTGGTGGTTCAAACCCACCAGCCACTCCTTGGAATGATGATGGGGCAATCTACTTCCGTAGTGATACTACCTCGGAAACCCAAGGAGGGGTCGCTATGAGTCGGGTCCATTTCGATGGCACATAACAACAACAAGAACAACAACAGAGATACTGCTTTGGAAACCCAAGAGGAGTCACTATGAGTTGGATTCAACTCGACAGCAGTGAGTTTGGCTGGTTTCCACTGTGTGCCAGGAGCTGAGCCTGAGCTGTAGGCACAAGTAATGGGTCCCTGCCCTTCAGAAACTCAGCATAATTGTGAGTTTTCACTTTTGTTAATACATACCCCTTCTGAACCAACCAAACAAAACTCAACTGCCATCTAGTAGATTCTGACTCGTAGCAACCCCTTCTGGATTTCCAAGGTGGTATATCTTGACAGAAGTAGATTGCCCAGTCTTCTTTCCATGGAGTAGCTGGTGGATTTGAACTGCCAGCCTTCTGGTTAGCAGTCAAATGACTTAGGCACTATGCCACCAGAGCTCCTTAACACATACCCACAAGAATTAATAAAATGTCTTAGTTTCATCATGTTGACATTTACCTTTTTTGGGCTGTGTTTCCTGAGGTACCTTTAACTTAGGAGCACTGACATGTTTCTCATTTGTCCTTCACAGCAATCTAGCACATTAAAGTGAATGTGATAGAGTCTTCTCATTTGACATATAAGGACTTGAAAATTCAAAAAAATTAAGTGATTTTCCTAGCTCTATCAAAGACAGCTGAGTGGGTAGCAGACTCCTTTGGCTCATGGTGGCATACCAGCTCTCATCTGAGAAGGCCATGCCAGGGCAGCCCTTGATTTTTTGCCAGTGTCCAAGGATGATTTGAAGGAGCTTGGAAGACCCTGCAGTGGAAGGTCTACAGGCAGGAGTCTGCAAAGGGCACTTCCATACTCTCACTCCTCCCAAAGCTACATAACTACCAAGCCTTCTGTTTCCAAGACAGACATGGAAAGCATTTTACCATCTTAGTTGGCTGTATCTCTGCTGAAGCAGAGCAGCCAGGCTACACAGCAGCTTCACTGAAACCTCTGAGGAGTGGCCTGTCACTGTGTGTCCAGGAGGAGAAAGTTTTTAATCATTTCTGAGCACTAGGATGGGTTGGGATAAACACTGAGTCATGTAAAATTTATCAGTGTATGAAACTTAATTTTTCCAGCAGTTATAAATTGGCTCTCTGTGGGTTGAATTCTGTTTATAGTTATATATTGTTTGGCCTTTACATGTAAAATTTGAATGTTTCTAGAAGAAGCATATATTAATTGCTAAGGAAGGGCTGCCTTAATGAAATATCACCAACTGGATAACTTATAGAAAGAAAAATTTATTGTGTCAGTTCTGGAGGCTAGAAATCCAAATTAAGGAAATCAGCAGGGCCATATTCTCTCTGAAGGCTCTGGGGAAGATCTTTCTTGTCTCTTCCAGCTTCTGGTAGCCAAGTTTTCCTTGGCTTGCAGTTGTAGCACAACTTTGTCAACACATGGCCATCCCTACTATCTTTGTCTCTTTTATAAGGGCATTACTCATTTTTAATTAGGACACTCCTTATTCCAGTATGATATCATAATAACTTAGTTGATAATGTCTCCAAAGACTCTTTCCAAACAAGGTCATGCTCACAGATACCAGGGGTTAGGACTTCAACATATCTTTTTAGGGCACATAATTCAATCCATAACAGGGAATTTTTCATAGCTCTTACCACTCTCTATTATCTTACAGATGGCCCTCCTCACTTGTGTCTCTTATGTGTCTGCCTCTTGTGAGCATTTGAGTTGGCTCCTACCTCTCAGATCATTATTTCCTACTTCCTCTTCTGCCAGGGTGCCTCTTGCCCAGGTACTTATGGTTACAGTCTTCTTAGACCCCTTTCCCTCTTTTTATCCTGCCCAGAACTACCTTCCTATGTGTAGGCTCTAAGCTTAGCTCTCTACTCTGGTCCATAGAAATACTTATTGTCACTGGACTTTATCTGATAGACAATTACTTTTCAGGGATTCAAAAGGGATAGTACTGTTTCATTCAAAGGTACGAATTTTGTAAAAATTATTTCATTGAGGTATCTTTTATATGTCATAAAATTATTTCTTTTAAAATGTTCATAGGTGTCACTTGGGGGACTAAGGTGTGCTTTACCAAAGCCATGTATTTTCGATAGCCTCATAGGCACATAAAAGCTTGACAATGACCAAAGAAGAAATGATACCTTTGAATTATGATATGGTGAAGAATATTGAATTATCATGGACTGCTAGAAGAATGAATACATCTTTCTTGGAAGAAGTACAGCTAGAATGTTCCTTAGAAGTGAGGATGGCCAGACTTTGTCTTACGTACTTTGGTCTTGTTGTCAGAAAGAACCAGTCCCTGGAGAAGGACACCAGCACGAACTAGAGGGAGAAGAAAAAAGAAGGCCCTCAATGAGATGGATTGACATAGTGCTGCAACAGTGAGCTAAAGCATACCAATGATTATGAGGATGGTGCAGGACTGGGAAGTGTTCTGTTCTGTAGAACGTAAGGTCACTGTGAGTCGGAAACAATAGCACTTAGCAATAACAACAATAACAACAACAAACCATAGGAATAATTATCAGATGTCCTAGAGAAAGTTGGTAGAATGAACTGGTGGTTTCTAGATTGTGTTGTTTAATGGACCAGAAAAACACAAAAGAAAATTTTGGGGACCAGAGACCAACATTTTACTTTGTTAAAGAAAAGTCTTTAATATAGAAATAACTCACTTTTATCCATCATCATTATTTCCTTATTTTCTAAAAAGACATTTTAATACTAAAAGAATAGTATTGTCAGGTGCCATCAAGTCGACTCCAACTCATAGCAACCCTACGTACAACAGAATGAAACACTGTCTTGTTGTGCTTCACCCTTACAACCTTTGCTATCCTTGAGTTCATCCTTGCGACCACTGTGTCAGTCCATCTTGTTGAGGGTATTTCCCTTTTTCTGTGACCCTCTGCTTTACTATCCATGATATCCTTTTCTCGGAACTGGTCCCTTCTGACAGTATAACCAAAGTGGGTGAAGTCTCGTTTCCAAGAAGCATTCTGGCTGTACTTCTTCGAGGACAGTTTTGTTCATTCTTCTGGCATTCTGTGGTATTTTCAGTATTCTTTCCCAACACTACAATGCAAAGGCATCATTTCTCCTTTGGTCTTCCTTACTCGTTGTCCAGCTTTCACATGCATATGAGGTGATTGAAAATATCATGGCTTGGGTTAAGCACATCTTTATTCTTCAAAGTGACATCTTTGCTTGTTAACACTTTAAAGAGATCTTTTATAACACGTTTGCCTAATGCAATACGATGTCTGATTTCTTGACTGCTGCTTCCATAGGTGTTGATGTGGGTCTAAGTAAAATGAAATCTCTGACAACTTCCAATTTTTTCCATTCCTTATGATACTGCTTATTGGTCCAGTTTTGAGGATTTTTGTTTTCTTTATGTTGAGGTTTAATCCATACTGAAAACTGTAGTCTTTGATCTTCATCAATAAGTGCTTCAAGTCATCTTCACTTTCAGCAAGGTTGTGTCATTTGCATATCACAAGTCATTAATGAGTCTTCCTCCAATCCTGATGACACATTCTTCTTCATATACTCAAACTTCTTAGATTATTTGCTGAGCATATGGATTGAATAAGTGTAGTGAGAGATACAACCCTGACATACACCCATCTTTTTTTTTTTTTTTAATTAGGATTTGGGTGAAGATTTACAGAGTAAATTCACTTTTCATACAGCAGTTCACATATACTTTGTCTCATGTC
>NW_006921643.1:4203486-4204746 GCF_000298275.1 Orycteropus afer afer | reverse complement strand
CCACAGGTGTGGGTTCAATTCCAGACCTGAAGGGCAGCTAGGGGCCATAGTCTCAGTGGTTCCAATAGGCTCTATCTGACCCACAAACTTGGTCCCCCCCACTTTTTTTTTCTCCAAATGATTTTGAGTTTTATTCCACATTGTTCTCCCTCTCTATCCAGGATCTCCTACATAGATCCCCTTCCAAGTAGTTGACAGTGGTAGCCGGGCACCATCTAATTCTTGTGGTCTCCAAGTCATATAGGCTGCTGATTGGATGGTGTACCAGTCCCTAGAATGAATTGTTTCTGTGAATTTTTGGTTTTCTTCATTCTTCTTTGCTTTGAATGCAGAGAGACCCATCGTTGCATCTGGATAGCAGCTTGCAAGCTTTTAAGACCCCAGTCACTACTCGCCAAAGTAGGAGGTGGAACAATGTTTTGTGTAGTATGTTATGCCAATTGAGCTTGATGTCCCCTGCGACTGTGGTCCCAAGCCCACAGTTTCAACTACGTGGTCCCTCTGGGTAGCTGGCTGTGACCAAGCAGTGACTACAACCTTGCCCCTTGTCAGCTCTACTATACACCTAGGAATTCAGATCATACACATAAACTTATAGGACCCTTGTCTGCCAACCCTATACATGGGATACTCCCTGCTTCTTGGGTACACTCCCTGCTTCATAGACGTATCTGCTAGTTCAGCCTGTCCACCCATCTATCCACCCATATACCCATCTTTGCCTTCACTGACAATGCAGTACTGTATGTGCAAAAGGGGTCATCTTTGTTGTCTGTACCTCCCATGTACCTCTCTATGTTTTTCTCTTCCTCAATGCCACCATATTGATCACTCACATTTGGTACACTACCCTTCTCTTCACCCAAATCAATACTTATCTCTATCTATCTAACACTGTTCCCTCCCCTCCCCTGCCACCCCTGGTAACCAACAGAGAAAATTTCCTTCCATAGATAAACCTTTCCTTGACTTTTACAATAACGGACTAATACAATATTTGTCCTTTTCTGATTGACTTATTTCACTCGGCATAATGTCCTCCAAGTCCATCCACGTTATATGGCATTTTGCATATTCTGTATTATTCTTTAGCATTGCATAGTATTCCATTGTGTGTATGTACCATAGTTTGGATATCCATTCTTCAGTTGATGGACACCTAGGTTGTTTCCATCTTTTGGCTATTATAAATAGTGCTGCGATGAACATGGGTGTGCATGTGTCTGTCTTGTCACGGCTCTCACTTCTTTAGGATATATA
>NW_006921643.1:4192273-4199200 GCF_000298275.1 Orycteropus afer afer | reverse complement strand
GTATATAATTCTTGGTTGAAAATTTTTCTCTTTCAGGGTTTTATATATATCATCCCATTGCCTTCTCGCTTGCATGGTTTCTGCTGAGAAATTGGAGCTTATTCTTACTGGCTGTCCTTTGTAAGTAACTTTTTGTTTTTCCCGTGCTGTTTTCAGGATTCTGTCTGTCTTGGTTTTGATGAGTTTGATGATGATATATATGTCTTGGTAATTTTCTTTTGGGGTCTATCCTGTTTGGGTTTAGTTGGACTTCCTGAATGGATATATTCTCATCTTTCATCATGTCAGGGAAGTTCTCCTCCAACAAATCTTGGACATTTTTCTCAGTGGTTTTGTTTCTTCCTGTTCTGGAATTCCAATGACATGTAGTTTATTCCTTTTGATGGTATCCCACATGAACCTTCGGCTTTCTTCATTTTTTTTTTTTTTTTCTGACTGATCCCTTTCCATAGAAGTATTTAGGTATTTGTCTTCAATCTCATTAATTCTGTGTTCCATTGCATCAGTTCTACTCCTTTGCCTTTCCAATGTGTTATCTATTTCTGACAATTTAGTATTAATCTTCTGGATTTCTATCTGTAGATTTAGAATCATTTCTAATTTTTTATTGATTTTGTCATTTTGGTCTTGTATTTTCTTCCAAAATTCCTCTAGGTTTTTTTCTGTGTTTTCTTTGGTCTCTCAGTCCTTTGAAGATACCTAAATATAATTATTTTGAATTCTTTATCAGAGAGTTCCAATTCTGCTGCTTCCTCAGGAATGTATTCTAGGTCTGTATCCTGCTCCCTTGTTTCTACCACTTTATCTTGCTTCTTTGTATGGACTGTGATGATGGTCTGTTTTGTCTCAGAGACATCATGGTTTTGTTGTATTTAGACCTCTGTTAATTGTTTGTGAAGTGCAGCCAAAGGTGATTCAGGCTCTTCTTGGTGGTTTTTTTGTCATTGGCCCATTGGTGGAGAAAGAGGTGGTAGCTCTCGCTCTGTAAGTGAAGTCGCAGGAGGTGTGGGTGTAATTGTGTCTTATGGAGACTGTTGCTGTCTCCCACTCAGTTAGAGAAAAATTACAATTGAATAACCATCAAAAAACTAAAAGCACATGGACAAAAAAATATACCATGTAATCCCAAAGGAATAGTAACCAAAAAAGGGAAAAACAAGAAAATCTGCAATGTCTGGGGATAGGGCAATTAGAGAAAAAAGATAGAGAAGGAGAATAATGAAGAAAAAAATGGGAAAAATGCAAAAAGCAAAACAAGGAATGGGGTTAACCACGAGAAAAAAAAAAATCTTCCAAATTTCTTGGCATCAGCAATTTAGGCCCTCCAGCACGGCATCTGTTTGTTGAAATGTTTCAGTGGATATTCCCTCAATTCCTGGAGCCTTGTTTTTCAGTGAAGCTTAGACTTCTATCCTTCAGTACCATTGATTCTTGGTCATTTGCTCCCTTCTGAAATAATTGAATATTAACCAATTCTTTTTAGTACAATGACTGCATGCATTCCTCCCATCTTCTTTGGATGCTTCCTGTCATCATTCAATATTTTGTCCATAGAATCCTTCAGTATTGCAGTTTGAGACTTGAATTTTTTCTTCAGTTCTTTCAGCTTGAGAAATGCTGAGCATGTCTTCCCTTTTGGTTTTCTAATTCCAGTTCTTTGTACATTTCATTGTAATACTTTGTCTTCTTGAGCTGCTGTTTGAAATCTTCTGTTCAGTTCTCTTACCTCATCATTTCTTCCATTTATTTTAACTACTCTGTGTTCAAAAGCATGTTTCACAGTCTCTTCCAACATCCATTTTGGTGTTTTCTTCCTTTCCTGTCTTTTAAATGACCTTTTGCTTTGTTCATGTATAGGGTTCTTGATGTTATCCCACAATTCATCTGTTTTTATTTTGGTCATTGGTGTTCAGTACATCAAATCTATTCTTCAGATGATCTCTAAATTCAGGTGGAATATAATCAGTCATATTTTGGCTCTCATGGACTTGTTTTAATTTTCTTCAGCTTTACCTTCAGCTTGTGTAGGAGCAGTGTAGCAGCAGATGGTTTGTTCCACAGTCAAGTCCTGTCCTTGTTTTGGCTGAAGATACTGAACTTCTCCATCATCTCTTTCCACAAATGTAGTCAATATGATTCCTGTGTATTCCTTCTGGTGAGGTCCAGGTGTATAGCCACCATTTATGTTGTTGAAAAAGGTATTTGCAATGAATAAGTTGTTGGTCTTGGAAAATTTTATCATGACATATCTGGTATCATTTCTGTCATCATGGCCATATTTTCCAACTGCCAGTGATTCTTCTTTGTTTCCAACTTTCCCATTCCAGTCACCAGTATCAATGTATTTTAACTGTATGTTTGGTAAATTTCAGACTGCAGAAGATGGTAAATATCTTCACTTTTTTCATCTTTAGCTCTAGTGGTTGCTGCATAAATTTGAATAATGGTAGTATTAACTGATCTTCCGGTGGATATTATCCTTTCACTAACAGTATTGCACTTCACAATAGATCTTGAGGCATTCTTTTGATGATGAATGCAGTGCAGTTCCTCTTCAATTTGTCATTCCTGGCATAGTAGACAATATGATTGTCTGATTCAAAATGGTCAGTAGCAGTCCATTTCAGCTCACTGATGCCTAGGATATAGATCTTATGCATTCCATTTCAGTTCTGACAATTTCTGATTTTCCTTGATTCATACTTTGTACATTTCACATTCTGATTATTAATGGATGTTTGCAGCTGTTTCTTTCCATTTTGAATTGTGCTCCATCAGCAAATGGAGGTCCTGAAAGGTTTACTTCATCTATGTCATTAAGGTCAGCTCTACTTTGAGAAGGCAGCTCTTCCCCAGTTGTGTTTTGAGTGCCTTCCATCCTGAGGGGCTCATCTTCTGGCAGTATATCAGAAAATGTTTCAGGAGTTTTCAAAATGTTTTCCAGTATTATTTCAGACAGTGTTTCAGTGCTATTCATAAGGTTTTCACTGGCCAGTTTGTTCAGAAGTGAATTGCCGTGTCCTTCTCCCCCATCTTAGTCTAGACACTCTGCTGAAACCTGTTCACCATTTGTGACCCTGCTGCTATTTGAAATACTAGTGGCATGCCCTCCAGCCTCACAGCAACATGCAAGCCACTACAGTATGACAAACTGACATACATGGTGGACTAAAAAATGAAAACTATATAATTTTAGAAAAAATAATTATATTGGATACTTTAAATTCCTGTTTTGGTTATCTAGTTCTGTTCTAAGAGAAAATGCCATAAATGGGTGTCTTTAAGAGAGAGGAGTTTATTCCCTTACAGTTTAGGAGGCTAAAAGTCCAAATTCAAAGTGCCAAGCTCTAGGGGTTGGGTGAGAGCTCCTTGACCTTGAGATTAAGCTCTGCCTCTTGCTCCTGGCCCAATAGAGCTGGAGGAGTCTCTTCACTGAGGCAGCTTCTGGCTGCTGAGGCTGACAAACCCAGGGTCGACAAATAAAATAGCACAGTCTCAAGATCCCCAAACAACATGGCAGGTCACTAGTTCAAGTCCAGAGACAGTCCCAGGATTGACAGGAAACATGGCAGGCTGCTGAATGAAGATTCAGCTACATGCAGGGTCTAAGTATGCCAAAAAGCTCAAAGACCTTTCTCAGTGGTTCTCTTTATATACTGGAAGCAGACCACATCCCTAAGGCAGCTGCTACTCAGCTGCTCCAGTAGATTCCACCATGGAGTTGTTTACCAGTCTTAGCACGGTGAGGAGCTGCACCCAACAGTCTAGTCACTTAAAAGCAGGTCCAGTCAAGTTGACACACAACTTAACTACCACACTGCCTAGTTTCATGATCATGAAATAGATTGCCACAATAAACACACCACCTAAAAACTCAATTGGCTTAAAACAATTGTAATTTATTTTTGTAGGTTTGACTTTTAGGACCATAATAATTATTTATGTACCCTTCGTACGCATCCTAAATAAACAAACCCATGAGGGTGGGAGGGTGGTCACAAAATGAGATATGAACACTAACAAATGAACCATATAAAGAGGATGAGGAAGAAAATAAGTAACCTATGTAACTTGGGAAAACAGTATCTTTCTTGATTAAATAGTGTAATGCTAAAGACAAAAAAAAAATAATAATAAAAATAAAACCTACATAAATGCTGTAATTTAGTCAGTAAATGTGCCTCTCAAAGGGGTCTGGACTAGCAATTTTAAAACTACTTTGTATATACTAGAATTGAACAATAAGTCAGTATATTGTGGATAATGAGAACCAGGTTTCTCACTGTTGGAGAAAGGAACTTCAAATAAGGAGAGCAGGAAGACTAAAACAGACCCTGTGGTACTAGACTGGATTTTGAGATATCAGTATAAATTTGTAGTTTTTAATATATGTACACATAAATAGAATCAGAAATATAGATGGGTATTTTTATGTGCAATAGTACATGTACATAAATTCCCTAGCTCTGTCCATTTAGAGAGCCCAGATGCAGTGACACCTCAGTTGAAATGGGTACATCTACCACCCACATCCTGGTTTCTAAATGTTATTCTCTGATAAAAAGAACCAGGCCTCTTTCAGAAGTGGTTGATTATTCTCAGGGATGGGGCAAGGAAAATATAAGATAAGCCTGGAACATCTCATGGAACCAGAAAGTATGGAGACAAAAAAAAAAAAAAAAGGATCTTCTGGCAAGATGATAGAATAGGCACACAAGCTGCACAGACCCTGTAAAACAAAAAAATGAGTAACCAGTTGAAACAGATCCAGAAGATAATCCTGAGCTTCAAAAGAGAAGGATAAAGGAAATTAAATACCAACTAGTAGAAGAAACAGCCAGTAAGGTGACAAGTGGAGCTGTGGACTGTTGGCTGGCCTGACAGCATGGATGTTCTGAATATTTGCAGGGGGCATTCCAATCCAGGCAACAGTTTGATAATTAGCTCCACTTGGTGAGGAATGCACGAGCAGCCACACTGGTGGATGGCAACCAGAAAGCAGCTGTGCCTACATGACCCAACCACATCTGTACCTCCTGCAGCACCACCCTCTAGGCAAGGACCACCATCTGCTTCTACACTAAATGAGCAATGATAGACAGTGGCCAGTATCAGCTCACTCCCCCCTCAACTGCTGTACCTGAATAACTAACAGATATCTATGCACATGTTCTCATCCTCTGAAACACCCACCAAGAGACAGGTGGGGAGTGCCTAAGCACTGGCAGTCTAGTGAATAGAGTACCACATCAGCCCCACTTGCTTGGATATTTTAAAACAAAATAAAGCAAAAACAAGGAATCAAATCTGGATGATCCACATCAACATACAAACAGGCAAGACAGAGTGGTGGAAACAAGGGACCAGAATACAGAGCCAGAAAACCTACATGAGGAAGAAGTGGCATTGGAACTACTGATAAATAATTCAAAAGAATTGTATTTAGGTACCTTCAGTGGGTTGAGAAACAGATTAAAGAAGACACTAACAAAATTAAGAAAGGTACAGAAAAAATTCAAGAAAAATTTAGGAAAACAATACAAGGACAAACTGACAAAATAGAAATACAGAAGATTAATACTAAGATTTCAGAAATAGATAACACATTGAAAGGACAGAAGAGGAGAATCAAATCAGAGGAAGACAGAATCAGTGAGATTGAAGAAAAATGACTCACTACAGCTGCCCCTGCAGCTGCCAAATCGGGAAAAGCCTCCAGCTTGACGTTTGATCCAAGAACTTTGGACATGCCAGCTTCTATAAGTGAGACCCAAATTGTCATTGCAATTTCTTCTGTGGATCGGGATTCAGTTGTGCTGCCTACAACTGTCCGTGAGTGAACAATCCACCATTCGGCCTGGAGATCTTGTATTTGTCATTCGTTGGAGTCAACAGCCGATGTACTGTCTGCCAGCCTTGAGCTCCTCAGCCCCTGAGGCTGCAGGAGTCAGGAAAAGCCTCCATCCAGCTTGATGTGGAAAAGCCTCCAGCTTGACGTTTGATCCAGGAACTTTGGACTTGCCAGCTTCTATAAGTGTTGAGGCATCGACTTTGCCTCTGACATGCGGCTTGGCTGTGAGCCTCATGACTGTAAGAGGAGGTGGCCAGCTGGGGCAGGTTAGAATTGCCGAAGCACCAGAAACCCCTGAAGCTGAGGCAGTGGGAAGCAGAGGGCTTGTGCCCAACCTAAGGAAGCTTCAAGTCACCCATGTAGCCCACATGGCAAGAGAAACCACCCCGAGAGCCAGCGCCTGGAATTCAGACTTCTAGCCTCCAGAAGATATCCGAGTAGCCTCAAGAACATCTGGACCTGGACGACTGAAAAGGTGCGACATTCCTCTTGTTACTCTTATATCCCGTACCTGCTTGGTGAACAGAGGTTCGGCCATCCCCCATTCCCACCCACTATTTGGGCCCGCAGGAACTCTATCCCACTCTGTGTGCTTGGACGGAGCCTGGGAACCCTGCCCTGACCGCCCCCAATTTTTTTTTTTTTTTTCATTCTCTTTCTTTTTCTGGTTTTTAGTTTGCTTGCTTTTGTCTGTTTTAAAACTATTACTATTTTTTCTTTCTTTCTTTCTCTCTTTTTTAACTGATTTGGGTGAAAATTTACAGAGCATTTTCACTTTCCATGAACCAGTTCACAGATACTTGTCTCATGACATTGACCGCAGTTTACCACAGTGCAACAGCTCCCCTCCCACTTCCTCCCCTTTGTTACCTCTTCCCTGTGTACATCCCTCCATGGACTCCTGCCCCCTGAGCTTTCTCCCTGTGCATAAGCAGCCCTTCCTTCTCCCATGGTTGTTCTCTCCAAGGAGAGTATCTCCTTGAGGTAAATGTTCAACTCATATGCCTGTCTTTTGTTTGGGTGGACACCACAGGTGTGGGTTCAATTCCAGACCTGAAGGGCAGCTAGGGTCCATA
>NW_006921643.1:4190963-4191474 GCF_000298275.1 Orycteropus afer afer | reverse complement strand
TGCCATATTGGTCACTCACATTTGGTACATTGCCCTTCTCTTCACCCAAATCCATACTTATTTCTATCTATCTAACAGCGTTCCCTCCCCTCCCCTTCTACCCCTGGTAACCAACAAAGAAAATTTCCTCTCTATATAAATCTTTCCTTAACTTTTACAATAATGGACTAGTACAATATTTGCCCTTTTGTGACTGACTTATTTCACTCAGCATAATGTCCTCCAAATTCATCCATGTTATGCGGTGTTTTGCAGATAATACATTATTCTTTAGCATTGCATAGTATTCCGTTGTGTGTATATACCATAGTTTGGTTATCCATTCCTCAGTTGATGGACACCTAGGTTGTTTCCATCTTTTGGCTATTGTCAGTTTGATCAGAAATTAATATTGTCACTCCTGCTCTCTTACAGTTGCCATTTGCTTGGTATATCTTTTTCCAACCTTTGATTTTTAGTCTATTTTTGTCTTTATCTCTAAGGTATGTCTCTTCTAGGCAGCATATTGATG
>NW_006921643.1:4181073-4189802 GCF_000298275.1 Orycteropus afer afer | reverse complement strand
GAAGATACCTAAAGATAATTCTTTTGAATTCCTTATCAGAGAGTTCCAATGCTGCTTCTCCCTCAGGGATGTGTTCTGGGTCTGTATCCTGCTCCCTTGTTTCTATCACTTTATCCTGCTTCTTTGTGTGGACTGTGATGGTCTGTTGTTCCCGAGGCATCATGGCATTGTTGTATTTAGATCTCTGTTATCTGTGAAGAGCAGCCAAGGGTGGTTCAGGCTCTTCTTGGTGATTTTTTATCATTGGCCCGTTGGTGGAGAAGGAGGTAGTGGCTCTCGCTCAGTAAGTGATATTGCAGGAGGTGTGGGTGTAATTGTGTCTTATGGGGACTGTTGTTGTCTCCCACTCGGACACAAATTATAATTGAATAACCATCAAAAAACTTTTTAGTCTTGCAGGTCCAGAGTGACCTTGGGGTTGCTGGAAAGCAGAACGTGTTCTTAAGCCCCAGGAATCTGTGAGAACGCTGTCTCTTTAAATATCCAAAATAGTCAACTGCTTTAAACCTTCAAAATGGTGGCACACTCCGGACCAACAAAAGTCCACAGCTTAGCCTGCCTTTCTCTAAACCTTCTCTGTTTATTCCCCAGCCACCAAGCACAGTCCTCCGTGCAGTCCCTGGCTAGCAGGGCTGATTTTTAGGTTAATTCTTAGGTCCTGCCACCATTCAGGAATCTCCAAGCTGTCTGTGCCATCAGGATTGCTCAGGATCGCTTGTAGACTGCAGCTCTGCCTGTCTCCTATTTTGGTATTTTCACGCAAATTCTTCTGCTAGTTGGGGTTTAGTCCACTTTTATATCCTTCCCTTCAGGGCTCAGGGGTTCAGGATTATCTTCTGTGTCTGTGTTAATTGGTTTCCATTTTCTTCATTAAAGAGGGTCTGTGCAGTCTTTCTGCCTAGTCCGCCATCTTGCTGGAGACTCTGTAAAACTAATAGTCTTAATACTTTTGTCCTTTTTACTATTATTTTCCTCGCAGGTCCTAGTTTTCAGCTTTTTTCTTGTCCCTGTTCCTGGTTGCATTTTTTTTTTTCTTTTTTTTTCTCATGGTTAACCCTGTTCCTTGTTTTTCTTTTTGCATTTTTCTCCTTTTTTATTCATTATTCTCTTTCTCTGCCTTTTTTCTCTTATTGCCCTATCCCCAGATATTGCAGATTTTCTTATTTTTTCCGCTGACCTTCTGGTTTGTGTGGAGTTTGCAGCCATTTTGATTGTTTACACATGGCAGCCATTTTGGATATTTAAAGTGACAGAGGGTGCAGCCATTTTGAATGTTTAAAAGCGACGGCCCTTTTGGATATTTAAAATGATTGAGGGCACATCTGTTTTGAATGTTTACAAGTGGCAGCCATTTTGGTTATTTAAAGTGATCAAGTGCACAGCCATTTCGAATGTTTACAAGCTGTGGCCATTTTGGATATTCAAAGTGACTGAGGATTTGGCCATTTTGAATGTTTAAAAATGGCATCCATTTTAGATATTTACAGTGACTGAGGGCGCAGCCATTTTAAATGTTTACAAGTGGCAACATTTTGGATTTTAAAGTGATAGCATTCTCATTCAGATTCCAGGGACCTAAGAACAGGCAGTGAGGTGGGAAGCTGGGAGAGGACAGAAAAGGCAAAGGGGACCAGAACCGATTGAGGAGTCAGGTGCAGGGACTCAGGTGAAGACAGGGAACCCAGGCCATGCCCCACAAGGAGCGAGGTGGGAAGGCAGGGAGAGGACAGAAAAGGCAAAGGGGATAGGAAGAGATTGAGGAGGCAACCGCAGGCAGCCAAGTGAGGAGGTGGAACCCAGGCCACACCCCATAAACAGTGAGAAGGGAAGCAGGGAGAGGACAGAAAAGGCAAAGTGGACTGCAACAGATCGAGGAGTTAGCCACAGGGATCCAGGTAAGGGTGGTTGGAGGGGTTTCCAACAGCTAAGAGAGGCAAACTTGTCTGTCAATTTGTCCTACTGTGGTGCCATGTTGCTGTGAGTCTTGAGGCTGTGCCACTGGTGTTTCAAGCCCAGTGGGGTGCAGCTATTGCACAGGTATCAGCCCAGCTTGCAGACTGAGACAGACTAGGAAGGAGGAGGCCATCCACTTCTCAAAGAATTGGCCAGGGAAAACCTTATGAATACCAGAGAAACACTGTCTGATACATTACTGTGCAACTTTATGAATAGGCCAGACACATTGTCAAATGCAGAGAAGGAAGATGAATCACTTAGTCTAGAAAGCTCTCAAAGTAGGACTGGCAAAGAGCTGCATTATCAGAGTAAAATCAGCCTTACTCATATGGATAAGGTAAAGCTTTCAAGACCTCCATTTGCTAATGTCGCACCACTCAAATTGAGGAGAAACGGCGGCAAGCATCCATTAATAATTGGAACATGAAATGTACGAAGATGAATCTAGGAAAATTGGAAGTTGTCAAAAATGAAATAGAATGCATAAAGATTGATATCCTAGGCATTAGTGAGCTGAAATGGACTGCTTTTGTCCATTTTGAATCAGACAACCATGTGATCTACTATGCTGAGAATAACAGTTTAGAGGAATGGAGTGGCATTCATCATCACAAAGGATGTTTCAAGATCTGTCCTGAAGTACATGCTGTCACTGATAGGATAATATCAATACAACTACAAGAAAGACCCGTTAATATGACTGTTATTCAAATTTATGCACCAACCACCAAAGCCAAAGATGAGGAAATTGAAGATTTTTATCAACTTCTGCAGTCTGAAATTGACTGAACTTTCAATCAGGATGTGTTAATTATCACTGGTGAGTGGAATGCAAAATTTGGAAACAAAGAAGAATCACTGGTAGTTGGAAAATTTGGCCTTGGTGACAGAAATAATGCTGGAACTCGCATGGTAGAATTTTGCAAGACCAATGACTTGTTCATTGCAAACACCTTTTCTCAATAACACAAATGGTGGCTGTACACATGGACTTCACCGGATGGAACACACAGGAATCAGACTGACTACATCTGTGGCAAGAGGCGGTGGAAAAGCTCAATATCTTCAGCCACAACCAGCCTATGTGCTGATTGTAGAACAGACCATCAACTGCTCATATTCAAGTTCAACTTGACGTTAAAGACAATTAAAACAAGTCCAAGAGAGCCAAAATATGCTCTAGAATGTATCCCTCCTGAATTTAGAGACCATCCAAAGAATAGATTTGATGCATTGAACACCATTGACCGGAAACCAGATGAATTGTGGGATGACATCAAGAGCATCATCTATAAAGAAAGTAAGAGGTCACTAAAAAGACTACAGAAGAAGACCAAAATTAATGACAGAAGAGACTCTGAAGCTAGCCCTTGAGTGGCGAGTAACTAAAGCAAATGGTAGAAATGACAAGATAAAAGAATTGAACTGAATATTTCAAAAAACAGCTTGAGAAGCCAAAGCCAGTTACTATAATTAAATGTGAAAACACCTGGAGTTAGATAACCAAAAGGGAAGAACACGCTCAGCATTCCTCTAGGTGAAAGAATTGAAGAAAAAAATTAAGCCTTGAGTCGCAATATTGAAAGATTCTAAGGGCAAAACATTGAATGATGCAGGGAACATCAAAAGAAATGGAAGGAATACACAGAGTCACTGTACCAAAAAGAACTGGTCGATCTTCATCCATTTCAGGAAGTGGCATATGATCTAGAATCAATGGTAGTGAAGGAGGAAGTCGAAGCTGCAGTGAAGGAATTGGCGAAAAACAAGGCTCCGGGAATTGACAGAATACCCATTGAGATGTTTCAACAAATGGATGCCACACTGGAGGCACTCACTCGGTTATGCCAAGAGATTTGGAAGACAGCTACCTGGCCAACTGACTGGAAGAGATCCATATTTGTAGCCATTCCAAAGAAAGGTGATCCCACAAAATGTGGAAATTATTGAACAATATATCATTAATATTGCACGCAAGTAAGATCTTAATGAAAATAATTCAAAACTGGTTGCAGCAGTATATTGACAGAGATCTTCCAGAGGTGCAAGCTGGATTCAGAAGAGGACATGAAATAAGGGATATCATAGCTGTTGTCAGTTGGATCTTGGCTCAAGGCAAAGAATACCAGATGTTTACTTGTGTTTTATTGACTATGCAAAGGCATTTGATTGTGTGGATCATGACAAATTACGGATAACATTGAGAAGAATGGGAATTCCCAAACATTTGATTGTACTCATGAGGAACCTGTACCTTGACCAGGAGGCTGTCATTCGAATGGAACAAGAGGACACTGCATGGTTTAAAATCAGGAAGGGAGTGTGTGAGGGTTGTATCCTTTCCCATACTTATTCAATCTATATGCTGAGCAAATAATCTGAGAATCTGGACTATATGAAGGAAAATGTGGCATCAGGAATGGAGGAAGACTCATTAACAACCTGCGATACACTGATGATAACTTTGCTTGCTGAAAGTGAGGATGACTTGCTTACTGATGAAGATTAAGGAACACAGTCTGCAGTATGGATTACATCTCAATATAAAGAAGACAAAAATCCTCACAGGTGGACCAATAAGCAGCATCACAATAAATGGAGAAAAGATTGAGGTTGTCAAAGATTTCATGTTGCTTGGTTCTACAATTGATGCCAATGGAAGCAGCAGTCAGGACATTAGATGACGTGTAGCATTGGGAAAGTCAACTGGGAAGGAACTGTTTCAAGTGCTGAGGAGCAAGGATCTCTCCTTGAGGACTAAGGTACGCCTGACACAAGCCATGATATTTCCAATCGCCTCATGTGCATGTGAGAGCGGGACAATGAATACGGAAGACTGAAGAAGAGTTGATGCTTTTGAGTTGTGGTGCTGGTGAAGAATGCTTAAGGTACCATGGACTGCCAAAAGAATGAACAAATCTGTTGTGGAGGAAGTGCATCTGAGATGCTCCTTGGACATGGGGATGGCCAGACTTTGCCTCACCTACTTTGGTCATGTTGTCAGAGGGGACCATTCCCTGGAGAACGATGTCATGCTTGGTATGGTGGAGGGTCGATGAAGGAGAAGAATGACTTTGACAGGATGGATTAACATGGTGGCTGCGACAATGGGCTCAAGTATAACAAGGATTGTGGAGCTGGCACAAGATTGGGCAGTGTTTTGTTCTGCTCTGCATGGAGTCGCAATGAGTTGGAAATGACTCAACAGCACCTAACAACAAGAACAACAACTTTGTTAAGTGACCAATCAGAAAAAAGAACAACAACAACAACAAAAAAAAAATTATGAAAGCCTAAGATTTATATGGGACACCCTCAAGAGGAATAACTTACATGTAATCAGAATTTCAAAACAAAAAAGAGAAATACAACCACAGGGAAAATTGTCAAAGTTTTTTTGGAAAAGAACTTCCCTATGACGAAAGATGAGAAGATACACATTCATTAGATTCAGCAAACCCCAAAAAGGATACATCCAATAGATAATCATCAAGACATATCATAATCAAACTTCCCGAAACAAAAGACAGAGAAGGACTTCTGAAAGCAGCACCCAGAAAACAAAACGTAGTACCTACAAAGGGTAATCAGTAAAACTAAGCTCTGATTTCTCAGCAGAAACCATGCAGGCAAGAAGGCAATATATTATATGTGTTATATATGTATGTTATATGTATATATTATTGTTTTTGTTTGTTTTGTTTGTTATTTGCCATCGAGTTGGCCCCGGCTCATGGCGACCCCTCCTTGGGTTTCCGAGGCAATATCACTACAGAAGTAGGAATGCCAGAGAAATATGCCATCCAAGACTTATATACCCAGCAAAATCGTCCTTCAAATATAATGGCAAAATTAGGACATTTCCAGATAAACAAAAATTAAGGGAATTTATAAAAACAAGACCAACCTCACATGTGTTGCTAGAGGGAGACCTTTGGACAGAGAACCTACAACAGTCAACAGTAACACCAGTACCAACCTAGATATAGAAGTATCTAAAGGCAGATAAACTTACAAGACTGTAAAGAGGGAACCACAGGCATCAATTTTTATGAGAGAACAACTACAAACACAAAAAGGGAATAAATAATGTAGTTACTATTCTAACTAACTTGTCAAATGATTTTGAAATAGAACAGAGTTTTTTAAGCTTGGGAAGAAAATAATAAATCAATAATTTATTATTGATTATTAAAAATAATTTCTTTAGGTAACCTCAAAGAAAATGAATAAGCCTCATCAAAATGAGAAAGGGGAAAGTCATAAATATTTAGCAAATAGTAAAACAATGGCAAAAAAGGAAATGATAAAAATTCATAAACAAAATGAGTTCACAGAAAATTATATGGAACAAAGAAGTCAACAATACCACAAAAAAACCCAAAATGATAACAGTAAATTCATATTTGTTGATAATTATGCTGAAAGTAAGTGGATTAAATGGAGCAATCAACAGACAGAGTTGCAGAGCGGAGAAGAAAACATGACTCTTCAAATCTATCTGTAAGAGACATACTTTAGACACAAAGACAAAAATAGACTGAAAAACAAAGGTTGGAAAAAATATATCAAGCAGATGGGGAAAAAAACCTGAAATGACTATTAATTTTTGATAAAATAAACTTTAAGACAAAAACTGTCATAAGAGACAAAGGAAAGACATTATACGGTGATTAAAGGATCCATAGAGTAAAACAAGGAGCTCTGGTAGCATAGTGCCTAAGGCATTTGACTGCTAACCAGAAGGCTGGTGGTTCAAACCCACCAGACACTCCTCAGAAGTAAGGTTGGGCCATCTACTTCCGTAGTGATACTACCTCGGAAACCCAAGGAGGTGTTGTTATGAGTCAGGTCTTACTCAATGGCACATAACAACAACAACAGAAGAAAACATATCAGGATTCCTTCTCTGTCTTTCATTTTGGAAAGTTTGATTATGCTATGTCCTGGTGATTATTATTAACTGTAATAAATATCTCCATAGACCATGAAAGAACCCCAAAATACATAAATCAAACTTTAACGGAATTGAAGAGAAATGATAACTACACAGTAACAAAACCATGCATGGTAACTACTGAAAAGATAAAATGCTTGGGAATAAAATTTTCCAGGGACACAAAAGGACTATACAAATAAAACCACAAAACACTTCTAAAAGTAAGTACAGGAGATCTACATAAATGGGAGAACATACCATGCTCATAGATAGGAAGACTGAGCACTGTGAAAATTTTAGTACTCCTCAATGCATTCTTTAGATTCAATGTGATCTCAATCCAGATTCCATCAACATTCTTTAAGGACCTGTAAAAACAAATCACTGATTTTATAAGGAAAGGGAAGAGGCCTCATATAAGCAAAGCATTATGGAAGAAGTAGAGCAAAGTAAGAGGTCTCACTATCCCTGATGTCAATACCTTTTGTATAGCCATGTGTGGTAGTTAAGGTTGTTGTCAACTTAGCTGATTTTGAGTGACTGGGCAGCTGGATGTAGTTATTCCCCATGGTGAGATTGGCAATCAATTCCATGGTGTAATCTACTGGAGCAGCTGAGTAGCTGCTTTCGGGATGTGGTCTGCTTCCAGTGTCTAAGAAGCAGCTTTGAACGAAGGTCTCCAGCTTTTGGCATGATTGACTCCACCATGTAGCCAAGTTGCCTTTGAGCAGCCTGCCATGCTCTGCCGATCTTGGGACTTCTTCTGGACTTGAATCAATAGCCTGCCACATGGTGTGGTAATACTGGGACTGTGCCTTTTCACTTGTTGACCTTGGGTTTGTCAGCCTCAGCAGCCAGTACCTGCGTGAGTGAAGAGATGCCTCTAGCTTCAGTGGGCCAGGAGAACAAGGAAGAGCTGAAGCCCATGGTTGAGGCGCTTTCACCCAGCCCCTAGAGCCTGGCACCGGAACTTAGACTTTCTGGTATTCTTTGCTTTCAGCCAAGATCCACCTGACACCTGGAGTGATATTCCTTGTTCCATGTCCTCTTCTGAATCCAGCTTGCATTTCTGGCAATTCCCTATTGATGTACTGCATTTTAAAATTATCTTCAGCAAAATTTCACTTACATGTGATGTTAATGATATAATTTCTTACCTCCAAAGTTGTAAGAGAATAAACTCCTGTTTGTTAAAGTCATCCCATTTGTGGTATATTCCTGTCAGAGCAGCACTAGGTAACCAAAACACCGTGGTAGTCAAAACAGCATGGTACAATGACAAACACATGGACCAGTGGAACAGAATTGAGAATTCAGAAATAGATCCATCTGCCTATGGACAGCTGATTTTTGCCAAAGGCTAAAGCCCATTAAATGAGAAAGAGATAGTCTCTTGAAGAAATGGTGCTGGCAAAACTAGATATCCTTTTACAGAAAAATGAAACAAGATCCATACCTCACACCACACAGAAAAACTGACTCCAAATGGACCAAAGACTTAACCATGAAACCTAAAACTGTAAGATTCCTCAAGGAAGAAATAGGGGCAACTTAGGGGCCTAAATATATGGCATAAATAGACTGTCAAATGTAACTGAAAATGCACAAACAGCAGATGATAAATTAGATGATTAGGACCTTCTAAAAATTAAATTCTCATCAAAAGACTTATCCGAAAGAGCAAAAAGAGAAACTAGAGATTGGGAAACTGTATTTGGCAAGGACATATCTGAAAGGGCCTTACCTCTAAAATTTATAGAAAACTCCAGCACTTCAACAAAAAAGACAATCCAATTAAAAAATAAGCAGAAGACATGAACAGACACTTTACCAA
>NW_006921643.1:4167140-4180603 GCF_000298275.1 Orycteropus afer afer | reverse complement strand
AGACATCAATTATTCTTTGGTCTTCCTTATTCATTGTCCAGTTTTGGCATGCATATGAGGCTATTGAAAATACCATGGCTTAGGTCAGGGGCATCTTAGGCTTCAAAGTGACATCTTTGCTTTTGAACACTTTAAAGAGTTCTTTTGCAACAGATTTGCCCAGTGCAATATGTTGTTTGATTTCTTGACAGCTGCTTCCATGAGTGTTGATTGTGGATCCATGTAAAATGAAATCCATGACAACTTCAATCTTTTTTCTGTTTCTTGTGTTTGTGCTTATTGGTCCAGTTCTGAGGATTTTTATTTTCTATATGATGAAGTATGGGGAACTCTGGTAGCATAGTGCCTAAGGCACTTGACTGCTAACCAGAAGCAGTCTTGTTTGAACCACCAGCCATTCTTCGGAAGGAAGGTTGGGCAATCTACTTCTGTAGTGATACTGCCTTGTGATTGATGTCACTGACACAGAGTCTCAATGGGGCTCAAAACTGAAGCATGAAATCACCTTCCTTAATATGGACAGATTGTCCCCTGAATGGGGCACTTGGCCTTGGAATCCGCCCCTAAGGAGCCAGTGATGGGAGACAGACATGGTAGGCTTTGTAGGCCTGTTTACCTTTCTGGGGGAGCTCTGGTAGCATAGTGGCTAAGGCACTTGACTGCTAACCAGAAGGCTGGTGGTTCAAACCCACCAGCCACTCCTTGGAAGGAAGGTTGTGCAGTCCTACTTCCGTAGTGATACTGCCTTGGAAACCCGAGGAGGGGTTGCTATGAGTCAGGGCTACCTTGACAGCAAATAACAACAACAACATTACTTTCTGGATCCCTGTCTTATTTTCTACCTGTCCCCTGTCTTTCACTCCTCCATCCTTAACTCTTTGCTTTTAGCTGCATGTGTCTTCTCTTTGCCAATGCTCTTTCATAGTTTTCTGGCCTTTGAGGCCCTAGAAGGATGCAGGTCAGATCACACATTCTCTTTCTAACTTGGCCTTTTTCCCAATGGGGTGGAAACATTTGAAGATACTATATTTGCTGCTGCCTTTGCCACTGCTGCTCCCTTGGCTGGTTTTGTATATTTTAAATGAGCGTAACCAGTGTTTTAAGTTAATGGTATTGTGGCTGCTCTTGCCCCCTGTGGTGACTTATGTGAAGGGAGTAATTTTGGAATTTTCCCCAAATAAAATTAATTAATTCACATAAGTTCCTAGTCTATTCCTTGGCCAGCTTAGCACAGTATAACCTGTTAATTTCTGAAGCTTATAATGTCATGTTCTGTTTTCTTTTCCATTTCTCCCTTTGATTTAAAGTCTGAAAAATCAAGATACTACTATTATTACTAGTGTTAATAGTAATACTGTTAAACAAAACAACTAATACCGTGACTACTAGTGATTATGAAAATCCTTGTTGGCCTTTTGAGTGCTATGAGAAAAGCACACACCCCTAGATCACCTGGGATTTTCTCTCTTTCATTTTCAGTTTTTCACTCAGCAAATAATTATTTAGTGCTTCTCGGAAGGAAGATTAGGCAATCTACTTCTGTAGAGATACTGCCTTAGAAACCCAAGGAGGGGTTGCTGTGATTCAGAGATGACTCGATGGCATATGACAACAACAGCAATGTGCTAGACCATGTGAGAGGCATTGGGGATAAAATGGTGAGCATTTATATTAACTAGATAAACAAAAAAAAAACCTGAAATATAACCACTGATTGTGGTCAGTCCTATGAAGAAAAAAAAATTTTTTTTGTTGTGATTTTGGGGAAAGTTTACAGAGCAAATTCATTTGCCATATAGCAGTTCACATACACTTTGTCTTATGATTGACTGCAATTTCCCACAGTGCAACAGCTGTCCTCCCACCTCCTCCCCATAGTTACCTCTTACCTGTGTCCTTCCCTCCCATGCACTCCTGCCCCCCCCCCCCAGCTGTGTCCCTGTGCATATACAGCCCTTCTATTCTCCCATGGTTGATCTCTCCAAGGAGTGTATCTACCTAATGTAAATACTCAGCTCATATGCCTGTCTTTTGTTTGGCTGGAAACCACAGGGCTGGGTTCAGTTCTAGACCCAAAGGGCAGCTAGGGGCCATAGTCTCAGGGGTTCCACAAGGCTCTATCAGACCAGCAAACCTGGTCTCTTTTTTTTTTGGTGATTTTGAGTTTTGTTCTACATTGTTCTCCCACTGTATCTAGGATCTCCTACATAGATCCCCCTCTGAGTTGTTGACAGTGGTAGCCGGGCACCATCTAGTTCTTCTGGTCTCATAGTGCTATAGGCTGAGGATCAATTGCATGGTGTACCAGTCCCTTGGACTAGTTGTTTCCGTGCATCTTTGGTTTTCATGAAGAAAAGTTTTATGATGCTGTGAAAGCCTTTGTGTGTGGAGGGGCAACATGATCTGATTTAGGGAGCTTTAGGATGCCTTTCAGAGGAATCTTAGCTGGAATTGGGACGTTGAGGAGATGGAGGCTGGGGTGGAAAGAGTATTCTGGGCAAAGGGAACTGCAAGTGCAATAGCGTCATGGTAGAAAGGAATATGAATCTTCCAGTGAGTGGAAAAAGGCTAGTGGGGCCTAGATTTTGAGGAGTTAGGAATAGACAAGGCTTAAGAGGCAGGCAATGGCAACAGAGATACTGTTGGGTTTCACTAACCATGATAAGGATTTTTATCTTTATCCTCAAAACAGTGGGGAACCATTAAAAACTTTGAAGCAGGGGAATGACATGGTCAGATTTCTATTTGGGGAAAAGAAGTCATTTACTGGAAATAACAGTTGGATTGGAGTTAAGAGTAATTTGTTGTTGTTGTTGTTATGTGCTGTTGAGTCAAACCCGACTCATAGCGACCCTCCTTGGGTTTCCGAGGCAGTATCGCTACGGAAGTAGGATTGCCCAACCTTCCTTCTGAGGAGTGGCTGGTGTTTGAACCACCAGCCGTCTGGTTAGCAGGCAAGTGTTTTAGGCAGTATCGCTACGGAAGTAGGATTGCCCAACCTTCCTTCTGAGGAGTGGCTGGTGTTTGAACCACCAGCCTTCTGGTTAGCAGGCAAGTGTTTTAGGCACTATGCTACCAGAGCTCCCAAGGGGAGGCCAATTTGGGGGCTATAACATTGGCCAAAAGAGAGATTGTGATGGCTCTGGTGGCATAGTGCCTAAGGCATTTGACTGCTAACCAGAAGGCTGGAGGTTCAAACCCACCAGCCACTCCTCACAAGGAAGGTTGGGGAATCTACTTCTGTAGAGATCCAGCCTCGGAAATCCAAGGAGGTGTTCCTGTGACTCAGATCCAACTCAACGGCAGTGAGTTTGGTTTGTTTTTTTCACAGCAGCAGTGGTGTGGAGGATGGAGAAAATGGTATGTGTTCGAAAGACATAGCAAGAAAAACTGAAATATTTTGGAGATAGTTTGGGTATGAGTGGTGGTATCACCTTACTTAACATGTTCATCAGTTTTGGGTCTGTTGAGGTGAAGGTGAGGTCACCTCTCCCCGCCCCCACGTTCAGAAATGAGATTAGTGCTAAAGAGGTTTGTTTACCTTTTGCTCTATGATCATAGGAATAGGATAGAAATTGCCAGTCCTTTGTTGTTCCTCCCCGTATTTGGCTTCACTTCCTCCCAGAACCATCTTCTTTATCTTTTAGCTTTATTTTGCTACTCCAGCCTAGGCTTCCCAAAGGCACACTACCCTAGTAGTCTCCCCACAGCTCTTCCAGTTCTGCTGCCTTCTTCTGCTCCCTTCCTTCTGAATGTGGCCTGGCAGTTTTGTTTTCTGAGCCTTTCCGCATGGAGCTTTCTCCATTTGGGGATTCCCTTTTTACCAGTCTTGGTCCCATTTCTTGCCTTATTTAACCCCTGACTCAACTTTATTCAGGATGCTTCCCAGAGAGGGATTTCCCTATTCTGCTCTGGACATACTTTTAATCCTCACAGCATTTTGAGTAGGTTTTGGATTAGAATGAAGCTCCCATATGCAAATATAGTTACATACTGCAAGTTCTCATTTTATTTCATTAAGCATACAGAAATTCCTCACTGAAGTGGGGCAGCAGGAACAGAAAACAGCATGTCTTGGATGCTGTTGGCCCTGGATCCTTGATTCTCTAATGGGAGTACAGTGGCTAGTGAAACTGAGTTCTCTAGGGACCAGGATTAAGAAAACTACTGAATTCTTGGTACATTGCACTTTTATACTCAGAGTTTACATGGTGATTCTGTGAGAACCTACATTATATTGTTCCTGGAAGGAATTTTTTCAGATTGTCATCCATTTTTGGTTCTTAAGTCAAACTTAGCACCTGCAAAGCAATGCCATCCTTAGGCAGGAGAAAGTAGAGTCAATGTCTGGGGACAGAGCAGTATCTCTGCATCTAGATTTCCAGTCTCTAGTCAGTGAAAAGCTCTTTCCTTGAAATTCTATGTTCTTGTGTCCTTTGTTCACATACACGGTGGCCTTTCATCTTTGTATTCCTAGTGCCTGCCACAGTGGCTGGTATATAGTAGTTACTTGGTAAATATCAGTTGCATGAATGAGTGAATGCATAAATGTAACATTCCTTTTCTAGTATGTGATCTTGCACCATTGCTTTTTAACTATTCTTGGGTAATTGTGTCCAATTGTGTGTCTGAGTATTCCATTCATTCACAACACCTGTTTTCCCCGTTAGTGGATCAGCTCCTCTGAGACAGATAGGTGTTGGTTTTTAATTTCTCTTGGGTCCAGTCCCGGCCTCCTTGGCTTGCTATGTCCTCCTGCCTTCCAGTCTCTACCTTCTTCCTTCTCATAAAACTTAAGTCCCACAAATTTTATGTGCCAGTTCTGGCCTAGGGACAGGGGAAATAAAAAAGGAGGAGACGTAGTCCCTGTGCTTGAGGAGAGAGCTGGATTAAACAGATGAGGGTGGTAAGGTGTAAGTATGCTGGGATGGCAGGCTGTCTGGCGTTTTGTGGGCCCCAGTGGAAGAGTGGGAAGGATGTCAGGGAGGAGGCAGTAATATGGCCATGCCCTGAAAGATGAATAGGTATAAACTAGGGTACTGTAGGCACATAGCAAAAAGGTTTATTATTAGCTCAGTTTAAAGAAAACCTGTTGTTGTTAGTTGGCCTCAAGTCTGTTCTGACTTGGGGTGACTCTATGTATTACAGAAGAGAACTGCTCTATAGGATTTTCTTGGATTACAGAAGAGAATTACTTTATAGGATTTTCTTGGCTGTATTTTTCTTTTTTTAAAAAATTGTAACTTGTGTAAAAGTTTACAGAACAAATTCATTTTCTGTGTAGCAATTCATCACACATTTTGTTTCATGACCTTGACTGCAGTCTCCATAATGTAACAGCTCTCTTCCCACTTTCTCCCTGTGGTTACCTTTTCCCTGTGTCCTTCTTTCCTGTGCATTCCTCCCATTTGAGTTATCTCTCTCTGCAAATATTGTCCTTCTGATTGCCCATGGTTGATGGTTTAAAGTAGTGTACTTACCTGGTGTAATTGTTCACCTTGTAGGCCAATCTGATGTTTGGCCGGAAGCCACGGGAGTGAGTTCAGGCCCAGTGGGTGATAGGGGTCATAATCTCGGGGGCCGACTCGATGGCAAATAACAACAACAACAACAACAACAACATCAGACCAGTAAGCCTGGTCTTTCTATGATTTTGAGTTTTGTTCCACATTTTTCTTCCACTTGATCCCGGATCTCCTATTTTGATCCCTTTCCAGGTGGTTGACAGTGGTAGCCAGGCACCATGTAGTTTTCCAGTCTCATGGTCATGTAGGCTGAGGTTCCCATGACTAGTCCTTTGGACTAATTGTTCCCATGTTTCTTTGATTTTCTTCATTCTCCTTTGCTCTGGATGAGGAGAAACCAATTGTTGCATCTTAGATGACTGTTTGCAAGCTTTTAAGACCCCAGTCACTACTCACCAAAATAGGATTTAGAACAATGTTTTTGGGTAGTATATTAATTCACTTGAGCTTGATGTCCCCCATGACCATGATTCTGAGCCCGTGGGCCCAGCAACTCACTCCTCAAGGTATTTGGCTGTGCCTAAGAAGTTTACAATAACTTTGCCCTCTGTTAGCTCTATTATATATATGGACATTCTTATAGCATGTACAAATTGATTGTAATCTTAATGGATGCAGATTGGTAGGCCTCTTCTTCTATTGTACCACTTGGTGGGTTTAAAATTACACCTTTTAGGTTAGTAGTCAAGCACAAACTACTTGTGCAATCTAGAGTCCTTAGAATAGCTTAAGTATGCACATTCTGACTAGGAGATGTTGATCTCTGGATTGAAATATGGATGGATCCCCTTGCCTGCTTTACCTCAGTTCCTTTCTAGATGTGGACTAGCAAAAGTGAAGTATATGTGAATGTGGTGTGTGTTTGTATTACAGAGACAAAGGAAAAATGAGAGATGAATGGATGGATGGATGGATGGAGGAAAGTGAACACAGCAGAGTCTAGCCTTCATCAACTAATAGATGCTATTGGCTTTTTAGCCAGCCATTCCATCTCAGTGTCTCTCTGAGGACGCTACTTGATACGCCTTCACCCTTCATGTCTTTTAGGTCAGGCTGTTCCTGTAGGATCTCACGTACGGCTGAATCTCCAGACTGGGGCAAGAGAACTGAAACTCCAATATAAAGACAAATTCCAAAATAATTTGAAAGGATCAAAAAAAGGCAAAAGGTACAGTGTTATCCCTAGGGACTTGGAGGGTAAGTGATGGCATTGATTTTATAATAGTAAAAGTAATGACAATGTAATGTTTCTTCCCCAAATTCATACAAATTTTTTTTTTTTAATTTAAAATTTAATAGTCTAGAATTTGTGATAAATCTGTCAGGGTTTTATGGATGTTTACTTCCATAGTCTTTGGAAAGAAACAGTTTGCAAAGCAAACTGATAATTTAAAAAACACTCTAGGGGGAATGCTTAACCTGCTTTAAAAATGAAGCTATTTTTCCCAGTACTTTAAGAGCACCCATTTGAATCCCAGCAATTAATGCACTGATTACAGATGAGTCATCTATTCATTAAAACAGGCCTGTTAGGCCTTCTGCTTTGCAGTGATACTTCCTTGGTGAACAATAAAATTGCATTTTAAAGTCTTTAATTCAGACTAACTCTTCCTCTTGTTAGTCCATATAAAACAGACTTTCTTACAGTGTTAAAGTAGAAGCAACTGCAGTTCTCCAGTGGCTAGAGTCCCCCCCCCCCCTTTTTTTTTAATAACTATTTTAGATTATTTGATTTTGGAGAATTCAACATCTCTATTTTTCTGTTGTTTGCTTAAAAAAGCTTTCTCTGCTTAGTATTTGTGCATGAGAGGGAAAAGAAAGAGTTTGAGGTCTGGGGTTACAAGGGGCTGCTGGATTTGTGCTACTTGGAAGGTCAGTATAAATACTAGTCGTGAAGTTTGTAACACAGAGGCCATAAAACTATTGCCTGTTTTTGTATGGTCCATGAGCTAAGTTGGTTTTTGTATTTTCTAATGGTTAGAGAAAATAAAAAGAGTATTTTATAATTCTTGAAAATTGTATGAAATCCAGATTTCAGTGTCTATAAATAAAGTTTTATTGAAATATAGCCATCTTATTCATTTATGGATTGTCTGTGGCTGCTTTCTTGTTACAATGGCAGAGTTGAGTAGTTGGAACAGAAACCAAAGGCCCACAAAGCCTTCAACATGATCTAACCCCTACAATGATTAGTCAATCCCTGTTCTACTACATGTAAAGTCTGCATGGATTGAGAATAAAATAATTTGATTTTTATTATTTAAAGAATACTTTCAGTTAAATAGGAAGCATCCTAAAATTGAAAGGTACTTTTGAGACTCAATTCTTACCTGAGTCTTTTTGACAGTATACCTGACACAAAGGTTATTGATCTGTTCATAGACAGTTATGTGGCAGTCAGAACTCCACAAAGCAGCCTGTTCAGATTCGGGCAGTTTTCACTGTTAGAAAAGTCTACTTTATATTGAAAGAGAGAGGCATTTGGCTTCCTTGTAGTCACCCCAACCTGGGAAAGATCTTTCATTTTCTTTCCTGTCTCCAGATAAGCCTAGACCTAGAGTGTCCCAGGTCAGAGGGTTGTTCCTTTCTCACAGCCATTTAAGAAAGAATCAAAGAAAATCCTTGCCAACCTCCCTTCCCAGCACACATACCAAAACCAAGCCCAAACCCATTGCCATCAAGTTAATTCTGACTCATAGTTAATCTAGAGGACAGAGTAGAACTAACCATAGAGTTTCCAAGGCTGTAAATATTTACAGAAGCACACTGCCTCACCTTTTTCCCATGGAGTAGCTGATGGGTTAGAATCGCCAACCTTTTGGTTAGCAGCCAGTACTTTAACCACTATGCCACCGGAGCTCCATTTTATATATATATATATATAAAATTTGACTACTAACCAGAAGGTTAGTGGTTCAAACCCACCAGAGACTGGGCAATATTCTTACATAAAGATTTACTGCCTCAGAAACCCAAGGGGGGTTGCTGTGAGCTGGAAATGACTTGATGGCAGTGAGTTTGGTTTTTCATTTATACATATAGAGACACAGAGTTTTGGATATATATATACACACGTATATAAATATATATGTATATAAATATATATATATGTAAATATATATATATACACACACACACACACACACACATATACATAAACACACACACTTTAGTGTCTCAAAGTACTTTCAGGAAGTCTTTTCTCACATCTAAGCTAAATCTTACTTTCTAAAGAAAACAACCTTTATTTTTACCCTTGGTTTAAGATACTTAAATTAGGAACTTGATTAATTTAGACTTTTTTATTTGTTGGTTTTTATATCATTGGATATTACTTCTGTAATACCTGATCATCAGTAAAAAGCTTATTGCTTTATCTATTGTTCGTATCTTTTTAGACTAGAAGGCAGAGCCCTTTCTGTGGTTTTTAGTAGACATGCTATAAGGAAGGAATATTTGTCCCCACTCCTGCTTCTTTACTTTTTTCCTTTGGAAGTTTTCTGAGAATTCTGCACTAGAATGGCCTCTGGGGTATTCTGGATATGTCTTCTTCCTTCTCAGCATTTGTAGCCAGTAGCAAATTTGTCTGAACATCAGTGCAAGGACATCAATAAAGTGGTATGGTATGGGTATTGAGTGCTGTGAGCTCAGTGAGTCTCTGGCTACCTTTGGCAGCAACTTCTTTCTCCTTGGGTGAACTATGCTCCTCCAATGCCACTTCCCAGGGTCTTCTCTACGTTCTAACACTAGAATGAAAACAGAGGCCTAAGTGCATTGGCCAGTTCCCTGAAATTGTTATAGTATTTTGCTTACCTGCTTATCCTGTTTTGAGGACAAGATCTTCAGATTCTGTCAGATTGTTAAAGAATTTGGTGAGCTCCAAAAAAAAAAAATAAATAAAATAAATTACTAGACGAGAGAGAGAGGGATAATACAATAAGCTGAATTCATACCGGCCTCTCCAGTACTCCTGCTGGATGGGTGGCTGATCATAATGCTACCTAAAGCTGTAATGCATAGGGGCTGGAGCTTTATGGTCTGGGACAGGGCCCCTGCCTCTGGCTTGTCCCAGAGGGTTCTTCTGGCACTTCGTGACCTTAGTTCATATTTGGCTTCTAGCAGTAGATTTTCCACTTGCTAGTTATGTTTCAGGCATTGCCATTGCCACTGGATTTAGGCCATATTACTGGATTAAATAGGAGCTCTGGTGGCATAGTGCCTAAGGTATTTGACTGCTAACCAGAAGGCTGGTGGTTCAAACTCATTGACATCTCCACAGTACATCCTTTTTATTGCCCTGGCACAGCCAGTGCTTAGAGGATTGAAGGACGATTTACACTGAAGCTGTCCTATCTTGGATTGAGCACTTAGGAAGGTACTGTATGGTATAATGCTTAAGGGCATGGGTAGTGATAGGACCATTTACTTACTCTATTAATTCATTTCACAAAAGACATATTAAAAGGTCATGCAGCAGGCACTGGGGATATAGTAGTAAACAAAGCAGATCATACACCAGCCTTATGGAGGGTGGCAGACAAAAACAGGAAAAGAAACACAAAAATAATATAATTCCAGATTGTGTTAAGTGTTAGGAAGAAATAAACAAGGTGATGAGTCCCTGGAGGAGACCACTTTTGATAGTATAGTTTGGGAAGATTTGATCAGGATGATAGTGAGATGAGATCTGAGAATGAAGATGATTTAGCTATGCAAAGGGTTGCCTTTATAAGTTTAGGATTAGAATATTTTAGGTAGTGGAAACAAGAAGAATCACTGGCTTTGTCAAGGAGAAGATTTTATCATGTTTGAGAAACAAAAATGATCAGTGTGACTAGAGACTAGGAAAAGGAAAAAGCTGATGGGAGCCGAGGTGGGCTAGATGGGGCATATCATCTGGAGTTTTAAGGAACATAGTGAGTGTACTTTTAATTTTAAGTGCAATGAAGAGCAATTGGGAGATTTTAAGCAGGAGAGGATTTGTTCCCATGATATTTGGAAAGATCATTCTGGTTGCTATGTATGTGGAAAATAGATTGAAGGTAGATCAAAGAAGAAACACAGAGACAATTAGTGTGTCACTTAAATAGACTGGGTATAACATATGATCTAATCTAGAGTATCACAATGGAGAGTGGATGAATTTGGAGATTTAATTTTGAGTTAGAACCAACAAGACTTGTTTACTATTTAGATGTAGAGTTTGAAGGAAAAGGGGGTATTTGGAATAAAGCTTCCTTTTGGGGTTTGAGAAACTAGGTGTTTGGAGATACCATTTATTGAAACAGAAAAAATTGAGAGAGGAACAGGCTTATGAGCAGTAGAATCAGGAGGCTATGTTTTAGATGTAATGAGTTTGAGGTATGTGTAAAACACTTAAGATTCGAGTGGAAATACATCAGTTACTATTAGCACTTGACTGCTAACCAGAAGGCTGGTGGTTCAAACCCACCAGCCACTCCTCTGAAAGAAGATGGAGCAATCTACTTCTCTAGTGATACTGCCTCAGAAACCCAAGGAGGGGTCGCTATGAGTCGGGCCTGACTCAGCGGCACATAACAACAACAACAACATTAGTTATACAAGAGCCTGGGGCCCTGCAGGAAGGTTTGGCCTAAAGATAAAAATTTGTGTATCATTGGCAGATAGATATTTAAAGAGAAGTAGGGGGAGAATGTGGAGATAGAGAAGATTGTCCAGAACAGAATTCCAAGGTATTTCACACACAAGCTTAAGTAGGAAAGGAAGAACCAGCTAAAGAATTAGAGAAGGGGTGAGCAAGAGGGAGAATCAGGAGAAAGTGGTAACAAGATGCCAAGAAAAGAGGGATGAACTATGTAAATGCTTTTCAGTGGTTGAAGAACATGAAGTTATTGAAGGTCCACTGAATTTGGCTATCCAGTTTTTGGTAATTTTGAAAACATTTTTAGTGGAGTTGTGGATAAAGGATCTAGATTAGAGTGAATAAATGGCAAAGTAATAAGGAGTCAAGAAGGTGGGGACAGTGAATGAAGAGAATGTGTTAAAAAAAGTTTTACTTTAAAGGAAAGCAGAGAAATGGCTTGATAACTTGAAGAGACTGGGGTCAAAAGAGTATTGGTATACTGATGGGAATAATTCAATTGAAAGGAAGGGAGAACTTGATGACATAGGAGAAGGGGGTGTAATTTTTTTTTTTTAAATTGTGGTGAAAACAGACACAACAAGACATTCACCAACATAACAACTTCTATGTTTACAGCTCGGGGACATTGATGACATTTTTCATCTGTCACCATTATTGCTATCCTTTTCCAAAAGATTCTACCATCATTAGCACAAACTCAGTGCCCCACAATAAAAAAAACTTCCCTTTTCCCCCTCATTCCTATCCTTGGTAACCACTAATAATCTTTAGTGTGTGTGTGTATTTTTTGCCCCTACCTAGCTAGGAATTTTCCCTCCTCTCCACTCCCTGGTAATCAACAAAGTTTCCTTCCATATATAAACCTTCCCTTGACTTTTTATAATAGTGGACTAATACAGTATTTGTTAGGAGCTCTGGTAGCACAGTGCCTATAAGCACTTGACCGCTAACCAGAAGGCTGGCGGTTCAAACCCACTAGCCACTCCTCAGAAGGAAGATTTGGCAATCTACTTCCGTAGTGATACTGCCTCGGAAACCCAAGGAGGGGTTGCTATGAGTCGGGTCTGACTCAATGGCAAACAACAAAAACAACAGGATTTGTTGGAACTTAAGTTTTACAGAAGCAGGGACACCATCATTCATTATAACAGAAGGGAACACAGAGAATGTCTATTCACATGCAGGTTATTTTTTAAGTTGATGATATGAGAAGATAAGGGAGTTCCTGCTGCTGATAACTATTTTCTCAGTGATGAATGAGGTGATTATGAGGATGAGGTGTGTGTATGCTTGCACGTGTGGATGTTTATATGTGTATAATTGGGATCGAGAGTAGATGTGATGATGGATGACCTTGTTGTTGTTGTTGTTGTTATGTGCCGTCGAGTCGGCCCCGACTCATAGCGACCCCTCCTTGGGTTCTGAGGCAGTATCACTACGGAAGTAGGATTGCCCAACCTTCCTTCCGAGGAGTGGCTGGTGGGTTTGAACCACCAGCCATCTGGTTAGCAGGTAAGTGTCTTAGCCACTATGCTACCAGAGCTCCCATGGATGACCTTAGAGGGTGAGATTTAAGACAGCAAACGGAGATATGAGACATGGTAGGGATTAGTCCTGGCCATGTCTTTGAGAAGGGATAATCTGTTCAGTTATAGGCCTGAATACTTATCTCCCAAATAGAGGAGGGGCAGAGCAGTGGCATCCCTATGGAGCAGTGGCATCCCTATGCAGCTGGCAGTGAATGCAGCTCTGCAGGCCAAAGAATTCTCTCCCCTGTCTTGAAGGAGTGTGGTGATTAGTTGAATAAAATACTACTTTATATGGGATTAACACTGTACCCAACACATTGGTTAAGTGCTCAATATATGGGAGTGATTAGTTATTATTAGCTTAGGAGGATTGAGAAGACAGGTATTTTTCCCAGGGCCCTAAAGGGGCCTAGGATGACTCAAAGACTGAATGAGTAAAGCCCTGAGAACTTGGCCCTTTCATGAGAGCTAGAGTCTTGGACTCTGAGGTGGATATGCTTTCCTTCCTAGAAGAACAGGCCAATATTACCTGTCTTGATTACCTAGTGTTGCCATAACAAAAAATAACACAAATGAGTGGCTTTAGAGAATAGAAATACATTTTCTCCTAGTTTTGGAGGCTGAAAATCCAAAACAAGTTCTCAGCCATGTTGATTCCTTCTGTGGGACTGTCTCCTAGTTTTTGGTATCTGCCAGTGATCCTTTGTGCCTTTGCTTGTAGATGGGTCCTCACAGGGCATCTGTCTCCTCCTTGTATGTGTCTCTGTGTCTCTTTTCCTTTTT
>NW_006921643.1:4161956-4163685 GCF_000298275.1 Orycteropus afer afer | reverse complement strand
TAAGAAGGGACCATTCCCTGGAGAAGGATGTCATGCTTGGTAGGGTGGAGGGTCGACGAAAGAGGGGGAGGCCTTCAACGAGATGGATTGATATGGTTGCTGCAATGATGGGCTCAAGTATAGCAGGGATTGTGGGGCTGGTGCGGGATCGGGCAGTGTTTCGTTCTCCTGTGTATTGGGTCGCTATGAGTTGGAAACGACTTGACGGCACTTAACAACAACAACAACCACTGAGAAGTGATTAGGTTTAGGACCCACCCTGCTAATTAACATAACAGGAAAATACTGATTTCCAAACAAGGTGTATTTATAAATACAGGGGTTAGGGTGTTGAGATAACTTTTCTGGGGACACAATTTAATCCATAGCAATTCATTCCTCCCTGACCTCTAAAATCTCCTGGGTTATCCTTAGCCTATCTGTAACTTAATATTCTTCTGAAGCATAGTCCACATTCCCCACTTCCCTTTGTCCTTATCACCTTTCTACTTACTTCTGCTCAGTGAACTGAAATCAGGGTTAGTGGTAAAATCTTGTCCCTCATGATTGCCTTCTGTCCAGTCAAGATGAATGGCTGTTACTTGGATCAGCTCCATAAGTCTTTGTGGGGATACTACTCTTCAGTCTTTGGCAGGTTTCCAAGATTATAGCCACATGGTTTTATTTTTGTTCCTCCTTCACCTTGGAGGCTGACTGAGGAAGATGGCTGTCCTAGATTCTTGTCCTCAGTATCTCAAACCTATTCCATTGTTTGGTAAGAACATACCTCCTGCACTTCCTCTGTGTCCAGGAATTGATCTTAATTAAGGTCAGAATTTATCCAACCCACTTTTGTGAAGACAGACTGCCTTGTCAAACCAGATCTGGCACACATAGTGGGGCTCAGGACCCTGTTGTTCTGTTTCCTAGAATATGTAAATAGGGTGCATGTCATTCCTTGTGTCTGTTACTGCTGCCCTCCAGTCAGTCCTGCCCTGGCATGTGCTGAGGGAACAGCATCACAGAGACACTTCAGGTATGTTTCAGTGTGAACAGCTGATTGATGCTCTCTATCTGTGATAGACTTTTGTCTCTCCCATGCCCTTCCTTCTTTCTCATGAAATGACCCCACCTTCAGGTGTCTTTACCCCTAACTTCAAGGAAGGTTATCTTGTTAGACCTCTGTCTGCCAAAAGGCAAAGGCAGGATAGTGCACTCAGAGTTAGAGCTGGCCTGATCCAGCCCCATGAGAGTTTTCTGGCTCCCTCCTGACTCTCAGCTTCTCTTTGGACAGGTTGGACATCAACACTAATGCCTACACATCTCAAGACCTCAAGAGTGCACTGGCAAAACTCAAGGAGGGGGCAGAGAAGGAGAGTTCAAAGGAAGACAAGGTAAGTGACGTTCTTCTCAGGGAGTTAATCTAAGTGCTCAAGACAGCTTGATGTTGGGCAAGAATAGAATGGGCAGACAAGTGATCCAGATCCACTACAACAAAGAAATGGGTTGTTGTTGTTGTTGTTGTTGTTAAGTGCCGTCGAGTCGTTTCTGACTCATAGCGACCCCATGCACAGCAGAACGAAACATTGCCCGATCCCGCGTCAGCCCCACAATCCATGCTATACTCGAGCCCATCATCGCAGCCACTGTATCAGTCCATCTCCGTGAAGGCCTCCCCGTCTTTCGTCGACCCTCCACCCTACCAAGCATGACATCCTTCTCCAGGGAATGGTCCCTTCTGACAACATGA
>NW_006921643.1:4140996-4161211 GCF_000298275.1 Orycteropus afer afer | reverse complement strand
GGCTGGTGGTTCAAACCCACCAGCCACTCCTTGGAAGGAAGGTTGGGCAATCTACTTCCATAGTGATACTGCCTCAGAAACCCAAGGAGGGGTTGTTATGAGACGGATCCGACTTGATGGCAGTGGGCTTTTGGAGTAGAAGAAGTGGAATGCAAACAGCCGATAAGGAGATAAATGGAGCTTTGGACTACTGACTGTCCTGATGGTGTGACCATTTTGAATATTTGCAAGCAGTGTTCTAATTGGTGCAGCAACCTGATAATTGGCTCTGGTGGTTGAGAACTGCATGAGCACCTACACAGGTGGCTAGCAACCAGAAAGGCAGGAGACAGCAGTGTGCCCACACAAACCAGTAACATCTCTACCTCCCACAGCCCCACCCACTAGGCAAGAGACACCATATGCTTATGTACCAGCTGATCAATGACAGATGGTGGCCAATGCCAGTTTAAGCCCCATTAGCTGTTGTACATGAGCAGTGAACAGAGATCTGTGCACAAATTCTCATCTTCTATCACATTCACCATGAGACAGGTTGTGAGTGCCTATGTGCTGCCAAACTACTGAATAGAGTAGCACACCAGCCCCACTCACATTGATATATCAACAAAATAAAGCAAAAAAACAAACAAACAAAACAAAACAAAAAAAAACTGAACAAATCACATCAGCATACAGTCACCAATTAAAAATAAATGCAGAGACATCACAATGTTCTGGAGACAGCTGACAATCCCAGGTCACACAAAGAAGCAAGATAAAGTAGTGCAAACAAAGGGCCAGAAGACAGAGCCAGAAAATCTGCCTGAAGAAGTGGCATTGGAACTAACCTGAGGAATTAAGAAGAATTATATTTAGGAAACGTCAATGGACTAAGAGACAGAGCAAAGAAAATACTGACAAAATCAAGGGAAACACTGACAAAATTCAGCAAAACAAAGACAAAACTGTAGAACAATCTAGGAAAACGATATAAGAACAAACTGACAAAAAATATTAGAAACCATACCAAAACAACAAATAGAAATTCAGGAGACTAATACTAAGATTTCAGAGATGGATAGCACTTTGAAAGGGGAAGAAGTAGAATTGAATCAATGGAGGACAGAATTAGATTGAAGACAAATCGCTCAGTACTGTGTTGTTAAAGGAAAAATCAGAAAAAAGAAAGAAAGAAAAAAGAATGCCTGAGATTTATGTGGGACACCATCAGAAGGAATGACTTACATGTGACCAGAATTCCAAAACAAAAAGAAACAAAACTACAGAGAAAATTGTCAAATGTTTTTTGGACGAGAACTTCCCTAATATGAAAGATGAGAAGACATGCATTCAAGAAGTTGAACAAACCCTAAACAGGATAGACCCAAAAAGAAAGTCACCAAGACATACCATAATCAAATATTCCAAAACCAAAGACAGAAGGAATCCTGAAAGCAGCTCAGGAAAATGAAAAGTTGCCTGCAAAAGGGCAAACAGTAAGACTAGCCCTGATTTCATAGCAGAAACCATGCAGGCGAGAGGACAATGGGATGGCATACATAAAAACCTGAAAGAAAAAAATGACAACCAAGAGTTATATACCCAACAAAATCGTCCCTCAAATATGATGGCATAATTAGGATATTTCCAGATAAACAGGAATTAAGGGAATTTATAAAAACAAGAGTAACCTTACAAGGGATGCTAAAGGAAGTTCTTTGGACAAAGAAGCGATAACAGCAGAAAACAGCCTGTTACTAACACACATGACAACATAATCCAGAAACCAACTCAGATATAGAAGTACTCAAGATAAACTTACAAAACTAACACAGGGAACCAGAGTCATCAATTTGTAAATGAGGACAACTACAAACTAAAAGAAGGAATAGATACTATAGCTACAGAACTTCTAAATGGAGAGGAAGTCAAGATGATTTTGAGACAGAACAGATTGTCTTAAATTTGGTAAGGAAGAAAAAAATCACTGGGTGACCTCAAAGAAAAAGAATAAACCTTATGATCAAAATAAAATAGAGGAAAACTCATAAATATTTATCAAATACTAAAACAATAGCAACAAAAGAAATGATAAAAAAAATTCAGAAACAAAATGAGCTCAGTACAAAAAATTACATGGAACAAAGAAATTAGCAACACCACCAAAACAAACCAACAAAATGACAGCAATAAATTAATATTTGTCAGTAATTACACTGAATGTAAATGGATTAAGTGTACCAATCAAGAGACAGAGTTGCAGAATGGATAAAAAAACATGACCCATCAATATGCATTCTATAAGAGACATACCATAGACACAAAGACAAAAATAGACTGAAAATCAAGGGCTGGAAAAAAATATATAAAGTAAAGGGCAATCAAAAAACATCAGGAGTGTCAATATTAATTTCTAATAAAATAGACCTTAAGACAACCTCATAAGGAAGAACATTACATAATGATTAAAGGATCAAAGGAACAAGAAGATATACCCATAATAACTATCTATGGACCCAATGAAAGAGCCCCAAAATATCTAAATCAGACTTTAACAGAATTGAAAAGACAAATAGATGATTCCACAGTAATAGCAAGAGACTTTAATACACCACTTTCAATGAGAGACAGAACAACTAGAAAGAAACTCGACACAGATGAATTAAACAATAAAATCAACCAACTTGATCTTACAAACATCTACAGAGCACTTCATCCAACAACAGCCAAATATACATTCTTTTGCCGCAAAATTCAGAAAAACAGAAAACAAATGCTGGTGAGTGTGTGGAGAGATTGGAACCCTCATATACTACTGGTATATTGTTGTTGTTATGTGCCCTCGAGTCAGACCCAACTCATAGTGACCCCTCCTTGGGTTTCCGAGGCAGTATCACTATGGAAGTAGATTGCCCAACCTTCCTTCCTAGGAGTGGCTGGTGGGTTTGAACCTCCAGCCTTCTGGGTAGCAGTCAGATACCTTAAGCACTGAAAATGGTATGGAACTTCCTTTAAAATCTGGAAATAGAAATACTCTATGAATTAGCAGTCCCATTACTAGGTACATATCCTAGAGAAATAAGAGCTATGACATGAACAGATATATACACACCCATATTCATCAGAGCAGTATTCACAATAGTAAAAAGAGGGAAACAACCTAAATGCCTCTGAATGGAGTAATGGATCACCAAACTGGAAAACTACATAACATTAAATAAGAATGATGAATCTGTGAAACCTCACATTATGCTGAAATCAGTCAATCACAAACAGAGATAAACTGTATGAGATCACTGTTGTAAAAAAAATCAAGGAAAAGGATTTTAAAAGAAAAGAAATATTCTTTGTTACCAGGGGAAGGTGGGAAAGGGATGGTAAAGCACTAACTAGAGGGTAGACAAATATTAAATTGTTGTTGTTGTTACGTGCTGTTGAGTTGGACCCGACTCATAGCGACTGCTCCTTGGGTTTCTGAGGCAGTATCACTACAGAAGTAGATTGCCCAACCTTCCTTCCGAGGAGTGGCTGGCGGATTTGAACCTCCAGCCTTCTGGTTAGCAGTCAAGTGCCTTAGGCACTATGCTAAATTAGGTGAAGGGAAAAAAAACAGAAATATATGCAGAGAATAGTAAAAACAAAACAAACAAAACACAGCTTGGTGTTTTGCAGATGAGAGAGTTACTTTTCCTGAATGTCTTGTAATAACATAATACTAATAATATAATGATAATAAAATAATAGTAACAGTGTAAAATAGTTTAAAGAGCAATTCATGCCAAATAAGTGGCCCTTTATAGACAATTTAAAAAAATGTTGGGACTATATCTGTCATAGTTAAGGTTAGAACCTAACTTTCCATTATATGTAAAGGGAAAGTGAGGCACAGAGTAGAGGTAACATATTCTTCATTGTCATAGACATGAGTGTTGTTAGGTGCTGTTTTGTTGTCTCCAACTCCTAGTGACCCTATGTACAACAAAGCGCAACAATGCCCAGTCATGCACCATCCTCACAATCTTTGCTATGCTTGAACCCATCATTGCAGCCTCTGTGTTAATCCATTTCATTGCATTAACAATGGGGGTCTTCTCCTTTTTTCCTCACTTCTCTACTTTGCCAAGAATGATATCTTTTTCCAGGGATCACCCCTTCTGACAATATGATATGAGATAAAGTCTGGCCATTGTCATTTCTAAGGAACATTCTGGCTGTACTTCTTCCAAGACAGATTTTGTTCATTCTACTGACAGTCCACAGTATTTTCAGTATTCTTTGCCAACATCACAATTCAAATAAATTCTTCTTTGATCTTCCTTATTTATTGTCCAGCTTTCACATGAATATGAGGGTAGTGAAAAAACCATGGCTTGGATCAGACACATCTTTGTCTTCAAAGTGACATTTTTGCTTTTTAACACTTTAAAAAGAGACCTTTTGCAGCAGATTTGCCCAATGCAGTATTTCATCTGATTTTGTGACTGTTGCTTCCCTGAGCTTTGATTGTGGATCCAAGTACACTGAAATCTCTGACAACTTTTTTCTCCCATTTATCATGATGTTGCTTCTTGGTACAGTTGTAAGGATTTTCATTTTCTTTATGTTGAGATGTAATCCATAGTGATGGCTGTTGTCTTTGATCTTCATCAGTAAATGCTTCAAGTTATCTTTACTTTCAGCAAGCAAAGTTGTGTCATCTGCAGGTTGTTAATGAGTCTTCCTCCAGTCCTGATGCCATGTTCTTCTTCATATAGTCCAACTTCTCAGAGTATTTTCTCAGCATACACATTGAATAAGTATGGTAAAAGGATACAACCCTGACGCACACCATTCCTGATTTTAAACCATGCAGTACCCCCTTGTTCTGTTTGAATGACAGCCTCCTGGTCTGTGTACAGGTCCCTCATGAGCACAATTAAGTGTTCTGGAATTCCCATTCTTCTCATTGTTATCCGTGATTTGTTATGATCCTCAAAGTTGAATGTCTTTGCATAATTAATAAAGCACAGGTAAACATCTTTCTGGTATTCTTTGTTTTCAGCCAAGATACATCTAACATTAGCAATGACATCTCTTGTTCTGTACCATCTTCTGACCCTGGCTTGAATTTCTGGCAGTTCCCGAATTTCTGGCAATTCCCTATTGATGTTCTGCTGCAACATTTTTTTTTTGAAATATAATTTATGTACAGTGAAATACACAAAACTAAAGTGACATGGGTTAATGCTTTTTTTTTTTTTTTTTTTGCACTGTTCTCTCCCTTCCTCTTCCACCCCTGGTAACCAGCAAAGAAAGTTTCCTTCCATATGTAAAACTTTCCTTGACTTTTTACACCAATGAACTAATATTCTATTTGTCCTTCTGTGATTGACTTATTTTACTCAGCATAATGTTCTCCAAGTTCATCCATGTTATGCAGTGTTTTGCAGATGCTACATTATTGTTTAGTGTTGCCTAATATTCCATTGTATGTATGTATGTACCATAATTTGGTTATCCATTCTTCGGTTGATGGGCACGTAGGGTTGTTTCCATCTTTTTGCTATTGTAAACAGGGCTGTGATGAACATGGGTGCATATGTATGTTCTTGTCCTGGATCTCAATTGTTTAGGATATATAGCTAGTAATAGGATTGCTTTGTCAAGTGGTATTTCTAATTCCAGCTTTTAAAGAAATCTCCATACTGCTTTCTGCAGTAATTGTGTCATTTTACAGTCCCATCAGCAGTGTATGAGAGTTCTAACCTCTCTACATCCTCTCCAGTATTTGTTATTTTCTGTCTTGTTGAACTTTGTCATTAGTGCTGGGGTGAGATGATATCTTATTTTGATTGTGTCTCTCTGATGGGTAATGATTGTGAACATTTCTTCATGTATTTGCTGGCTGCATGAGTATCCTCTTTGGTGAAGTGTCTATTCATGTCTTCTTGCCTATTTTTTCATTGGATTGTTAATCTTTTGTTGTTGAGGTGTTGGAGTAAATTTTAGAGATAAGCCCCTTGTCAGATATGTTGTTGTCAGATATTTTTTTTCCCCAGTCTGTAGCTTCTTTTTACTCTTTGTAGAAGTCCTTTGAAGCACATAAAAATTGAATTTTTAGAAGGTCCAGTTCATCTAGTTTATTTTCTGCTGTTTGTGCATTTTGGGTTATGTTTGGCAGTCTATTTATGCCATAAATAAGGGCCCCTAAATTTGCCCCTAGTTTTTCCTTGAGGAACTTTATAGTTTTAAGTTTCACATTTAACTCTTTGATCCATTAAGAGTTAGTTTTTGTGTATGGTGTGAGATACAGATCTTGTTTCATTTTTCTGCAAATGGATATTGCTGATTTCTCTGTTCCATATAATTTTCTCTGCTGAGCTCGTTTTGTTGATGAATCATGTTATCACTTCCTTCATTGCTATATTTTAGTATTTGCTAAATATTTGTGCTGGTCCTCTTTTTTATTTTGATGTGAAGGTTTATCATTTTGCTCTGAGGTTACCCTGTGATTTAGAATTTTCTTTCCACATTTAGAACAGTCTGTTCTATCTTGGAATTGTCTTGACTTCCCTACTGTGATAGTTGTTGGAGCTGTGTGTCAACTTGGCTGGACCACAATTCTGTGTGGTTTAAGCAATTGTGATGTGGGTTTTTCCAATGATGGGATCAGATGTATATGTTTTGAGCAGCCAATCCATTGAAAGGGAGTTTCCTTAGGCGTGTGGCCTCTTTCCAGTATATTTATGGACATCCTGGGAAAAGAGACACTCTTATGTGGATCTGGATCCGGTTGTGCTGCCTACAACTGACCATGAGTGAACAATCCACCATTTGGCCTGGAAGCCTTGGATTTGTCATTCGTTAGAGTCAACAGCTGATATACTGCCTGCCAACCTTGAGCTCATCAGCCCCTGTAGCTGTGTGAGTTGGGAAGAGCCTCCACCTTGACATTTGATCCAAGAACTTTGGACTTGGCAGCTTCTATAAGTGTGTGAGCCATGTTCCTAAAATAAATTTCTCTTTCTCTCTATATATAAGCTTTACTGGTTTTGTTTCTCTAGAGAACCCAGTCTAACACATTTGGTACTGGGAGTGGTTCTAGAGAGACAAAATCATAAGGATAGGCTTCCTAAATTGGTTCTCCAGTTTAATTAATTGTAAAGGCACTGGTGACCCTGCGTCCGTTAGGAAAGAGGGCCCTGCTAATCTGTGGTGTGAGGTGGCAAAATTAATATGCAAAATAGTACCACCAATAGATCAAGAACTTTTGAGAAGTGAGGCTCTAGGTGATTGCATATTTGATACTTTTCTGTAGGTTTGTCAGCATGAGGAGTGTAAGGAAGTTGGTTGGTTGGTCCTACCTACACTAGACAAAATGGTGAAAGAGCAAGATGAGCTCAGGGCTGCTGAGTCACAGCTTAAGTGCCGCATAAAAGACCTCAGTGTTTCCAGTTGTGCTCTGAAAGAAAGCCTCATTTCTTCTAGTAACAGAGCTGATATTGCTGAAAACCAAACCCAGAGTCTTATTGTAAGGGTGGCTGAATTATAGTGCCAATTAAGTTACCAACCCAAGATGGTGTCTAAACTTAAAGTGAGGGCATTGATTGGGAAAAAATGGGATTCTGAAACCTGGAATGGGGACATATGGGCAGATAGTCAGGAAAATCAGGATATGGAGTCTGTAAACTCTGTTGAATTCCTTCCATCTGAAGGGATTACTATAAAACCATTATCCCCTCCACCTCTGTTTGATGGAATTAACCCAACTATTCCTGCTGGGTGATTGCTTGAAGGATGCAGGGGTGCTGATTCCCACCACATCCTCATTTAATTTGCCTTTTTGGCCTGTGCAATAAACAGATGGATCTTGGAGAATGACAGTAGATTATCGTAAACTTAGTCAGGTGGTGACTCCAGTTGCAGCTGCTGTTCCTGATGTGGTTTCATTGCTTGAGCAAATTAGTACATCTGCTGGTACTTGGTATGTAGCTCTTGATCTGGCCAATGCCTTTTTCTTGATAACAATTTCAAAGGACCATCAGAAGTAGTTTGCCTTCAGCTGGCAAGGCCAACAGTATACTTGCACAGTGCTTCCTCAGAAGTATATCAGCTCCCCAGCACTATGTCATAATTTAGTCCATAGGGATCTTGATCGCCTTTCCCTTCCACAAGACATCACACTGGTCCATTATATTGATGACATTATGCTGATTGGACCTAGTAAGGAAGAAGTGTTGATGACTCTATACTTACTGGTGAAACATACATGTGCTGGAGGTTGGGAAATTAACCCAACAAAAATTCAGGCACCTTCCACCTCAGTGAAATTTCTAGGGGTCCAATGGTGTCAGGCATGTCAAGATATGCATAGTAAAGTGAAGGATAAATTATTGTATCTGGCTTCCCCCACAACTAAAAAGGAGGCACAATGTCTGGTGGGCCTCTTTGCATTTTGGAGGCAACATATCCTTCATTTGGGTGTGTTGCTGCGGCCCATTTATCAAGTGACTCAGAAAGCTGCTAGTTTTGAGTGGGGCCCAGAACAACAGAAGGCTCCACAACAGGTTTAGGCTGCCGTGCAGGCTGCCCTGCCACTTGGGCCATATGATCCAGCAGATCCAATAGTGCTTGAAGTGTCTGTAGTAGATAGAGACGCTGTTTGCAGTCTTTGGCTGGTCGCTGTTGGTGAATCACAATGCAGGCCTTTGGGATTTTGGAAGAAAGCCCTGCCATCCTCTGCAGATAACTACACTCCTTTTGAGAAACGGCTGTTAGCTTGTTACTGGGCTTTAGTAGAGAGTGAACGCCTGACCATGGACCACCAAGTGACCATGAGGCCTGAGCTGCCCATCACGAACTGGGTGTTGTCTGACCCACAGAGTCATAAATTTGGACGTGCACAGCAGCACTCCATCATTAAATGGAAGTGGTATATCAGAGATCGGGCTCGAGCAGGACCTGAAGGCACAAGTAAGTTGCATGAGGAAGTGGCTGAAATGCCTGTGGTCTCCACTCCTCTCACATTATCTTTCCTTTCTCAGTCTGCACCTGTGGCCTCATGGGGAGTTCGTTATGATCATTTGACTGTGGAAGAGAAAACTTGTGCCTGGTTTACAGATGGTTCTGCATGATATGCGGGCACCACTCAAAGTGGACAGCAGTGGCACTGCATCCCCTTTCTGGAAATTCCTTAAAGGACAGTGCTGAAGGGAAATCCTTCCAATGGGCAGAGCAAATTCACTTTCCATACAGTAGCTCATGTACGCGTAGTCTCATGACATTGACTGTAATTTCCCACAGTTCAACAGCTCTGCTCCATTTCTTCCCCGTAGTTACCTCTTCCCTGTGTCCTTCTCTCCCATGCACTCCTGCCCACCAAGGTATCTCCCTGTGCATACACATCCCATCTATTCTACCATGATTGATCTCTCCAAGGAGTGTGTCTACCTAATGTACATGTTCAGCTCATATGCCTGTCTTTTGTTTGGCTGGAAGCCACAGGGATGGGTTCAATTCCAGACCTGAAGGGCATTTAAGGGCCATAGTCTCAGTGGTTCCACCAGGCTCTATCAGACCAGCAAAACTGATCCCCCCACCCTTTTTTTTTTTTATTTTTAGTTTTGTTCCACATTGTTCTCCCACTCTATCCAGGATCTCCTACATAGATTGTTTAATGAGTGGTTGACATTAGAGCCGGGCACCATCTAATTCTTCTGGTTTCATAGTTGTATAGGTTGAGGATCACATGGTGTACCAGTTGCTTGGACTAATTATTTCCATGCATCTTTGGTTTTCTTCATTTATCTTTGCTTTGGATAAGGAGAGACCCATTGTTAAATCTAAATAGCTGCTTGCAAGCTTTTAAGATCTCATTTGCTACTTGCCGAAGTAGGAATGTGGAACAGTGTTTTTGTGTAGTATGTTATGCCATTTGAGCCTGATGTCCCCTGCAGCTGTGGTCCCAAGCCCACAGGTCCAACTACTCACTCCCTCTGGGTAGCTGTCTGTGGCCAAGAAGTGACTACAACCTTGAACCTTGCCAGGTCTACTATATACCTGGGAATTCTTACAGAACATACCAATACACTTGTAGAAACATTGTCTCCCAATCCCAATCCATTGTCATGGGTACACTATGCTGCATAGATATACCTTATAGTTCAGCATGTCCATGCATCTGTCCACTCATATGTCCATGTTTGCCTTCACTGACAACACAGTACTGTATGAGCAAAAGGGTTAATCTTTGTTGTCTGTACCTCCCATGCACCCCTCTATGTCTTCCTCTTCTTCAGTGCCACCATGTTGGTCACTCACATTTGGTACATTGCCCTTCTCTTCACCTAAATCAATACTTGTCTCTACCTATCTAACAGTGTTCCCTCCTGTGGTGGTTAAGTTTGTGTGTCAACTTGGCTGGGCCTGGTTGAGTGGCTAGACAACTGGTGGTAGTTATTCTCCATGAGGAGACTGGCAGTCAGCTCCATGGTGGGACCAAGCACAAGCAGCTGAGTAGCAGCTTTAGGAATGTAGTCTGCTTCCTGTATATAAGAAACAGCTTTGGGAATGGTCTCTAGCTTATGGTACTCTTGGACCATGCATGTAGCCATGTCATTGTTCAGCAGCCTGCTGTGCTCTGCTGCCCTTTGGACTTTCAATGGACTTGAATTAATGGTCTGCCATGTGGTTTGGTAACATCGGGATGGTGCCTTTTTACTTGTCAGCCTTGGGGTTGTCAGCCTCAGCAGCCAACTGCTGTCTGAGTGAAGAAAAGCCTCTAGCTCCAGTGGGTCAGGAGCAGGAGGCAGAGCTGAGGCCTAAAGTTGAGGGGCTTTCACCCGGCCCCTAGAGCCTGGCACTCTGAACTCAGATTAAAGTCTCCAAACTATAAGAGAATAAACTCCTGTTTGTTCAAGCCATCCCATTTGTGGTATATTCCTGTTGGAGAGGCACTAGGTAACCAGAACACCTCCCTTCCCCTCCCACCTCTGGTAACCAACAAAGAGAGTTTCCTTTCATATGTAAACCTTTCCTTGACTTTTTACAATAACTAATACAATATTTGTCCTTCTGTTTATTGACTTATTTCACTCAGCATAATGTCCTCCAAGTTCATCCACGTTATGCGGTGTTTTGCTGATTGTACATTATCCTTGAGGGTTGCATAGTATTCCGTTGTGTGTATGTACTATAGTTTGGTTATCCATTTTTCTGTTGATGGGCACTTAAGTTGTTTCCATCTTTTGGCTATTGTTAATAGTGCTGAGATGAACATGGGTGTGCATATATCTGTTCTTGTCGTGGCTCTCACTTTTTCAGGATATATACGTAGTAATGGAATTGCTAGGTCAAATGGTATTTCTGATTCCAGATTTTTAAGGAATTGCCATACTGCTTTCCACAGTGGTTGTATCATTTTACAGTCCCACCAGCAGTGTATGAGAGCCCCAGTCTTTCTGCATCCTTGCCATTGTTTTGTTCCTTTAGCATCTCTTGTAAAGTTGGTCTGGTTTTAACAAATACCCTTAATTTCTGCTTATCTGGCAATGTCCTAATTTCACCATCATATTTGAGAGACAGTTTTGCTGGGTATATAATTCTTGGCTGGAATTTTTTTTTCTTTCAGGGTTTTATATATGCCATCCCATCGTCGTCTTGCCTGCATGTTTTCTGCTGAGAAATCGGAGCTTAGTCTTATTGGTTGACCATTGTAGGTAACTTTTCCGTTTTTCCATGCTGCTTTCAGGATTCTTTTTTGTCTTTGGTTTTGGTGAGTTTGATGATGATATGTCTCAGTGATTTTCTTTTGGGGTCTATCCTGTTTGGAGTTCACTGGACTTCTTGAATGGATGCACTCTCATCTTTCATCATACCAGAGAAATTCTCTGCCAACAAATCTTGGACAATTTTCTCTGTGGTTTTATTCATCTCTTCCTATTCTGAAATCCTGATTACATGTCGGTTATTCCTTTTGATGGTATCCCACATGAACCTTAGGCTTTCTTCATTTTGTTTTGATCCTTTTTTCTGACTGATCCCTTTCCAAAGAAGTACTGAAATATTTGTCTTCAATCCCACTAAATCTGTCTTCTATTGATTTGATTCTACTCCTTTGCCTGTTCAATGTGTTACCTATTTCTGGAAATTTAGTATTAATCTTCTAGATTTCTCTCTGTAGATTTTGTATAATTTCTAATTTTTTATTTTATTTTGTCACTTTGTTCTTGTATTCTCTTTTGAAATTGTTCTAGGGTTTTTGTCTTTGTTTTCCTTAATTTTGTCGGTGTTTTCCTTGATCTGTCTCTCAATCCATTGAAGATACCTAAATATAATTCTTTTGAATTCCTTATCAGGCAGTTCCAATGGTGCTTTTTCCTTAGGGATGTGTTCTGGGTCTGTATCCTGGTCCCTTATTTCTCCTGCTTTATCTTGCTTCTTTGTGTGGGCTGTGATGCTTTGTTGTCTCCAAGACATTGTGACTTTTTGTGTTTATATTTAATTAGTGATTGTATGTTAGAGTAACTTGCCCATGATTTTTATTTTCTCTGGTTTGTTTGAATGTTATCTATGTAAGTAGGGTACTGTGCTCTACTATTTGCTAGTTGGCAGCACTTATACACTCACCACCTGTCTCCTTTCCTGCTGTCAGCCTCCCATATGTCCCTGCTGTCCTTGGCAAACAGAGCCTATTCTTAGGTCCCTGGAATCTGAATGAAAGTGCTGTCACTTTAAATGTCCAAAATGGTTGCCACTTGTAAATATTGAAAGTGGCTGCACCCTTGGTCATTTTAAATATCCAAAATGGCCATCACTAGTAAACATTCTAAATGGCTGTAGCCTTGGTCACTTTAAATATCCAAAACGTCACTTCTTATAAAAAATCAAAATGGCTGCCCTCTGGACTGCTGAAAGTCCGCAGCTCAGGTTGTCTCCCTCTTTTCCTGTTTCCCTTCTTAGTCATAAGCCACCAACGCAGTGACCAGGGCTGATCTTTAGGTCAATTCTCAGATCCCAGTAGCACTTGGAAATATTCAGGCTGTTTGTCCTGTCAGAGTAGCTGATAGTCCGCAGCACTGTCCGTCTCCATGCTCACTGTTTTCATTTAGGTTTTTCCACTAGTTTGTGCCTAATCTGTTTCTGTGTTCTCCCTTTCAAAGCTCGGATCTCCAGGATTATCTTCCGTATCTTTGTCATTTGGTTTCCCTTTTCTTTGTTGAAGAGTGTCTATGTAGCTGGTCTGCCTATGCTGCCGTCTTACTGGAAGTCTGTTTCTCCATTTTTTGAATTATCATCAGCAAAATTTATGTGTGATATTAATGACATTGTTCCACAATTTTCACATTCTGTTGGATTACCTTTCTTTGTAATGGGCACAAATATGACTATACAAGCTTGTTCCACGGGGACATAGGAAGTAGGATAGGAAACAAGAGTCCTGGGTACTTGTACTTTGAATTGAAGCAAATTTATTCACTCTACTAGGCCTCTCAGATTCCTTAAATTAAAACATAGAGCTGGAACCAGAAGATGACTGAGGTTTCCTCTATCTCTAAATTACAGGTTTGGGGAATGAGAAGGGTAAAGAGTCAGACTGACAGCAAACAGATAATGAATGTATAGCCCCTAGGTTATATCCCTAATATTGGATGGTTCATGGGTACAGACCTATACCATAAAGAGCTATTACTCATAGGTGGATCAAGAGCTCAGGTAATAGCCAGAGAATGTCACACATCATTTCTTTACATTCTGATTGAGTCCTGTCAGTCCTTGAAAGAGTCTCCACTGATGATCACCTTGGAGACTCTTCTAAGTTCTCACTCCTTCTTTTCCTCCTCACGGATCTCTTTGTTTTCTTCCTAGAATCCTGACAGTATCTTTGAGAGGCAGCATTAGACCCCTGACACCTTGCATGGTAGGAGAGGAAGCTAGGGTCTTTCAAGTCCTTGAGAGCTAAGTATCTCTGAAACAAATGAACCTTTTTTGGGGTGGGTACTGAACCAATAAGCAGCATCATGATAAATGGAGAAGAAAAGATTGAAGTTGTCAAAGATTTCATATTACTTGGTTCCACAATCAATACCAATGGGGAAACAGCAGGCAGGAAATCAGATGACGTATTGCACAGGGAAAATCTGCTGCAAAAGACCTCTTTAAAATGCTGAAGAGTAAAGATGTCCTTTTGACAGCTAAGATGTGCCTAACCCAAGCCATGGTGTTTTCAGTCACCTCTTATGCCTGTGGAAGCTGGACAGTGAATAAGGAAGACCAAAGAAGAGTTGATGCTTTTGAGTTGTGGTGTTGATGAAGAATACTCAAAGTACCATGGACTGCCAGAGAGCTAACAGACCTGTCCTGGAAGAAGTGCAGCCAGAATGCTTCTTGGAAGTGAGAATGGCCAGACTGTCTCATCTACTTTGGTCATGTTGTCAGAAGGGAGCATTCCCCGGAAAAGGATATCACGCTTGGTAAAGTGGAGGGTCAATGGTAAAGTGGAAGACCCTCAATGAGATGGATTGACACAGTGACTGCAACACTGGGCTCAGGTATAGCAAGGATTGTGAGGCTGGCACAAGACCAGGCAGTGTTTCATTCTGTTGTACACAGGGTCGCTATGAGTTGGAGCTGCCTTACAGCACTTAACAACAACAACCACTGGGAAGGTAGTCTGAGGCATTGCTTCACTTCCTCTGCTCTGGAGATGTCAGCAGGAAACAAGGATGGAGTCTGGTTTTCTACCACCCCCCTACCTGGGTGTAGCAGGCTGCTTCTCCTACTAGTTAGTGTCAGCAAGGAATCTGAACTGCCTCCTTCCAGGCAGCACTAAGATGGTGTTTCACTCACCCCTGCTGATGCGGTATCTGTAGGGGTAGATGGGAATCTGTAATTCTGCTCCCACCTGGTGGCAACAGGGTGGTGCAAAACAGTATCTTACTTCCCCTATGAGGTAGTCAGTCCATTGTCATGAGTGAGGAGCCTGAACTTGTTTCCCAAACAACAGCAATGAAGTAGTACTTCACTTTCCCCACTGAGATGGTATCAGTGGAGGTTGAGAGAGGAACCCAGACTTCTGCTCTATTGTGGTTTGAATTGTCCTCCAGACATATGTGTTGTAAATTATTACCCCTAAACCTGCAGCTAAAATCCTATTTGAGAGTAGGTTTTCTTAATGAGACAGCATTAGTTTATGGTGTGTCTTACATCAGTTGCTTTTGAGATATGAAAAATAATAAACAAGTAAGCAAGCAAGCAGAAATGGGGGAAGAGAATGCCAGGCTATATGAAGATCACCCAAAAGCAAAGCTCCAAAGACAAGGGCCTTCCTCTAGAGCCAACAGACAGAGAAAACTTTCCCTGTGATCAGCGTCCTGAATTGGTACTTCTAGCCTCCTAACTATGTGAAAACAAATAACTGTTTGTTAAAGCCATTCACTTGTGGTATTTCTGTTATGGCAGCACTAGATAAGAAGACACATTTCCATTGTCCAGCAGTGGCAATGGCACTCTCTCCCTCTTAACTAAAAGGTGGTTGTTGCTGTTATTGTTATTTTGTCATCGAGTCAGACCTGACTCATAGTGACCCCTCCTTGAGTTTCCAAGGCGGAATCACTACGGAAGTAGAGTGCCCAACCTTCTTTCTGAGGAGTAGCTTGTGGGTTTGAACCACCAGCCTTTTAGTTAGCAGTCAAAACCTTAGGCACTATGCTGTCAGAGCTCCTAACTGAAAGGTAGGGGAAGGATTTTTGAAAGAAGGGTGCTAGAGAAAGGGATTTTGTATATGAAGCTTTGGAAAGATCCCATATTGACCTCTGCAAGAAACTGACAAGAATTAACACAACATTTTTTGAAAACTGAATTACAGTGTGGCTTATTGTCCAGGTTTTCAGATTGGCCTCTTGAGTAGCACACAAAGAAAGCAGGCTAGAATAACACTGCAAACGTTTTGCAAACTAAATTGTCATTGGAGCCACAGCACACAAAATAGGCCAGAACCAGAATGATAAATCTAAATAAATAATTGCCTACTAAATAAGATTAAATAAGATCAAGTCTCATAACTTAATACCCAAAATATCTGAGATGTAATAAAAATTCACTCATTATATCAAGAAGTGGAAAACTCACAGCTTAATTTAAAAAGACAATCAATAGACACCAACATTGAGATGACTTAGAAATTGGAATTACCTAAAAAGAATTTTAAAGCAGCCATCATAAAAACACTTAAATAAGCAATTATGAGCGCTCTTGAGACAAAGGAAAACTTTAGTAAAGATGTAGAAGATACAAAAAAATAAAATTTAAGTTATACAGCTGAAAAATGTAATAACCAGAATAAAAAACTCACTGGATAGGCTCAATGGCATACTAGAGATGAGAGAGAAAACAATCAGTGAATTTGAAGATAGGTCATTAAAAATTACGTTATCCTAAAAATTATATTTTAAGTGTTAATCTAACATATGTGTTATTGGAGTTTTAGAAGCAGAGAAGGAAATACAAAACACAAAACAACAATGAGACACCATCTTACCCCAACACTAATGGCAAAGTTCAACAAGACAGAAAATAGCAAATACTGGTGAGGATGTGGAAAGATTGGGACTCTCATACACTGCTGGCGGGACTGTCAAATGATACAACCAGCATGACAATTTCTTAAAAATCTGGAATTAGAAATACCATTTGACCCAGCAATCCCATTACTAGGTGTATATCCTAAAGAGGTGAGAGCCAGGACAACGACAGATAAATGCATGTCCATGTTCATCTCAGCACTATTTACAATAGGCAAAAGATGGAAGCAACCTAGGTGCTCATCAACAGAAGAATGGAAAACCAAACTATGGTACCTACACACAATGGAATACTGTACAGCCCTAAAGAATAATGTAAAATCTGCAAAACACCGCATAACATAGATGAACTAGGAGGATATTATGCTGAGTGAAGTAAGTCAGTCACAGAAGGACAAATACGGTATTAGTTCATTATTGTAAAAGAGGAAAGTTTTACATATAGAAGGAAACTTTCTTTGTTGGTTACCAGGCATGGGAGGGGAGGGGTGGGAACACTGCAAAAAAAAAAAAAAAAAAAAGCATTGACCCATGTCACTTTAGCTTTGTGTATTTCACTGTCCATAAATTGTATTTCAATAAAATATATTTAAAAAAATATATAAAACAAAAAGACAAACCCATTGCTATTAGGTCGATTTTAATGTATGGTAACCCCATGGGTCATGGAGTAGAACTGCTCCAATGAGTTTTCTTGGCTTTAATCTTTATGGAAACAGTTTGCTAGGCCTTTCTTCCATAACATGATTGTTGTTGTTATGTACCATTGAGTCGGACCCGACTCATAGCAACCTCTCCTTGGGTTTTCGAGGCAGTATCACTATGGAAGTAGATTGTCCCATCTTCCTTCCGAGGAGTGGCTGGTGGGTTCAAACCACCGATCTTTTGGTTAGTAGTAGAGTGAAAACGTTTGAACTACCCAGCCACTATTTTCAGAAATAATGGCTGAAGAATCCCCAGATTTGGTGAAAGGCTTCAACTCCTAGATTCAAGAAACTGAATGAACTCCAAAGAGGATAAACCTAAAGGAATCAACAACAAGGGTGATTATGGTCGAACTTCTGAAGATGAGAGACAGGATAAGTCTTGAAGGCAGCTAGAGAGAAACAATGATTAAGTGACAGCTAATTTCACCATGGTTTTCATAGAGGCCAGAAGGATGTGGCATATTTTTAAGTACTGGAAAAAAAAAATTTTCAGAATTCTATAGCTGTTGTTGTTTTTATGTTGTTAGCTGCCATCGAGTCTTCTCTGACTCATAGCAACCCTATGCCCTATTACTATAATGTGATATGTTATTATAATATAATATATTTCTTTAATATAATAGTTGTTGTTAGGTGCTGTCAAGTCAGCTTCGATTCATAGGAACCCCAGGTACAACAGAATGAAACACTGCATGGTCCTGGACCAGTCTCACAATCCTTGCTATACCTGAGCCTGTTGTTGTAGCCACTGTGTGAACCCATCTCATTGAGGGCCTTCCCCTTTGTCATTGACCCTCCACTTTACCAAGGATGATATCCTTCTTCAGGCAATGGTCCCTTGTGAGAACATGACCAAAGTAGGTAAGACAAAACCTGGCCATTCTTGCTTCTAAGAAGCATTCTGACTGCACATTTTCCAGGACAGATTTGTTTGTTCAAAGTCCATGGTACTTTGAGTATTTTTCACCGACACCACAACTCAAAAGCATCAACTCTTCATAGGTTATTGTCAGCTGTCACATGCACATGAGGTAAGTGAAAACACCATGGCTTGTGTTAGCCACACCTTAGTCTTTAAAGAGACATCTTTGCTCTTCAGCACTTTAAAGAGGTCTTTTGTAGCAGATTTGCCCAGTGAAATAAAAAAACAAAAACAAAAACAAAACTCCAACAAACTCACTGCTGTCAAGTCAATTCTGACTCATAACGACCCCTCCTTGGGTTTCCCAAGTTGTATCTCTATGGAAGTATATTGCCCAGTCTTCCTTCTGAGGAGTGGCTGATGAGTTTGAACCACCAGCCTTCTGTTTAGCAGTCAGATGCCTTAGGCACTGTGCCACCAGAGCTCCTACATCCTCTGATTTCTTGACTGTTGCTTCCATTTGTGTTGATTGTGGAATCAAGTAATATGAAATCTTTGACAATTTCAATCTTTTCTCCATTTATCATGATTCTGTTTATTAATCCAGTTGTGAAGATTTTTGTCATCTTTATGTTGAAGTGTAACCAATGAAAATATCCTTCATGGGTGAAAGGGAAATTAAGAGAATTTGTTATCAGGAGACCCACACTAAAAGAATGGCTGAAGGATTTTCTCCAAAAGGAAGGAAATAATAGCAGAAGGAAACTTTGAACATCAGGAAGGAAGGAAGAGCAACAGAATGAATAAAAATAAGAGAAAATATTATAGATTATCTTAATTAAAAAATTTTGTTTGGTATTTTAAACAAAAATTATGACATCATCTAATGTGGTTCACAACATTAACAGAGAAAATATTTAAGACGGTTACAAAGACAAAAAAATTAAGGGAGCTAATTGGAGGTATTCTACACTTAAAGTGGTGAAATACTGGTATCAGTAAATCATGGTAAGTTATTTATGTATATTTTAATAAAACAATCACTAAAAATATTATATACACAAAATCATGTGTAGAGATAAATAAATTTCATCCACTATCTGAAAGTAGAGCATTCCTATGCAACCTTTCATAAGTTGAAATGAAGTAAAACAAAGAAGTAATTACTATTAATTTATGTGGGAAACATATTCACACATTCTCAGACCCAAAAAATAACCCGGGAAATCATACAACATAACACATAAAACCTAAATGAAACTAATGTACAATGTTTATAGACATAGTTAAAAGCTATGATGGCTTGATACTGGGATGTTGAGTGTAGTTCCTGGGTAGCAGCATGGTGATGCCACTCTGTGTACTTAGGGTGCAGGTTGCTTCTTACATTACCTCATTTAAAAACAAACACAGACCGCTAATTTTGTTTTTTGCCTTTTTAAATGAATGTGAAAATCGTCTTCAGATTTCTTTCTTTTGGTTGGCAAAAACAGGTACTAATGTAGGTCTTTTGTAAAAGCTGAGCAGCTTAAAGGGAACTTTTGAAAAGTGGTGGGTAGGGAGTTAGAGACAAGGTGGCATCCTGCTAACAAACTCTGCCCAATCCCTCTACAAGAGACCTGTAAGAACAAATGAAACAAATACAAATAATGATCCTTAAACTCTGAGCATCAAATGAAATGATAAATAATTAGATTGCATGCTGATTAGAAAGGGAGACAGAGGGAGAATAATGATAGACACATAGACCAGTTGCTTGAACAATTTCTCTTAGAAAGATCAGCACGAGGCTGGTCCCCATGAGGCAGAGGTCAAAGATGTCCCAAATGTCCAAACTACCATACCAATCCATCATTTCAGACATTAACTCCTCCTCCTCCTCCCAGTAAGTTCCCCAGTCTTAGGGTTCTGTATTTCGCTGTAACACCTCACAGAACTCACAGATACCCAAGGGTTCGTCTCATGTAGTAGTGGTGGAGGCTGGCAGGCTGGCGAGTCCCGGATCCTCCCAACTCTCGGGGTTTGATGAACCTCGATCAGCAGATCAGATGACGGCTGCTGTCCCAAATCCAGGGGTGAGATGAGGATGATCCAAGACACAAAGC
>NW_006921643.1:4138811-4140801 GCF_000298275.1 Orycteropus afer afer | reverse complement strand
TAACCTAAATCCCATCACAGAGTCGATTGCCAGTCATTATAGGGAATGACTGCTACCAGCTGCCCAGCCAAGTTGATACCTGACCTTAACTACCACACCACCCCAAATAGGCATGGATAATGGGATTTACAAAACATCACAGAATGGAGGACAATGGCTAGAAGGGCCACATCAAGCAATTCACTGCACCAGTGGAACAGAGTCAAGAGCCAGAAATAGATCCATCCATCTATGGACAGTTGATCTTTGACACAAGACTGGAATCCATTAAATGGGGGAAAAAGAGCCCCTTTAACAAATGGTTCTGGAAAAACTGGATATCCCTTTGTGGAAAAATGTAATAAGATCCATACCTGACACCATACATGAAAAATAAAGATGGCTCAAATATCTAAATGTGAAATATAAAACCATAAATGTCATCCAAGAAAAAATAGGGACAAACTTAGGGTCAATGACATAAATAGACTGTCAAACATAACCAAAAACACACAAACAGCAAAACATAAACTGGATGACTGAGACTTTCTAAAAATTTTTCAGTGTATCAAAGGACTTCTCCAAAAGTGTAAAAAGAGAACCTACAGAATGGAAAAAAAAATATTTAGCAGTGACAATATCTAACAAGGAGCTTATCTCTAAAGTTGATACACATCAACATAAAAAAGAAAACAATCAATTAAAAAGTGGGCAGAGGACATAAACAGACACTTCACCAAAGATGTTCAGGTCCATTCTTGGTGGCCGGCAAGATGGCGGACTAAGCGGAAAGACTGCACAGACCCTCTTCAACAAAGAAAAGGGAAACCAATTAACACAGACACAGAAGATAATCGTGGACCCCTGAGCCTTGAAGGGAAGGATACAGAAGTGGACTAAGCCCCAATTAGCAGAAAAATTTGTGTGAAAATACCAAAAAAGGAGACAGATGGAGCTGCAGTCTGGCAGCGATCCTGAGCAATCCTGACAGCACAGACAGCTTGGAGATTCCCGAGTGGTGGTAGGGCCTAAGAATTAACCTAAAAATCACCCTGCTAGCCAGGGACTGCACAGAGGACTGTACGGTGGCTGGAGAACAAACGGAAAAGGTGAAGAGAAAGGTGGGCCAAGCTGTGGACTTTTGCCGGTCCAGAAGGCACCGCCATTTTGAAGGTTTAAAAAACGGCTTGACTATTTTAGATATTTAAAGAGACAGTGCTCTCGCAGATTCCTGGGGCTTAAGAACACATTCTGCTTTCTAGCATCCCCAAGGACACTCAGGACCTGCAAGACTGACAAGGTACGACAGTCCTCTTATTACTCTTATACCCCACACCTGCTTGGTGAACCGGGGCGCGGCTATCCCCCACTCCCAGCTACCTTCTGGGCCCACAGGAACTCCATCACAGTCTGTGTGCTCAGAGAGAGCCCTGCCCTGTCCTCCATCATTTTTTTTTTTTTCCTCTCTTTTTATTTTTATTTATTTCTTTTTCTCTTTCTTTTCTCTGGCAATTAGTTTGCTTGCATTTGTCTGTTTCAAAACAACTAGTATTGGTAATACTTTTGTCCTTTTTATTACTATTCTTATTCTTCCCTACCAGGTCCTAGTTTTCAGAATTTTTTTCTTTTCCCTGTGCCTAGTTGAAAATTTTTGTAAGGTTTTTTTTTTCTTTCCCCCCTTTTTTCTCATGATAAACCCCATTCCTTGTTTTTCTTCCAGCGTTTTTCCCATTTTTTTCTTCATTTATTATTCTCCTTCCCTACTTTTTTTTTCCTTAGTGCCCTATCCCCAGATATTGCAGGTTTTCTTGTTTTTTCTTCTTTTTTTCTCTTTTTAATTTTTTTGATTATTGTTCCTGTGTGATTACATGGTGTGTTTTTCATCCATGGGCTTTTAGTTTTTTGATGGTTATTCTATTGTAATTTGTGTCTAACTGAGTGGGAGACAACAACAGTCCCCATAAGACACAACTACACCCACACCTCCTGCAACTTCATTTACTGAGCGAGA
>NW_006921643.1:4130158-4136587 GCF_000298275.1 Orycteropus afer afer | reverse complement strand
GGGAAGAGGTAACTATGGGGAGGAAGTGGGAGGGGAGCTGTTGCATTGTGGTAAACTGTGGTCAATGACATGAGACAAGGTATATGTGAACTGCTGTATGGAAAGTGAATTTGCTCTGTAAATCTTCACCCAAATCACAATAAAAAGAAGAAGAAGAAGAAGATATTCAGGTGGCCAAGAAACCCATGAAGAAATGCAATCATTAGCTATCAGAGGGATGTGCATCAAAACAATGATGAGACATCATCTCTCCCTAGCGATAATAGCAAAGATCAACTGCATAGAAAATAATAAATGCTGGTGAGGATGTGGAGAGACTGGAACTCTCTTACACTGCTGGTGGGACTATAAAATGGTATAACCACTTTGGAATACAGACAGTATAGCATTTCTTTAAAAATTTGAAGCTAGAAATACTATTTAATCCAGCAATCCCACTAATACATACATATCCCAAAGAAATGAGAACCAAGACACAAATAGATGTATGCACACTCATGTTCATCCCAGTACTATTCACAATAGCAAAGAGATGTAAACACTGTAAGTGCCCATCAACAGATGAATGGATAACCAAACTATGGTACATATACACAGTAGAATACTATGCAGCATTAAAGAATAGTGAGGAATCTGTGAAACACTTAATAACATGGATGAACTTCAAGGACATTATGCTGAGTGAAATAAGCCCTAATCACAGAAGGACAAATACTGTATGAGTCCACTGTTATAAAAAGTCAAAGAAAGGTTTACACACAGAAAGAAATATTCTTTGATGGTTACCAGGGGTTAGAGGGGAGGGAAAATTGCTAGCTAGGTAGGAGACATGTATTGATTTAGGAAAAGCAATATACTAAAAGTTAGGTGACCAGCACAATATTACTAAGGAAAAGGTAGATAGGAGATGTGCAGAAGAGATACAGACAACAAAGGTAAACATTGTTACATACACAATACTGCATTCTTAGTAATAACAAACATTAATCTATGGGTGCATACCTAGGTAGATAGGGAGGATGATCAGGTATGAGTAGGTGAATGGGATTCACCCATGAGCATATACAAATTTGGCAGACAATATTTCTACATATGTATTTGTATGTGCTGTAAAATGTCTGTATATATAATAAAGCTAATGGGTCAAGGTTAATTTAACTTCTTATCCATGGCAAGACACCTTAAGGAGTGAGTCTCTACGGGCTTGGGACCATAGTCACAGGGCACATCAAAATCAATCTGCATAACATAGTCCACAAAGACATGTTCTACATCCTACTTTGGTGAGTAGCAACTGGGGTCTTAAAAGCTTGCAAGTGTCCAGGCAACTCTTGGTGAAGAAAACCAAAGACAGAGGGAAACAGTTAGTTCAAGGAACTAGTGGACCATGGGAGCCTCAGTCTACGTGACCCTGGACCAGAAGAACTAGATAGTACTTGGCTACCACTATTAATCACTCAGAAAGTGATCAAAATTGGAGATCCTGGATAGAGTAGGAGATAAATGTGGAACAAAACTCAAAATCATAAAAAGACCAGGCTCACTGGTCTGATAGAGACTGGTGAAACCCCTGAGACTGTGACCCGTAGCCACCGTTCAGACCTGGACCTAAACTCATTCCTGTGGTTCAACTTTCAGCCATACAGTAGACTATGAGGTGAACAATAGTACCAGAGAGGTAAGCAGTCCTGAGAACAATCAGCTGTACAAGATCAAAAGGGCAGCATTTGTCCAGGGATAAAGCTCAGAAGGCAGGATGAATAGAAAAGAGTAAAGGGGAATGGTAACCACAGTGAGGAGGTGCGAGGAGTACTGTTACATTGTGGGTTTTGCGATCAATGTCATCAAACAAAATGTATATGAACTGTGGAATATAAAACAAATTTGCTCTGTAAACTTTCATCCAAATCACAATAAAAAGTTAAACGAAAGAAAACAAAAGTGTTGTATACCTATACCGCAAGACACCATAGATAAACCAAAATGGAATTCTAAAAAGTGGAACCTTTAGGAAGGCAACAAAAAAGGAATAGAGGAACAAAAACCAGAAAAATTTAAAAAATAAAATGACAGACTTGAGCTCTTAACATGTCAATAATTATATTAACTATAAATTATTTAAATATAATAATTAAAAGGCATTGGTAATGTGGATCAAAAAAATAACACATAACCTAAATATATGTTGTCTACAGAAAACTGAAATATAATGAGTAAGTAGGTTAGAAGTGGAAAGATGCAAAGTATATCATGTAAGCATTAAAAAATAATACCAAAGAAAATTATAAGGGACAAAGAGGAATATTATATAATGCTAGAAGAGTCATTTAGTTAAGAAGATAAAGCAGTCCTAAATGTGTATGTACCAAATAACAAGGCTTCAAAGTACAAGAAGCAAAAACTGATAGAATTGAAAGGTCAGACAGAGAAATCCACAACCATGGTTGGGGACTTCAACACCCCTTTCACACAATTGATAGAACAAGTAGATTGCAAATCAGTAAGTAGAACAACACCATCAACCAGCAGGATTTAATTGATTCTACTCAATAATAACAGAATAGACATTCTTTTCAAGTACTCATGGAACATTGACCAAGATAGACCACATCCTGGGTAATAAACTTCAACAAATGTAAAAGAATTAAAAGTATATATATTCTCTGAGCAGAAATGAACAAATTGGAGACCAGTAATAGAAAGATTGGAGCTCTGGTAGCGTAGTGTCTAAGGCACTTGACTGCTAACAGAAGGATGGTAGTTCAAACCCACCAGCTACTCCTTGGAAGGAAGATGAGGCAGTCTACTTCCGTAGTGATACTGCCTCGGAAACACAAGGAGGGGTCACTATGAGTCAGGTCCGACTTGACGGCATATTACAACAACAATAGAAAGATAACAGGAATGTCTGCAAACATTAGAGTCTAAGAGGAAAGAAAGAAGAGGAAAATTAAAAATACACTGAACTGAATAAAAATGAAAATACAGTTATTAAATTTGTAAGATACAACTAAAGCAATGTTGAAAGGGAAATGTATCACACTGATGCATGCATTAGAAAAGAAGCAATGTTTGGAAACCATAGCTCCTACATCAACAAATTAAAAAAAGATGAGCAAAATAATGTCAAAACAAGCAGGACAGAAATCATGAAGAATAAAAATCAATGAAATTGGACTTCTAGTAAGATGGAGGAATAGGCAGACAAGCGACACAGACCCTCTTCAACAAAGAAAAGAAAAACCAGTTGACAAACATACAGAAGATAATCCTGGTGCCCTGAGCTTTGAAAGGAACTATACAGAAGTGGATTCGACACCAACTAGTGGAAAAACCTGAACAAACACAGTGAGTACAGAGATGGACAGAGCTGCAGACTGTCAGCTACTCTTACAGGACCAATAGCCTGAATATTTCCAAGTAGTGTTGGGACCTGAGAATTGACCTAAAGATCAGCCCTGGTCACCAAGGGCTGCAGGGATGACTGCACTGGTGGCCTATGACTAGGAAGGGAAACAGTAAGGAGGGAGACAACCTGATCTGTTGACTTTCTGCTGTCTGGAGGGCACAGCCGTTTTGATTGTTTAAACGTGGTGGCCATTTTGGATATTTAAAGTAGCTGAGGGTGCAGCCATTTTGAATGTTTACAGGTGGCAGCCATTTTGGATATTTAAAGTGACCGAGGGTGCAACCATTTTGAATCTTTATAGGTGGCAACCATTTTGGATTTTAAAGTGATAGCATTCTCATTCAGATTCCAGGGACCTAAGAGTAGGCTCTGTTTGCCAAGGTCGACAGGGACATACAGGAGGCTGACAACAGGAAAGGAGACAGGTGGTGAGTGTGTAAGTGCTGTCAACTAGCAAATAGAGGAGCACAGTGCCCTGCTTGTGTAGATAAAGAAAACAAAAATCGTGGGCAAGCCACTCCAACATACAATTACCGATTAAATATAAACACAAAAAAATCACGATGCCTCAGAAATAACAGAGCATCACAGTCCACCCAAAGAAGCAAGATAAAGCAGGAGAAACAAGGGACCAGGATACAGACCCAAAACACATCCCTGAGGAAGACGCAGCATTGGAACTCCCCGATAAGGAATTCAAAAGAATATTTAGGTATCGTCAACGAATTGAGAGACAGATCAAGGAAAACTCAGAGAAAACCCTAGAATAATTTTGAAAGAAAATACAAGAACAAAATGACAAGATAAGTGAAAAATTCGAAATGATACAAAAACTACACACAGAAATCCAGAAGATTAATACTAAATTTTCAGAAATAGATAATACATTGAATGCGCAAAGGAGCAGAATTGAATCAATGGAAGACAGAATTGGGGAGATTGAAGGCAAATACCTTAACACTTCTTTGGAAAGGAATCAATCAGAAAAAAGATCAAAACAAAATGAAGAGCCTAAGGTTCATGTAGGATACCATCAAAAGGAATAACCTGTGTGTAATTGGAATTCCAGAACAGGAAGAGACAAATAAAATCACAGAGCAAATTGTCAAAGATTTGTTGGAAGAGGATTTTCCTGGTATGATGAAAGATGAGAATATGTTGTTGTTGTTATGTGCCGTCGAGTCGGCCCCGATTCATAGCGACCCCTCCTTGGGTTTCCGAGGCAGTATCACTATGGAAGTAGGATTGCCCAACCTTCCTTCCCAGGAGTGACTGGTGGGTCTGAACCGCCAGCCTTCTGGTTAGCAGTCAAGCACCTTAGGCACTATGCTACCAGAGCTCCCAGATGAGAATATATCCATTCATAAAGTACAATGAACTCAAACAAGGTAGACCCCAAAAGAAAATCATCCAGACATGTCATCATCAAACTTACCAAAACCACAGACAAAGAAAGAATCATGAAAGCAGCACAGGAAAAATGAAAAGTTACCTACAAGGGGCAACCAATAAGACTAAGCTCGGATTTCTCAGTAGAAACCACACAGGCAAGAAGACAATGGGATGGTATATATAAAACTCTGAAAGAGAAAAATTTCCAACCAAGAATTATGTACCTAGCAAAATTGTCCCTCAAATATGATGATGAAATAGGACATTTCCAGATAAGCAGAAATTAAGGGAATTTGTTAAAACCAGACCAGCCTTACAAGAGATGCTAAAGGGAGCCCTTTGGACAGAGAAGCAACAACAACCAACAACAACTGACCATTAACACACATGAGGAAACCAACCCAGCTATGAAAGTATCCAAAGTAAATAAGCATCCTTGCTCCTCAGCACTTGAAAGAATTCCTTTGCAGTCGACCTGCCCAGTGCTACATGTAATCTAATGTCCTGACTGCTGCTTCCATTGGCATCGATTGTAGAACCAAGCAATGTGAATTCTTTGACAGCCTCAGTCTTTTCTCCATTTATCTTGATGTTGCTTATAGGTCCAGTTGTGAGGATTTTTGTTTCCTTTATATTGATATGTAATCCATATTTCAGACTGTGTTCTTCCATCTTCATCATGGTACATGCACATAATGGAAGGCTATGTAGCACTAAAGAATAATGTAGAATCTGCAAAACACCACATAATATGGATGAAGTTGGAGGACATTATGCTGAATGAAATAAATCAATCACAGAAGGACAAATACAGTATTAGTTCGTTGTTGTGGAGGTTCAAGGAAAGGTTTATATGTGGAGGAAAACTTTCTTTGTTGGTTGCCAGGAGTGGGAGGGGAAGGGAGGGAACACTGAAAAAAAAAATGCATTGACCTATGTCACTTTAGTTTTGTGTATATCACTGTACATAAATTATATTTCAATAAAATGCATTTTTAAAAAAATCAATGAAATTGAAAACAGAAAAATGGAGGAAATCAGTATAGCCAAAAGTTGATAAATCTCTAGCAAGCCAGATGAAGAAAACTGTGATTAAGGCATGAGTTACCAATATCAGAAAAGAAACGGTAAATATCATTACAGATTCTGGGCACATTAAAAGGATAATGAAAGAATACTGGGAACAACTATATGCACATTGTTTTGGTCCTCTAGTGCTGCTCTAACAGAAAATACCACAAATGGGATGCCTTAAACAAAGATGCATTTATTCTCTTACAGTTTAGAAGGCTGAAAGCCCAAGTTCAAAGTACCAGCTCTAGGAGCTAGGTGACCCCTCAACCTTGGGCTTTAGCTCTGCCGTTTGCTCCTGGACCACTGAAGCTGGAGGCGTCTTTTCACTCAGACACCTGCTGGCTGCTGGGGCTGACAAACTCAAGGTTGACAAGTAAAATGGTACAGTCCCAAAATATCAAGTAACATGGCAGGCCACAAGTTCAAGTTCATAAGTAGTCTCAAGATCAGCAGACAGCGGGCTTGGGACCATAGTCGCAGGGGACATCAAGCTCAATTGGCATAACATACTATACAAAACATTGTTCCACCTACTACTTTGGCGAGTAGCGACT
>NW_006921643.1:4115782-4129528 GCF_000298275.1 Orycteropus afer afer | reverse complement strand
AAAAAAAAAAAAAGATCAGTAGACAACTTGGCAGGCCAGTGAGATGAAGACTCAGCTACATGCAAGGTCCAAGTGTGCCAAAAAGCTCAGAGATCTTTCTGAAAGATCTTATATACTAGAAGCAGACTACATCCCTAAGGCAGCTACTCAGCTGCTCTAGTATATTCCACCATGTTGATTGCCAGTCTCAGCATGGGGAATAACTACATCCAGCTGCCCAGACACTGAAATCCAGGCCCAGTGGAGTTGACATAGAACTTAACTACCACACACATAAATTCAGCAACTTAAATAGTCCATTTTTTGAAACATAAACTATACAAATTTATTCAATATAACGTTGATAATCTAAATAGTTGTATAACTATTAAAGAAGTTTAATTTGCAGTGAAAAATGTTCCCCAAAAGGAATTTCTAAGCCAAGATAATTTCTCTGGATTATTCTACTAAACATTTAAGAAGAAATAACATCAATTCTTCACAATCTCTTCCAGAAAATAGAAAATGGAAGAATAATTCCCAACATATTTTTGATGACTAATAAAAGACCTCAGAAGGAAGGTTGGACAATCTGCTTCCATAGTGATACCGCCTCGGAAACCCCAGGAGGGGTCACTATGAGTCAGATTTGACTCGACAGCAGTGAGTTTGGTTTTTTGGTAATAATATACCTAAACCAGACAACTGGACCAATAAGAAACATCATGATAAAACAGAGAATAGATTGAAGTTGTCAGTGTTCATTGGTCTGGGATCCACAATCAATGGCCATGGAAGCAGTAGTCAAGAAATGAAAAAATGTGTTGCTTGAACATACCTGCTTCAAAAAAAAAGCCTTTTTAAAGTGTTAAAGAGCAAAGATGTCACTTTCAAGACTAAGGTGTATCTGACCCAAACCATCGAACTTTCAGTTGGTTGATGTGTGCAAAAGCTGGACATTGAATTAGGAGGACTGTGGAAGAATTGATGCCTTTGAATTATGGTGTTGATGAAGAATATTGACTATACCGTGGACTGCCAGAAGAACAAGCAAATCTGTCTTGGAAAGAAATACAACCAGAATGCTCCTTAGAAGTGAAGATGGTGAAACTTTGTCTTATGTACTTGGAGCATGTTATCAGGAAGGACCAGTCCCCTGGAGAAGGACATCATGCTTGGTAAAGTAGAGTATCAGCAAAAAAGAGGATGATCCTTGATAAGATGGATTGAGATAGTGGCTACAACAATGGACTGAAATATAGCAATGATTGTGAGAGTGGCAAAGGATTGAGCAATGTTGTGTTCTGTTGTGTACACGGTTGCTATGAGTTGGAAATGACTCAATAGCATCTAACTACAAAACAACAGCAAACCAGCCAAAATACCAAAAAGAAAAAAGAAAAGGAAAGAAAAAGACTACAGACTGATATCCCTCTTCAACAAAGATGTAAAAATTCTCAACAAAATATTTGTTGTTATGTGCCATTGAGTCGGACCCAACTCATAGCGACCCCTCCTTGGGTTTCTGAGGCGGTATCACTATAGAAGTAGATTGCCCAACCTTCCTTCTGAGGAGTGGTTGGTGGGTTTGAACTGCCAGCCTTCTGGTTAGCAGTCAGATGCCTTAAGCACTGCACTACCAGAACAAAATATTAGCAAATAGAATTCAGTAACATATTAAGAATTATACAACCCAACCAAGTGGTGGTCGGGGTAGGAATGTGAAGCTAGTTGAACACACAAAAATCAGTCAATGCAACCCATCATATCAGAGACTAAAGAAGAAAAATTCCATTATCATAGATCAGTTACACAAAAATAAAGAACATTTGACAAAATTTGGCATCTAATCATAACTCAGTAAGTTAGAAATAGAGAGGCCTTTCCTCAGCCTGATAAGGATGATCTACAAAAAACATCTACACCCAATATCATACTTAATAGTGAAAGACTGAATTCTTTGCTATTAAGATCAGGAGCAAGGCAAGTTTATCTACTCTTAGTACTTTCATTCAGCATAGCCTTAACTAATGTATTAAGGCAAGAAAGGGAAACGAAAGCCATACAGATTGCAAAGGAAGAACTACCACTAGCCCTATTTCCAGGTGACATATTTTTCTATATAGAAATCCCAAAAAAGCTACAGAAAGAACCTTCTAAAACAAGTAAGTAAAATTGAAATGGTCACTGAAAAAAAATCAACATAAATCCGTTCCTTTTCTGTATACTAACAACAAATACTTGGAAATTGAAATAAAACAGAAATATTATTTGCAGTCGGTACCCCCAATATGAAGTACTTAGTCTGACAAAACATGTACAGGATCTGTTGTTAGGTGCCGTATAGTCAACTCTGTGTACAACAGAGTGAAACACTGCTGGGTTGTGTGCCATTCTCACAACTCTTGCTATACTTGAGCCCATTGTTGCAGCCACTGTGTCATTCCATCTTGTTGAGGGTCTTCCCCTTTTTTGCTGACCTTCTACTTTAACATGATATCCTTCTCCAGGGAATGGTCCCTTCTGATAACCTGACCAAAGTGGGTGAGACAAAGTCTGGTCATTCTTGGCTCCAAGGAGCATTCCAGCTGCACTTCTAGGACAGATCTCTTTGTTCTTCTGGCAGTTATTTTCAATATTCTTTCAACACTGTAATTCAAAGGTATCAACTCTTCTTCAGTCTTCCTTATTCATTGTCCAGCTTTCACATGCTTATGGGAAAAAAACAAACAAAAAACCAAACCCAGTGCTATTGAGTCATTTCTGACTCATGGCGACCCCATTGAGTTTCCAAGGTAAATCTTTATGGAAGTAGATTGCCTCATCTTCCAAATGCAGAGCACCTGGTAGGTTTGAACCTCCAACCTTCAGGTTAGCAGTCAAATGCCTTAAACACTGCACCACAAGAACTCCTTACATGCATGTGAGGTGACTGAAATACCATAACTTGAGTTAGGTGCACCTTAGTCTTCAAAGTGACATCTTTGCTTCTTAGCACTTTAAAGAGGTCTTTTGCAGCATATTTGCCCAGTTCAATATGATATCTGATTTCTTGAATGCTGCTTCCAGGGTATTGATTGTGTAAAATGAAATCCCTGACAACTTCAAGCTTTTCTCCATTTATCGTGATGCTGCTTATTGGTCCAGCGTGAGGATTTTTGTTTCCCTTATGTTGAGATGTAACCCATACTGAAGACTGTAGTCTTTGATCTTCATCAGTAAGTGCTTCAAATCATCTTCACTTTTAGCAAGCAAGGTTGTGTCATCTGCATAATGCCAGTTATTAATGATTCTTCCTCCAATCCTGATGCCGCATTGTTCTTCATATAGTGCACTTTCTTGGATTATTTGCTCAGCATACAGATTGGATGAATATGGTGAAAGGATACAACCCTGACACAAAACCCTTCCTGATTTTAAACCATACACTATCTCTTTGTTCTGTTTTAATGACAGCCTTTTGGTCTACGTATCAGATCTTCCTGAGCACAATTAAGTGTTCTGAAATTCCCATTCTTTGCAATGTTTCCATAATTTGTTATGATCCACACAGTCAAATGCAATTACATAGTCAATAAAATACAGCTAAACAACTTTCTGGTTTTCCTTGATTTCAGCTAAGAGCCATCTGACATCAGTAATGATATCCCTTGTTCCATATCTTCTTCTGAATTCAGCTTGAATTTCTGTAAGGTCCCTGTCAACATACTGCTGCAATCATTTTTGAATTATCTTCAGCAAAATTTTACTTGTATGTGATATTAACATTGTCTGATAATTTCTACATGCTGTTGGATCACCTTTCTTTGGAATGGGCACAAATATGGAACTCTTCCAGTCAGTTGGCCAGGTACCTGTCTTCCAAATTTCTTGGCATAGATGAGTATGCACCTCCAGAGCTGCATCCAATTGTTGAAGCATCTCAGTGGGTGTATTAGACTGGGTTCTCTAAAGAAACAAACCCAGTAAAGCTTATATATATAGAGAAAGAGAAATTTATCTTAGGAAAATGGCTCACACACTTACAGAAGGTGGCAAGTCCAAAGTTCTTGGATCTGACATCAAGCTGGAGGCTTTTCCTGACTCATGCAGCTGCAGGGGCTGAGCATCTCAAGGTTGGCAGGTAGTAAAATGGCTGTTGACTGCAACAAATGACGAATCCAAGATCTCCAGGCCGAATGGGAGATTGTTTGCTCACAGACAATTGTAGGCAGCACAACAGAACCCCAGTTCAGAGAAGAGTGTCTCTTTTCCCAGGATGTCCATAAATATACTGGAAGCAGGCCATACCCCTAGGGAAACTCCCTTTCAATGGATTGGCTGCTCAAAACATATAGTTGACACACAGCTCCAACTATCACAGTCCACCCCTTGTCAACTTGGCAGTTGTACACATTTTCTTAACCATATATAATCTCTAAATAAGGACAATTATAAAGTCATATTTGTGCCTAACATAAAACACTAACACACGTACAACCAAAACGCATTAGCCTTATTTACATTTCATAGTCATAACAGAAGGAAAAAAAAATATTTGATGCACATATGCAAGGAAGAAATACAACAGTCACAGTCCTTGTTTCTTCAGCTGGTCATGTGGTTGTAGCTGATATTCAGAACTACCTTCTTCTACCACACATTTTTTATTTCCCTTGCCCTCAGCAAGCACCTCAGCTGGTCGTGGTTCTTTGCCTGGTGAGGTGACCAAAACCTTCATTCCTGAAAGGTCTAGACCATTAGCAGTCATATCAGAATTGAGTTGCTGTAATTTTCCACTGACTTTAATCACAGGGCATGGTAGTACTAAGAGACGTCCTGAAGAATCTCCTGTATTCTAGACATATTCTTCTTTACCTCCATTATGTAATGTCAGTCCAATTTCCCCTTGATAATCAGGATCTATCACACCAGATAGTACAGTAATGCCTTCTTTGTCTGTTGATCCAGAGGCATGAGGAAGCCATAATGGCTGGGTGGCATTCTTAATTTCCAGTTCAATGCAATCAATATTGTGTCTCCAAGTGGGAGTGTTCCTCCCTTTTGGACTAAGATCTCCAGACCCGTAGAGCATAAGGTAGCAGGGACAAGAAGGAAACATTTTTTGAATGGGTCACTAGGTGTAATAGTGAATGGTACCACTCCCATTTCCATCCCTTGGTTCTTGGACCCATGAATCCTACTATTGGAGAAACAGCACCATATGTTGGATGCTGGTTTAGAGCATATACAACCTCCTGGAGAACATTGCCCCAACCCTTCAAGGTATTGCCACGTAGCTGGCGCTATAATTGTGTTTTCAGTAGGCCATCCCATCGTTCAATTAAGCCAGCTGCTTCAGGATGATGGGTAACATAGTAAGACCAGTGAATTCCATGAGCATAGGCCAATTGCTGCACTTCATTTGCTGTGAAGTGAGTCCCTCAATCTGAAGCAATGCTGTGTGGGATACCATGACAGTGGATAAAGCATTCTGTAAGTCCACGGATGGAAGTTTTGGCAGAAGCATTGCATGCAGGGAAGGCGAATCCATATCCAGAACAAGTATCTATTCCAGTAAGAACAAAATGCTGTCCTTTCCATGATGGAAGTGGTCCAGTGTAATCAACCTGCCACCATGTTGCTGGCTGATCACTCCAAGGCATGGTTCTGTATCGCAGACTCAGTTTTGGTCTCTGCTGCTGGCAGATTGGGCACTCAGCTGTGGCAGTAGCCAAATCAGCCTTGATAAGTGGGAGTCCATGTTGCTGAGCCCATGCATAACCTCCATCCCTGCCATCACGGCCACTTTGTTCATGAGCCCATTGAGCAATGACAGGAATAGCTGGGGAAAAAGGATAGTTGGTTTTCACTGAACGTGTCATCCTATCCACCTGATTGATAAAGTCCTCCTCTGCTGAGGTCACTTTTTGGTGGGCATTTACATGAGACACAAATACCTTTACTCCTTTGGCCCATTCAGAGAGATCTATCTACATAACTCTTCCCTATACATCCTTGTCACCAACTTTTCAACCATGTCCTTCCAAGTCCCAGACCATCCAGCCAAGCCATTAGCCACAGTCTATGAATCCGTATATAATCGCACATCTGGCCACTTCTTATTCCATGCAAAGTCAACAGCCATATGCACAGCTCAAAGTTCTGCTCATTGGGAAGATTTCCCTTCGCCACTGTCCTTCAAGGAAGTCCCAGAAAGGGGCTGCAGTGCTGCTGCTGTCCACTTTTGAGTTGTTGTTATGTGCCATCGAATTGGACCCGACTCATAGCAACCCCTCCTTGGGTTTCTGAGGCATGCTTGCATGTCTCACAGAACCATTTGTAAACCAGGCACAAGTTTTCTCTTCCTCAGTCAAATGATCGTAAGGAATTCCCCATGAGGGCATATGTACAGACTGGGAGAGGGAAGGTAATGTGACTGGAGTGGAGACCATAGGCATTTGGGCTACTTCCTCATGCAACTTACTTGTGCCTTCAGGTCCTGCTTGAGCCCGATCTCTGATATACCACTTCCATTTAATGATGGAGTGCTGCTGTGCAATCCAGCTTTATGACTGTGTGGGTCAGACAACACCCAGTTTGTGATGGGCAGCTCAGGCCTCATGGTCACTTGGTGGCCCATGGTTAGGTGTTCAGTCTCTATTAAAACCCAGTAACAAGCTAAAAGCTGTTTCTCAAAAGGAGAGTAGTTATCTGCAGAAGATGGCAGGGCTTTGCTCCAAAATCCCAAGGGTCCATGTTGCAGTTCACCAATAGGGACCTGCCAAAGACCCCAAACAGCATCTCTATCTACTACAGACACTTCAAGCACTATTGGATCAGCCGAATCATATGCCCAAGTGGCAGAGCAGCCTGAACCTGTTGTGGAACCTTCTATTGTTTTAGGCCCCACTCAAAACTAGCAGCTTTCCAAGTCACTTGATAAATAGGCTGCAGCAACACACCCAAATGAGGAATATGTTGCCTTCAAAATTCAAAGAGGCCTACCAGATGTTGGGCCTCCTTTTTAGTTGTAGGGGAAGCCAGGTACAATAACTTACTCTTCACTTTAGTAGGACTATCTTGACATGCCCCACACCGTTGCACTCCTAGAAATTTCACTGAGGTGGAAGGGGCCTGAATTTTTGTTAAGTTAATTTCCCAACTGCTAGCACACATATGTCTCACCAGTAAGTCTAGAGTCATCGATACTTCTTCCTTACTAGGTCCAATCAGCATGATGTCATCAGTATAATGGACCAGTGTGATGCCTTGTGAAAGGCAAAGGTGATCAAGATCCCTATGGACTAAATTATGACATAGTGCTGGGGAGTTGATATACTTCTGAGGAAGCACTGTGCAAGTATACTGTTGGCCTTGCAAGCTGAAGGCAAACTGCTTCTGATGGTCCTTTGAAATTGGTATTGGCCAGATAAGAGCTGCATACCAAGTATCATGAGATGTACTTGTGCTCAAGAAGTGAAACCACATTAGGAGCAGCAGCTGCAATTGGAGTCACCACTGGATTAAGTTTATGATAATCTACTGTCATTCTCCAAGGTCCATCTGTTTTTTGCACAGGCCAAATAGGCAAATTAAATGGGGATGTGGTAGGAATCACCACCCCCCTACGTCCTTCAAGTCTTTGATGGTGGCAGTAATCTCCACATCCCCTCCAGGGATGCGATATTGCTTTTGGTTTACTATTTTTGTAGGTGGAGGCAGTTCTAATGGCTTCCGCTTGGCTTTTCCTACCATCATAGCTCTTACTCCACATGTCAGAGACCCAGTGTGGGAATTCTGCCAATGGCTCAGTGTATCTATTCCAATTATGCATTCTGGCACTGAGGAAATCACTACAGGATGGATTTGGGGATCCACTGGACCTGCTGTGAGATGCACCTTAGATAAGACTTCCATCAATAACTTGACCTCCATATGCCCTCACTCTGACTGGTGGGCCACAGTGATCCTTTGGGTCTACTGAAATCAGTGTCAGTTCAGAGCCCGTGTCCAGTAATCCCTGAAGAGTCTGATTATTTCCTTTTCCCCAGTGAACAATCACTCTCATAAAAGGTCTCAGATCCCTTTGGGGAAGGCTGAGAGAAAGATTGATGTTTTAGATTTTTGGCAATGTATTGGGGTCCTTCTTCAAAGGGACCTGGCCTCCCCTTCATTCAAGGGGTTGTGGGTCTGTCTGTAAACTGACTCAAGTCTGGGAATTGATTGAAAGGCCATGACTCTGTATTCTGGTGATTCAATCTAGGCTGCTGTTCATGTGACCTAGAATTCTTCTGTCTGTACAGATCAAGTACATACTTAGTAGGTTTGCCATGTATTTCACTACTAGGAACACCATGCACAAGTAGCCAAAGCCATAATTCCATATGAGTCAGACTATTCTGATTACTGTTTGAGTCTGCTGTCCATTATGGTAACCACACTCACCTTGCCTTTGTTGATTAACTGCTGCCACTTGGCTCCTACCACTACCTAGTTCAATCAGCCCATTGTAGTTAAGTGTCTTAATTCAATTAGGGCAATTCCCACTGTCAAATCTGGTTTACATAAAATAGCAATTGTAGCAGTCTTCAAGGATGATAGATCTCACTTCACAAATTTATTCCTTACCATACTGGTGAAAGGCATGTCTTTACTGTTAATCAAATTGGAGAACCAATTCAGGAAGCCCATGCTTATAATTTTGTGTCTCTAGAACCACTCTCAGTACCAAATATGTTCAACTGGGTTCACTGAAGAAACAAAATCAGTAAAGCTTATATATATAGAGAAAGAGAAATTTATCTTAAGAATATGTCTCACACACTTATAGAAGCTGGAAGTCCAAAGTTCTTGGATGAAACATCAAGCTGGAGGGTTTTCCTGACTCACGCCATTGCTGGGGCTGAGAAACTCAAGGTTGGCAGGTTGGTTGTTGACTCCAACGAATGATGAATCCAAGATCTCTAGGGTGAATGGTGGATTGTTTGCTCATGGACCGTTGTAGGCAGCACAACAGAACCCTGATCCACGGAAGATTGTTTCTTTTCCCAGGATGTCCATAAATATACTGAAAGTAGGCCACACCCCTAGGGAAACTCCTTTTCAGTGGATTGGCTGCTCAAAACATATACATCTGATCCCATCATGGGAATAATCACATCACAACTGCCTAAACCACACACAGTTGTGATCCAGCCAAGTTGACACACAGCTCCAAATATCATAATGAGTATTCTGTCAATTCTTGCAGCCTTGTTTTTAGCCAATATCTTCAGTGCATCTTGGACTTCTTCTCTCAATACCATTGGTTCTTGATCATATGCTACCTCCTGAAATAGTTGAACATCAATCACTTCTTTTTGGTACAGTAACTCTGTGTATTCCTTCCATTTTCTTTTGATGCTTCCTGCATTATTCAGTATTTTGCCCATAGAATCCTTCATTATTACAGCTCAAGGCTTGAACAGAATCTGTGTGCTGAAAAGTACAGAGCACTGATAAAAGTAATTACCCACTGCTGTCAAATCTGAGTTATAGTGACCCCTCCTTGGGTTTCCAAGGCATTATCACTACGGAAGTAGATTGCCCAATCTTCCTTCTGAGGAGTGGCTGGTGGGTTTGAATAATCAGCCATCTGGTTAGCAGTCATATGCCTTAGGCACGTGCCACCAGAGCTCCCAAAAGTAAGTAAGGAATATTGAAATAAATGAAGAAACATACTATGCCTATGGATTGGAAGACTCAATGTAGAAAAAAAATGTCGATTCTCCACAAATTAACATACAAGTTTAGTGCAGTTCCTATGAAAATCCCAGTGTTTTGGTTACCTAGTGCCACTCTGACAGGAATATATACCACAAATCGGATATCTTTAAGAAATGGGAGTTAATTCTTTTACGGTTTTAGAAGCTAGAAGTCCGAGTTCATAGTGCTGGGCTTTAGGGGCTAGGGTGAAAGCCCCTTGACCTTGGCTTCAGCTCTCCCTCTGGCTGCTTGACCCACTGATGCTGGAGGCTTTCTTCACTCAGGCAGCTGCTGGCTGCTGAGGCTGAGAAACCCAAGGTCGACACATGAAAAGGCACAGCTCCAATGTTACCAAACTACATGGCAGGCCATTAATTCAGGTCCATTGAAAGTCCCAAGATTGGCAGAGCATGGCAGGCTATTAAATGAAGACTCTGCTGCATGCAGGGTTCAAGCCGGGCAAAAAGCTGGAAACCATTCCTGAAGCTTCACCTTATATACTGGAAGCAGGCCACATCCCTAAAGCAGCTACTAAGCTGCTTGGGGCAGACTCCACCATGGAGATGGTTGCCAGTCTCACCATGGGTTATGACTATATCCAGCTGCCTAGCCATTCAGCCAGGCCCAGCCACATTGACAACAACCATAAATACCACATTCAGTAGATACAAGTTTATTCTAAAAATTTTATTGAAATAAAAAGGAACTAGAATAGATTAATTTTTAGAAATGAATAGTAAAATAGAAGAAATAACTCAATTTTAAGATTTATTTGATAGCTACAGTGATCAAAGCAGTGTGGCATTAGCAAAATCATAGATCTGTAGAGCAAAATAGAGAACCCAGAAATAGATCCACTAAAAAAAAAAAATGTTCAGCACCCAACAGATTTTTTAGATGCAAATACAATTCAATAGAAGACAGATAATTTTTCAACAACTAGTAGACATCCATAGTAAAAAAATAATAAATATTACCTTATTTAAAAATTCAAAATATATCATAGATTTTAAAGTAAACTATGGAACTAAAAAAGTTTATAGAAAAAAGGCACAGAAGATCTTTGGAATCTAAGACTAGATAAAGAGCTCTTATGACATGGTATCAAGTGCACTGTTGATAAAAGAAAATATCAATAAATTTGACTACACCAAAATGAAAAACTTTTGCTCTCCAAAGACACTGATAAGAAGATGGAAAGATGAGCTGCAGCCTAGGAGAAAATATTTACAAATCATATATAGCAGTGTTTGCTTCATATGATAGTGTTGCACCATAAAATTGACCATGCAAGCTAAAACTGGAAAGCAGTCTTAATAATGAATGGAAAAAATATGATTGTTTCATAACCTTTAAATTTTTCATCAAAACCTTGAAAATAACTATATATTTATGGAAATTATAAATGTATAGGGAAAAAGAATACTAATATTTAGTGCACTGTAATTTAAAACATTAGAAATACCAAGAATTTTTTTATTTCTTTATAAAAAATTTACCAAGGGTTGGAGTTGGGGATGAGGACAGGGAAGCCTGGGAGGTGATCCAGGGCAAGGACACAAAAATAATGGAAAGGAACAGCTAGAACAAAAGTAATAAGAATGTTGATGGAATGTGGAAAATGTAACCAATGCCACTGAATAATTTGTACAGAAAATGTTAAAGGGCAACCTAATTTGCTGTGTAAGCTTTAACCAAAAACTCAAAATACTAAATAAATAAATAACAACAACAAAAAAAAAACTCATCAAGAATAGTTTGACTAGGGCTTGTCTTGTTTGATACAAAGCAAGCATTCTTTCTATTTTGTGGTTAGTTGTAATGGGTCCTTTCTAAGTATGAATCAACTTCAGCATTTTATCCTTTGTGCTTTCAACATTGTGAAATACTTGAGAGTTCCTTTAATGTGAAGTTATTTACCAATGGCAGTTCATCTGTTTTTCATTTTGCTAAGTTGTTAAGTTTGCCTTTGCTAAGTTCCTCTGGCTCCATATGTGGTGTATATAGAATAGTGGCAGGAGCATTCCCGTGGTCAGTTATTTCTTCTATATATTCAGTTGAATTTCACTGCCAGAGTTACCTCGTTTTCTTTCTGCACTTTAATCTTTTCTAGCCAGTTCTCTTTTTCAGTCACCCAGTTTTGTAAAATGTTATATGGATTTATCATCAGGAGATGTGAAGGCAAAACAACTGCACACTTTGCATTTGTGTGTGAGCTAAATAACAGATGTACAACAACCAATCACAGACTTTGAAAGAAGTAATGTGATTACTCACTAATCATGAAGGACATTTTTTATTTGTGTAGTGATTTGTAGATTGAAGTACTGGCAGCAAAGTTTGTAGTTTATGTACTACTCATAGTTAGTATACTGTGGTAACTGAAATTTGAGTCATGTTGGGGGACTCATGTTATATTTAAACTGTTACATTTGAAATTAGGAGCTCTGGTGGCGTAATGCCTAAGGCATTTGACTGCTAACTAGAAGGCTGGCAGTTCAAATCCACCAGCCACTCTTCAGAAGGAAGATTGGGTGATCTACTTCTGTAGCGATACCATCTCAGAAATCCAAGGAGGGGTCGCTGTGAGTCAGATCCTACTCGACGGCAGGTGTTTTTTTTTTTTTTTTTGAAATTAGTACATATCAGAACTGTGCAAAGCAAAGACTGCTAGTATTTAACACAGGCCTTGTAACTAGAATATATAAAGAATTCACAAAACTCAGTTGTGAAACCAATAACTTACTTAGAAAAAAATAGGGTCGCTATGAGTCGGAGCTGACTCAATGGCACCTAACAACAACAACAATTTAGAAAATGGACATAAAAGACATTTCACCAGAGAGTATGCATGGATTGCAAATAAGAACTATTAATGGCTATTAGGAAAATGCAAATTAAAACCATAATGAGAGATCACTACACATCTGTGGAGGTGTTGTTAGGTGCTGTCAAATTGGCTCTGACTTATAGCTACTCTATGTACAACAGAACGAAACATTGCCTGGTCCTGCGCCGTCCTCGTAATCTTTACTATACTTGAGCCCATACTTGTAGGCACTGTATCAATCCATCTTGTTGAGGGTCTTCCCCTTTCACTGGCCCTTTACTTTATCAAGCATGATATCCTTCTCCAGGGAGTGGTCCCTTCTGACAACATGACCAAAGTGGTGGTGATGCTGTTAGGTGCTGTCAGTTGTGTCTGATTCAAACCTGTGTATAGCAGAACGAAGCACTGCCTGGTCCTGTGCCAGCCCCATGATCCTTGAGTTACCTGAGCCCATCGTTGTAGCAACTGTGTCAATCTATCTTGTTAATAGCCTTCCCCTTTTTCATTGATCCTCTACTTTACCAAGCCATGATATCTTTTTCCAGGGAGTGGCCCCTTCTTACAAAGTAGATGAGATGTAGTCTGGCCAATCTCACTTGCAAGGAGCATTCCAGCTGCACTAATTCCAGAACAGATCTGTTAGTTCTTTTAGCAGTCCATGGTACTTTCAGCATTCTTTACTAACACCACGACTCAAAAGTATCAACTCTTCGGTCTTCCTTATTCATTGTCCAGCTCTCACATGCATATGAGGCAAAAGAAAATACCATGCTTTGTATCAGGTGCACTTTAGTCTTCAAGGAGATAACTTTACTCTTTAGCACTTCTTACAACATGACCAAAGTAGGTGAGATGACGTGTGGCCATTCTTACTTCCAAGGAGCACTCCAGCAGCACATCTTCAAGGAGTGATTTGTTTGTTCTTCTGGCATGCGGGGTAATTTGAGTATTCTTTGCCAATACCACAATTCAAAGGCATCAGCTCTTTTGTCTTCCTTATTTGTTGTCCTGCTTTCACATGAATATGAGTGTATAAAAATATCATGGCTTGGGTTAGGCGCATCTTAGTTTTCAAAGTGACATCTTTGCTTCTTCACACTTTAAAGAGGTCTTTTTTTTATTATCATTGTGATTTGGGTGAAGATTTACAGAGCAAATTCACTTTCCATACAGCAGTTCACATATACTTTGTCTCATGTCATTGACCACAG
>NW_006921643.1:4104883-4114317 GCF_000298275.1 Orycteropus afer afer | reverse complement strand
ACATTATTCTTTAGCATTGCATAGTATTCCATTGTGTGTATGTACCATAGTTTGGTTATCCATTCCTCAGTTGATGGACACTAAAGAGGTTTTTTGCAGCAGTTTTCCCAATCTAGTACGTTGTCTCATTTCTTGATTGCTAATTCCATGATTACAAATCCAAGTGAAATTAAATGCCTGACAACTTCAATGTTTTCTCCATCTATCATGATGTTGCTTATTGGTCCAGTTGTGAGAATTTTTTGTGTTCTTTATGTTGAGGTGTAACCCGTACTGAAGACTGTAATCTTTGATTTTCATCATTATGTGCTTCAAGTCCTCTTCACTTTCAGCAAGGAAGGTTATGTCATCTGCATATCACAGGTTCCTCCAATCATGATGCCACGTTCTCCTTCATATAGTCCAACTTCTTGGATTATTTACTCAGCATTCAATTGAATACAGATTGAATGAGTGTAATGAAAGAATACAACCCTGACACATACCTTCCCTGAATTGAAACATATATTATCCCCTTGTTCTATTTGAATGACAGCCTCTTGATCTATGTACAGGTTCCTCATGAGCACAATTAAGTGTTCTGGTGTCCCCGTTCTTTGTAATGTTATCCATAATTTTTTATAATTCACACAGTAGAATCCCTATGCATAACAAATGAAACACAGGTAACTCTCTTTCTGGTATTCTTTGTTTTCAGCCAAGATCCATTTGACCTCTACAATGCTATCCCTTCTTTCATACCCTCTTCTGAATCCAGCTTCGATTTCTGGCATTTCCCTGTCAATATCAATATATGCTGCAACCATTTTTGAATTATCTTCAACAAAATTTTACTCACATGTGATATTAATGATATTATTTTATAATTTCCACATTCTGATGGACCATCTTTCTTTAAAATGGACATAAGTACCAATCTCTTCCAGTCAGTTTGAATAGAATGTCTATTAGAATGGCTAAAATAAAACAATGATGATGATACTAAATACAGGTGAGGATGTAGAAAAATTGGATCTTTCATACATTGCTGGTGGGAATTTTAAGAAGGTAAAGCTACTCTGGAAAAATAGTTTGACGCTTCCTTATAAAACTAAATATAAGTTTATCATATGACCCAGAAGTTGTACTTGTGGGCATTTATCCCAGAGAAATAAACACTTATGTTTATGAAAACTTGCACAGAAATGTTTATAGCAGCTTTATTCATAATAGCCAAAACCTGGAAACAACTCATACGTTCTTCAGCAGATGCATAGTTAAACCACCTATGGCACATCTGTATGGTGGAATACTAAACCAAAAACCAAACTCACTCTCATTGAGTCACTTATGACTCATAGCAACCCCCTTTGGGTTTCCGAGGCGGTAAATCTTTATGGAAGTAGATTGCCCATTCTTCCTTCTGTGGGGTGACTGGTGAGTTTGAACTACCAACTTTCAGGTTGGCACTCAAATGACTTACGCACTATGCCACCAGAGCTCCTTGATGGAGTACTAAACCAAAAAACCCAAACACACTGCCATTGAGTCGGGATCCAACATATAGCGACCTCTCTTTGGGTTTCTGAGGAGCAGTATCACTACAGAAGTAGATTACCCAACCTTCCTTCCGATAATGGAGTACTACTCAGCGTTAGAAGAAATGAAGTATTGTTATGTGCATAAACTTGGATGTATCTCAGTGAAAAAAGCCCATCTCAAAAGGTTACATACTATATGATTCCATTTATATAACATTCCCCAAATGTTGGAATTATAGAGATGGAGAATACAGGAATGGAAGGTAGGGTGAGAGGATGAGGTGTACCTGTAAAAGAGGAGCACAGTAAGTTCTGTGATAGTGATAAAAACAGTTCTGTATTTTGATAGATTTGGTGTTCATATGAATCTAATATTGGATAAAATTTTATAGAACTATACACATATACAAATGAATATGTGTGAAAACTGGTGAAATCTGAGTAAGGCCTGTGGTCTGGTTAATAGGATTGTACTTGTTTCAGTTTTTTGGTTTTGATACTGCACTATCATTATGTAGGATGTAACCATTGAGGGAAGCTGTATGAAAAGTACATGATATACCCTATATAATGTATTTTTATAACTTCCTGTGAGTTTATAATTACTTCAAAAGGAAAGTTTTTTTTTTTTGAAACTTTAAAGAAGTTTTTTCTGAGGGCCAGGTACATGCTGTTTTTGTAAGGCAGAGGTGGTGAGTTTCTTATCCTGCTCACTTTCATTTCATTCTACAAATCTAGACAGTGACTCAGCCTTCCCAGACCTGTTTGCCTAGCCTCTGTCAACCATCCAGGTTCCTCTAGCTGGGTGCAGGGAGAACATTTCACTGTTGTGTTAGTTCAAAGAAGTAGAAAGAATGTGGTACCCCATAGGTGCAATTGCTCTGCTAAGAGCGTATCTTTTTTTAAGATAGGCTGATTCATTTCTTTGGATGATGTTTCTATGGAGTGCTTGGAACTAGGCAGAGAAATGTATAGGTAATGGATGAGCAATTTGGAGCTGACAGCTGGTCATCATCCTGCTTTTTATAAATATCCATGCCTTTTAATCTTTCTTGGAAGGTAGAGACAGGAACCACTGTAACCTTTCAGACTGTCTTTGTAAGCACTATCCTCTAAAACTAGGAAGAAAAGAGAGTGTATATAAACATGTGTAAAATATCCAATTAAAACCCTTTATTCATTTCCATCATAACTTCATTTTAAAAATCTTTGTATGTGTGTGGGGTGGGGAGGATTTGAGAGAAAATTATATACAGTACATACAGTAATTTAGCCATTTCAAACAGTTGAACAAATTGTACACCTTTGGTTAGATTGACAGTAATGACAGTGATTTAATTTTCATCAGTAAATTGCTCCTGCTCTGACAGCTCTTTACCCACAGCTTCCTACATCCAGTTTTCCCTAATATGTGGCTAGGTTAGGCAAGAGACAAAATATGACCTTGACTATATCCCTCCTACATTTAGAGACCATCTAAAGAACACATTTGATGGATTGAACACCAGTGACCAAAAACCTGAAGAATTGTGGGATGACATCAAGAACATCATCTATGAAGAAAGCAAGAGGCCATTAAAAAGACAAGAAAGGAAGAAAAGACCAAAATGGATGTCAGAAGAGACTCTGAAACTTGCCCTTAAGCAAAGAGTAGCTAAAGCAAATGTAAGAAATAACAAGATAAAAAAGCTGAACAGAAGATTTCAAAGAGCAGCTTGAGCAGACAAAGCCAATTACTGTAATGAAATGTGCAAAGACCTGGAGTTAGAAAACCAAAAGGGAAGAACACTCTTGGCATTTCTCAAGCTGAAAGAACTGAGGAAAAAATTGAAGCCTCGAGTTGTAATATTCAAAGATTCTATGGGTAAAATATTGGATGATGCAGGAAACATCAAAAGAAGATGGAAGGAATACATGGAGTCACTGTACCAAAAAGAATTGTTCAATGTTCATCTATTTCAGGAGGTGGCATATGATCAAGAACTGATGGTGTGGAAGGAAGAAGTCAGAGCTGCACTGAAAGAACTGGTGAAGAAGAAGGCTCCAGGAATTGATGGAATACCCATTGAGATGTTTCAACAAACGGATGCCCCACTGGAGGCACTCATTTGGTTATGCCAAGAGGTTTGGAACAGCTACCTGGCTGTTAAAGGGGCAAGGAGGCCACATCTTCTGACCTCCTCTAGCCCCACAAGAGGAAGACAGAAGAATCACCATCAGTAGCCCAAGGGCTATCCCTGTGAAGCCAGACATGCCACCTCCCTCCAGCCCTTCCACCAACCCTGACACCAGCCTTCCTCCTGCAGCACCCACTACCTCTCTGCTGGGTTCGAGAATTCGCTGCAGTGGCCACACACAACTCACAGATTATGGGGTTTATTAGAGAAGCAATGGCTACAATTCAAATTCAGGAACATGCTCAATCTCTCAGTCTGCTGTCTCTCAGCTGGCAGTCCCTCTCAGTCTCTGTCCCAGCAGTGTGTGTCTCTCAGTCTCTGTCCCAGTAGTGTGTCTCTCAGTCTCTCTCCCAGCAGCACATGTCTCTCAGTCTCTGTCCCAGCAGTGCATGTCTGTCAGTCTCCCAGCAGCACGTGTCTCTCAGTCACTCTCTCAGCAGCGTGTGTCTCTCAGTCTCTCTCTCTCAGCAACCCATGTCTCTCATGTCTCCCAGCTGGCAGTGAGAGATTCCTACCGCCTGTAGGAGGACTCCTTTTGAGCCTGTCAGAGTGACCAGACTAAACAATCCCAACATCAGAATTCTATACACCTGAGAGAGAGCGAACTTCCCAGCAAATTACTTCATGCTGCTCCTAGCAGAAATACCCCAGGTGGGTAACTTTAACAGTCAAGAGCTACTCATTTGCTTACAGCAAATCCCACCACGGAGTTTACAAAGACTTATAGCTAGAAAAGCCACACTATGTAATTTGCTAAGCTGCACTGGCCATTGACTGGAAGAGATCCATATTTGTACCTATTCCAAAGAAAGGTGATCCCATAGAATGTGGAAATTATCAAAAAATATCATTAATATCACACACAAGTAAAATCTTACTGAAGATAATTCAAAAACTTGTTGCAGTATATTGACAGAGAACTTCCAGAGTGCAAGTTGGATTCAGAAGAGGATGTGGAACAAGGGATATCATTACTGATGTCAAGTGGATCTTGGCTGAAGCAAAAAATACCAGAAAGATGTTTACCTGTGTTTTGTTGACTATGCAAAAGCATTTGATTGTGTTGATCATAACAAATTGTGGACAACATTGAGAAGAAGGGGAATTCCAGAACACTTAATTGTACTCATCAGGAACCTATACAGAGATCAGGATGCTGTCGTTTGAACAGAACAAGGGGACACTGCATGGTTTAAAATCAAGAAGAGAGTGCGTCAAGGCTGTATCCTTTCCCAATACTTATTCAATCTATATAGTAAGCAAATAATCTGAGAAACTAGATTATATGAAGAAGAACATGGCATCAAGATTGGAGGGAATCATTAACAATCTGCAATCCACTGATGACACAACTTTGCTGAGAGTGAAGATGACTTGAAGTACTTACTGATGAAGATTGAAGAATACAATCTGCAGTATGGATTACATCTCAATATAAATAAAATAAAAATCCTCACAACTGCGCCAATAAGCAGCATCACAATAAATTGAGAAAAGGTTGAAATTGTCAAAGACTTCACATTGCTTATTTCTACAATTGACACCAATGGAAGCAGCAGTCAGGACATTAGATAACATATAGCACTGGGCAAGTTGGCTACAAAGGACCTCTTTCAAGTACTGAGGAGCAAAGATGTCTCCTTGAAGGACTAAGGTGCGCCTGATACAAGCCATGATACTTTCAATCGCCTCATATGCATGTGAGAGCTGGACAATGAATATGGAAAACCAATGAAAATTTGATGCTTTTGTGTTGTGGTGCTGGTGAAGAATGCTGAAAGTACCATGGACTGCTAAAAGAACTAACAAACCTGTCCTGGAAGAAGTAGAGCTGAAATGCTCCTTGGAAGCAAGAATGGCCAGATTTCGTCTCACCTACTTTGGTCATGTTGTCAGAAGGGACCATTCCCTGGAGAAGGATGTCATGCTTGGTAAGGTGGAGGGTTGATGAAAGAAGGGAAGGCCCTCAACGAGATGGATTGACACAGTGGCTGTGGGGATGGGCTCAAGTATAGCAAGGATTGTGGAGCTGGCGCGGGGCTGGACCATGTTTTGTTCTGCTGTGCATAGGATCATTATGAGTCAGAGACAACTTGATGGCACCTAACAACAACAGGTTAGGCAGGGCAAGGGCAAGATATTCCATGAATGTGAAAGTTAGAGAACCAGGGAATGGATTATTCCACTTCACACTGCAGCTGTCCCATGTGAGGTAAGATGTTGAAAGTGAGTTTATGTTATTTCCCCTGATGTCAGTGATTATAATAAGACTTTTCATACTTCCTGAACATTGAAAGTGGAACTAGAATAAATGGACATTGGAAAATCTTGAGTGTGTTTCTGGAGCAGAGGTCTATATGGGTAAGCTGTGAGGGCTGTCTTCTCTGGGCATCATAGTAGGTACAGGTTAAAGATGATTATGAGTCCTAGAGCAGTAGTTCTTTGTTTGAAGATGGGCAACTATGTAGAATTATTTGCCATCTATTTGGTGAATCATCTCTTTGTTGCTCTCCTTAGGCAAGGCAAGATGAGGTAAAGCAGTTGTTCCGTCCCATTGAAGAGCTGAAGAAGGACTTTGCTGAGCTGAATGTTGTCATTGAGACTGACATGCAGATCATGGTGCGGCTGATCAACAAATTCAATAGTTCCAGCTCCAGCCTGGAAGAGAAGATTGCTGCGCTCTTTGATCTCGAATATTATGTCCATCAGGTACTGTAGATCTTTGTCTATAATGCTGAGTTTTAATAAACATGTCTGTCCCTAGCCCTAAGAAAATGACTTTAGTATCTTTGCTTCCCTCTTAGGCCATAGAATATTTTTAATTGAGGTGAATATCTATTTTAGTAGGACACATTCTTAGAGGTCAGCTTCTTTTTTATTTGAAGTGTTACTTCTTTTACTGCTCCAACACTTAGCATACTACAGAGATAAAATAGACATGGTCTCTGTCTTGTGGAGCCCATACTCTGGAAAGGAGAACATACAAATGAACAATTAAATAATAAGACAATGAAAGATTGTGATAAGGGTTTCAAAGGGTGATGTAATAGTAATAAGAGGGAAATTTAGCCTTATCAGGGTATTAGGGAAAGCTTCTCAGAGAATGTGACAGTTAGGTTGAGGATTAAAGAATGAGTAGGGGTTGGTTAGGTGAAGAGGGAATATTTTACTTAGTGCTGCTATATCAGAAATACCACAGTGGGTGGCTTTAAAGAACAGAAATTTATTTTCTCACCCTTTGTTTTTGTTGTGTGCTGGATTCCAACTCACAGTGAGCCTCCAGGACAGAGCATAACTGCGCCACAGGTTTTCTTCGGCTGTAGTCTTTTTGGGAATAGATCACTAGCTCTTTTGTCTCATGGAGTGGCCGGCAGGTTTGAACTGCCAACCTGTTGGTTAGCAGCTGAATGCTTAACCATCATGCTACCATGTCTCCTTTCTCATAGTGTAGGAGGTTAGAAGTCTGAATTCAGGGTACCTACTATGAGTCAGGGCTGACTCGACGGCACATAACAACAACAACAACAACTATAGGGGAAGGCTGTCTGTTGGCTCTGGGGGAAGATTTTTACTTTTGTTCCTCAGTTCTTTGGTGATCTTCAAGTGACAGGTCATCTCTCTTCCTCCCCTGGTACCTCCTTGCTTCTGTGCCTGATCTACACCTTTTATATGTAGAAAGTTATTGCCTTAGAACATACCTCAGACTGGTATGTCCTCATTAATGAAACAAAATCCTATTCCCAAATGGGATTACATCCAAAGGTATAGGGGTTACGATTTACAGCACATATTTTTTGGGAACACAGTTCCATAATGGGGAGGTTTAGAGCAGGGTTCAGAGAGTACACCCATGAGCTTAATATACCCTGCTGCCAGCTTTTGTAAATAAAGTTTTATTAGAACACAGCCACACCAATTTGTTTATATACTATCTGTGGCCATTTTTATGCTATGAGGGGAGATTTGAATTGTTGTAACAAATACCAAATGGTTCACAAAGCCAAAAATATTTACTATCAGGCCCTTTATAGAAAAAGTTTGACTTTTAATTAATAATTCCAAAAAGAAATCTGTCTGCCCTAGCCCTAAGAAAATGACTTTAGCATCTTTGCTTCCCTCTCAGGCCATAGAATATATTTCAGAATTTTTATATAGAATGATTCTGAAGCAGAGATGCGCCTTGATTGAGGTCATGGAAAAGATTGGATTGATTAGAGCACAGTGACCAAAAGGTAAGGTAGCATGGATAAAGAGGAGAAGTTACAGAGTCAGAGAGGTGGGAGATCATTCTGTTTAGATTTTAACTTTAAGGACCATTGGAGAGTTTGAAGCAGGAAGTGACTAATCAGACTTGTATAATAATAATAATAGTAAAACCCAAGCCAAACTCACTGCTGTCAAGTCGATTCCAACTCACAGTGACCCCTATTGCATTTCCTAGACAGTGAAAAATCTTTACGGAAGTAGATTGCCTAGTCTGAATAGCTAGTATTTATTGAGCATATTACATGTCAGGCACTGCCTTAAGTGCTCTGTATACATTAACTCTTTTATTTCTACCACTGCATAATGAGTAGGTACTACTATTAATTCCATTTCCTAACTGAGGAAAATAAGGAACAGGGAGATTATGTGTCTGCTCATCCAGTCTAGTGAGTGATACAGCTAGGATTTGCAACAAGTCTGTCTTGTTCTTATAACCAGTTGATGTCTCACAGGACACTAGTACCTTTCGAATAAAGCTCAAAAGGGAACAGTTGGAGATGAGGAGGGGCCAAGAGGAACCATTCATTTATTTACTAGATAAAAGTATTGAGTGCTGCTTCCAGGCACTTGAGCTACATTTATGAATAAAATTGGAGTTTATGTTCTAACTGAGTAGGCAGACAATTACCCTAACAATAAATTATAAATTATGTGTTTGAAGATGGTAAGTACTACGGAAAAAACAATATATACATCAAGGTAAGGATTGGCAATGTTGGGGGAGGAGCAAGCACGGAAGGAAGAGCAACAAGTCAGAAGTTCTAAAGTAGGGAGTATGCCTAGTGTGTTTGAGGAGCTGCTAGGAGATCAATGTGTCTGGAACTGAGGAAAGAGAGAAGGAAAAGTGGATGAAATTCAGAGATACTGGGAGGAAGATGGAGGACCTTGTAGGCCATGGGAGAGAGTGAAATTGGATATTGTTGGAGGATGTGGAGCAGAAGAATGACATAATCAGACTGACTTTTAAAAGGATCTTTCCACCTGGTGTTGAGAACTAGTGTGGTGACAGGGAGCATGGGTAGAAGCTGGGAGACCTGATAGGAATCTATTGGAGTACTCTAGCCTAGGGACAGTGATGGCCCAGGAAAGCCATGTAATCATAATCAGAGGCTTGTTTGATATCCTCATCAAGTCATATATCCTCAACGTCCTCCCACATACAACAGCATCTTTGTTCTCTATAAACTAGGCTGAAAGACAGCCTTTCTTTCTTTAGGATTTTGCCAACTTTTGTTATAAGAGAGGATGAGTGTATACTGTATCTGCAGGAATTATGGGGCAGCCTCTTCATGTTCTCTCTCTGCTTATAACTCTTGTTCAGCTTTCAAATAAGAGGACTCTGATCCCCTTAGGGAAGAAATGGACCTAAGGTACCGATCCTACTCAAAGTATTCCAAAACATAGAAAAGGATGGAATCCTCCCTAACTCATTTTATGAAGCAAGCATAACCTTAATACCAAAACCAGGAAA
>NW_006921643.1:4098953-4101681 GCF_000298275.1 Orycteropus afer afer | reverse complement strand
TAAAAAAAAAGAAGAAAACTCCAACAGTTTTTCTATTATAGATATTTAAAGTATTAAGGATTCTAGGGTTTATTGGCCATCTCAGTCCTACTCTGATGTTGACAGCTTCTATTTTCTCTTATCTTAACATACTTGGATGGATCTTTAGGTATCAGGTTTCTATAGGCTCCTGCTTAGTTGCAGCATGAAAGGCCAAGAGGACTGGAGGGCTTATCATACCTAGAAGGGTGGGAGTGCACAGGAGGCTTGGGCTAGCAGTGCTCCAACAAAAATTTTATTTGTTTTTCCCTCCTACAGGCTCTCTAGTCATCTGGCAGTGTCATCTCTAGGGTGACATTCATTCTGTTCATGGGTCATTGGGTAAAGAGTTTCTTGGACAGCAGTGCATTCAGCTAGAAGTCAGCCCAGAAACCAGTCCCCCTGGTGAAGCCAACCTTGTGCCTCTTGGCAGAAGGGTCATAAATATTCTAGGTCATTGGCCTTTTGATTAGAAATATAAGGTCCTTGGTTTAGGCTGGTCCATCAGGCTGCCATGCAATAGTGCTAAATTAAGATTTCATAGGAGGATTGAAGGATATATCTCAGCCTTGAGTTCCAGTTATGATGAGGAATTGGGATTACATAGTGCTAGCTTTGAGGAACATAGAATTTTGCTAGCCAGGAGATTAATTAGTCCACTCCTATTCCAAACTCACTGAATGGAAAATTTTAAAGAACCGTGGGCTTCAAGGACCAAACTGGTCTGCTTAAGGATTCCTCACAGCCATATTTGAGTTAAGCAGCAGGATTTGTGAAAAGCAAAACCTCATGTGTGGAAAACAGTTTGTGAGTTATTTATGAGGCACAGCTTCTGTCTGCCCCATCTACCCTGGGGCAGTATATTTGCCTTCCCTCTCATGACTCTTCAATTATTTACCACTATTTCTTCCCTTCTCAGTTTTCTGTTCTCTTACTGTCAGTGCTCTGATTCTTTCCTTTCCTCCTGAGTGCTGACACAGTTCTCCTTCTGCCTGCTTCCTAGTGTGCTCCCTGCCTCCAACTTGAACTCTTCTCTGCCTGTCCTGTCCTGTCCTAAATGTAGCCTGGAAAGTATTCTGGACCCAGACTCAGATGAAGAGCTGTGGACCTAGGCTGTGGTCATACTTTTGCTTGTGTGATGCTGGACAGGGCTCATCTTTTGGAGCTTGGTCTTTCAAGTCTGCAGTGGGCAGAATGACACTTTTTCTCAACTCTAGTGAAATTATAAATGAGAAATATCTCAAAAAAGTCTGAAATGTTTATATAAATAAAAATGTCAGCATTGATACCATACTGAATTATCATTGTGGTAGTAAAGATAAGTTCAATCTAGACCAGAATCTCTGTGACTAAGGGTTACATTGCTTTGTGGCTAATAGAGTGGTGGCTGCTCTGCTAGGAACTCATACCAACTTTGATTAGAAACCGACCTAAGCATGAAATGACAGGACTCTAAGCCATGGTTTCATATCTGGAAACCCTAGAGGAAGGGGAATCAAAAAGAGAGACAGTGAATTCTTAGATTTTAGAATCAAAGCATGTGAGGAAGGAAGACTCAGTGTGTTTTATTTGTGTTTGTCAGCAAAGCACCCCCTCTGAATCTCCAATTTAGCTGGCTGTGGCCTATTAATGAATTGTTCCTCTTCATAAAGACATATTGAAGTAGAAAACTTATGGCTTTGGATTTGTGGCCACAAGGCATAGCAGATTCTATGCATACATCATGACTCTGGATTAACCATATCTTCAGGTCTCTGGTACCAGGGCCCTTCCATTTTTGTTGGAAAAGATATCTCAGATTGCCGTTTTGACTCTAGTTGAGTTTGTTTCAGGAATATTTTTCATGATCAAATTATTTATTGTGCCCAGCACATTCCGGTCAATGAGGATACAGTAGTGGACAGACAGACAAAAACCCCTGCTCTGTGGAGATAATATCATAATATGTAGGTGTAATTTTCCAAGTATTAAAAGCAGGTTAGCCTTACCTAAAGACATTGGCAAAGTCATATACAGTGCTGTCCTTTAAATCTTTTTTTTTCTTTACTTCCCACTTCCTCCCTATAGTTATCTCTTCCTGTGTCTTTCCTTCCCATGTACTCCTGCCCCCAAATTATCACCCTGTGCAAGCACTGCCCTTCTGTTCTCCCACAGTTGATCACTCCAAGGAGTGTATCTACCTGATGTAAATGTTCACCTTATATGCCTGTGGTTTGGCTAGAAACCACAGGAGCGAGTTCAGTTCCAGACCTGAAAAGTAACTGGGGACCATAGTCTCAGGGGTCTCACCAGGCTCTAACAGACCAGCAAACCTGGTCTTTTATAGAGAGGTACATGGGAGATACAGACAACAAAGATGAACCCTTTTGCACATACAGTACTGCATTGTCAGTGAAGGCAAACATGGGTATACGGGTGGATAGATGGGTAGACAGGATGAACTAGTGGGTATGTCTATGAAGCAGGGAGTGTACCCAAGACCATGTATAGGGTTGGCAGACAACGGTCCTATAAGTTTATTTGTATGATCTGAATTCCCAGGTGTATAATCGAGCTGACAAGGGGCAAGGTTGTGGTCACTGCTTGTTCACACCCAGCTACCTAGAGGGACCGAGTAGTTGAACCTGTGGGCTTGGGACCATAGTCGCAGGGGACATCAAGCTCAATTGGCATAACATACTACACAAAACATTGTTCTACCTCCTACTTT
>NW_006921643.1:4097290-4098518 GCF_000298275.1 Orycteropus afer afer | reverse complement strand
TAGAACAATCATGGGAGAAAGAAGGGCTGCTTATGCACAGGGAGACAGTTCAGGGGGCAGGAGTGCATGGAGGGATGGACACAGGGAAGAGGTAACTATTGGGAGGAAGTGGGAGGGGAGCTCTTGCATTGTGGTAAAGTGTGGTCAGTGTGTCATGAGACAAAGTATATGTGAACTGCTGTATGGAAAGTGAATTTGCTCTGTAAATTTTCACCCAAATCACGATTAAAAAAAAAAAAACCTTTTTTTTTTTTTTTTATGATTTTGTATTTTGTTCCACATTGTTTTCTCACTCTATCCAGGATCTTCTGCACTGATCACCATCCAAGTGGTTGATGGTAGTAGCTGGACACCATCTAGTTCTTCTGGTCTCATGGTCATATAGGCTGAGGATCGCATGGTATACGAGTCCCTTGGACTAATTGTTTCCATGTGTCTTTGATTTTCTTCATTCTTCTTTGCTCTGGATGAAGAGAGACCCATCGTTGTATCTAGATGGCCTGTTGCAGGCTTTTAAGACCCCAGTCGCTACTCACCAAAGTAGGAGGTAGAACAATGTTTTTGTGTAATATGTTATGCCAGTTGAGCTTGATGTCTCCTGCGACTATTGTTCTGATCCCGTAGGTCCAACTCCTTTCTCCCTCAGGGTAGGTAGCTGTGGCCAAGAAGCTACCACAACCATGTCCCTTGTCAGCTCTACTATGTTGTTGTTGTTGTTTGCCGTCGAGTCGCCCCCGACTCATAGCGACCCCTCCTTGGGTTTCCGAGGCAGTATCACTACGGAAGTAGGATTTCCCAACCTTCCTATTCTTTAAATCTTGATTTCTCTGTCATAGCCCTTTTGCATTCAGAGATCAAAGGCAAAAACATACTCTGGTAGAAAAATGTTCTGTGGAATCTGGAGAAAAGAGTGGGTAGGAGTTAATGTTGTTGGGCTCTAGCTTCCTGAGTTTTCCTGATGATTTGTAAAGTGGCTCAGCATTTGGGTAAGAAGCAGCCTTTGTAGTGACAAATTTTCAAGGGAAACTGCAGCTACCACATGGGGAAGACAGGAATCCAGTCATCTTTCTAAGGAAACTGTCTTCTTATTCCAGGATACTAATGAAACTTGTGGAATGAGATCCCATATAGAATAGAAGACAGTCTATCTGTACTCAGGGCTTTGGACCTTAAATGATAGCCTAGACTAATGCTGTCCAATAGAACTTTCTATGATGATGGAAATGTT
>NW_006921643.1:4091663-4093172 GCF_000298275.1 Orycteropus afer afer | reverse complement strand
TTTTTTTTTTTTTTTTTAAATATGTGCTGCCACCATTGCCCCTATTGGAACTGGACATGCACAGGAAGCATGGCACTATTTAGCTGGTGATGCCAGATTATTCTTTGTGTTGACAGCTTATATATTATGAGTATACTTTGTGACTTAATACAGTATTGGGCTTTTCCAGCACATGTTTGGCATAAGTAGTAGCTAGGTGCCAATTCCATTGATTCCCATGCAGGTGCTTAGAAATAGTGTTAGATGAATTAGTTCCTCTTCTATTTAAGATTATTTAAATTTTTAGTTTGTTTTGAAAGCCCTTTCCTAGTTAGTCAGAAAGGCCACCATAGCTTTTTACTTGGTTTTTAAATTCATTTTTAGATGGTCACCAAAAGAAAGGACTTAAGGAGAGCTCTTTTCCTTGATGGTTGTGCTGTACTAAGCAGTGCCTTTGTTGCAGATGGATAATGCTCAGGACCTGCTTTCCTTTGGAGGCCTTCAAGTGGTGATCAATGGACTGAACAGCACAGAGCCCCTGGTAAAGGAATATGCTGCATTTGTGCTTGGGGCTGCCTTTTCCAGGTGAGTGATGTAGATGGACATTTCGTTGGCCAGGATGGATTGGACCCTTCAGGTGTTATCTGCTTTTATTCTTGGTCTGATTTGATGGGGAGAAGGTTACAGTTGAATACCTGCATCTTTATCCATATTTCAGAGTTATCCTAAGGGAACTAGAATGAAAATTTGCCGTCTTCTCAAGTAGATACGAATTTTTACTTATGTTGTCACCATCTATGATTCTCTGTTCCCCCTGTCTTTTATATATATGTGAACATTTAATTACATAGTTTTGGTCACATTCTCTGTTTCATTAAAAGTTAATAAACTAGACCAACCATAGATGGTAGGGAGGGAGGGAAATAAACACCAGGAGTTGATCCTTTTGACAGTGAACTACATCTTGTGATGAATAAATGATGAATCTGACCAAGGAGGGCCTAGTGAGGGGACTGTGTGTTTCCCTAGTTGTTCAGAGCCAATCAACATGCAGCCAGGTTATTGTATTATCTGTGTTGAGAGTTGTTTAGAATTTCAGTTAGTCTGGCTTGTGCTAGAAGACTGATCAGGCAAGAGGAGTGGGGAGGCAACATCTCCAAAGAGTAGATGGAGAAATTTAATCTTTCTCTCTATGTCATTATACTCATCTTGAACTGGTCAAGATGTCTTCATGCTGCAATTGCCCATGGAAGATATAATTCCTCCCACTTTTGAAAATCTTGCTCTCTGGACCATTTGTGCCTCTAAAATGGGAAACAAGGTTCTGATCCCTGATGCCATGACATGAATGGTGGCTATTAGGAGTTGCCTGGCTTGACTGCAGGCACTGTGATGTAGGAGAAAGGGTATTCTGATCATTTTTATTTTATTTTGATTTGGGTGAAGATTTACAGAGCAAATTCACTTTCCATACAGCAGTTCACATATACTTTGTCTCATGTCATTGACCACAGTTTACCACAATGCAAC
>NW_006921643.1:4076846-4089908 GCF_000298275.1 Orycteropus afer afer | reverse complement strand
CTCTTTTGGAGAAGTCTTTGGAAGCACATAAACATTTAATTTTTAGAAGGTCCTAATCATCTGGCTTCTCTTCTGCTGTTTGTGCATTTTGAATTATGCTTGCTAGTCTATTTATACCATATATTAGGGCCCTTAAGTTTGACCCTAAATTTTCCTTGAGGAACTGTATATTCTGATCATTTTTGAATTGGAGGCTTGGCTTTGAAAATACTTCTTTTTCCTTCCATCCATGTTCATCTTTGTTTAATCAGAACCTCAGTATGATACACTCTTATTCTGAAAGGCTCTAGCATCTTTTCCTTGTAAATAAAAGGACAGAGCTGAGGAGCCAAGAGAAGTTGTTCTTCTGTGAGGTGAGGCTGAATTGGCTACAGGCTTTTATCTTTTTGTTTTTTCTTATCAGTACTCTACCTTGATCTTCAAGCCCTAGTTGTTCTGGAGTTGTATGGTTGACGGGCTGGACTGGGTCCTCCAGAGAGACTCTACCTCTCTTGGTCTCATGTATCAGAGCCAAAGTCCCCTGTGAATCCTTCCTCTGGAAAGGTAGAGGATCTGTGAGTTTGTCTTTGGTCACTGTGGTTTCAGCCTTAAGGGAATGTTCAGCGTCTTTTCCTAACCAGGCTTTAGAAGTCCGAATTTACTGAGGCTCAACTTTCACTTTCAAGCCAGAAAAAAACTGAGTCAAACGTTATTAATCTCTCTCCAGATCCTTCTTGGAAATCTTTTCTGTAATCTCAAGTACCTTCTTTCCACCTTCAATCTGAGCAATTATCCTACATGTCTCTTGACAATGCTTCTAGAAATACATTTTTTGGGGGAAACTGTGTAGCATCTTGCTGTCACATCCTAGTTAAGGAACATTAACAAGGGACTTGAGAGACGTGCATTGGACCTGCTTAGCAAACCATAACTTACCCAGGGGCTGTGCCAATATGTGGCATTATTAAAGACTTTTCTGTGATTGTATTAGCAGTAAGACCATGTTAACATTTATGCAGCATCAGTAAAATTTAAATAGAGATAAAAATAAAATATTGCAATTTAGTGTTTTGATGGCAAGCAAACTGCAGTATTCTAAGTGTTCTAGCTGAGCTTTTGATGGCTCACTGGAGGGCCATTACAGTGACAGCGTGGTATGGCGCCAGATCTTTTGGAAGCCAACAGCAGCCTTCTGAACATCATGAAAATGTCAATGTTTTATGCAAAGAGGAACTTGATGCAAGGTAAGAGTATTTCTATATAGAGAAGCAAGTTTCAGTGCTCTAGTCTGATATTCATTATTTACTCTTGATTGTCCTAAGCATTGCCTCTGCACCTCTTGTGCACATACACATGTATGTTCACATCCATACATGCAGTGACTATGAGCTGGCTCTGTGTCAAGAGAGCATTCAAAGGATAGTGAGCACCTTGGAATCATGGAGTTCCAAGGCAGGGGCATTATCCAGAAGTCATTCCTTTCAGCTTTCTGCTGATGGGCAAGAGTACTGCCCCATTTGTCCAGATGTTTGAGTATTTGGGAGGACTAGGCAGACCAGTGAACCTAGAGTCAGAAAATCTGGGTTCAAACTCAGTCTCTTACAGGGGCAAATAATTTTCAACTTTCTATGCCTCAGCTAGGGAGCCCCAGTGGCTGAGTTGGCTGCTAACTGAAAGGTTGACAGTTTGAACCCAGCAGCTGCTCCATAGGAGAAAGATGTGGCAGTCAGCTTCTGTAAAGATTTACAGCCTTGGAAAACGAATGAGGCGGTTCTCTGTCCTGTAGGGTTGCTTTGAGTTAATTGATTCAACAGCAGTAGGGTTTTTTTTTTTTTTTTTTTGTAAGCCTCAGCTATTTCATATGTTAACTGGAGACAATAATAGATTTCCTATGCATTTCAACCCTAGACTGAGTATCAAAAAATAATACATTCAGAGGGAAAAAAAAGCCAAGCCAGTTGTTGTTGATTCTGACTCATGGTGACCCTGTATGTTGTACAGTAGAACTGTACTCCAGAGAGTTTTCATGGCTGTGACCTTTTTGATTAGCATGCCTTTCTTCCAAGGTGTCTCTGGGTGGACCTTTACAGTAAGTCCGGTAAGAATGATTATAAAGTGCCTGTTACTTATAAAGTGGTATATTAACATCATCATCACCCTTATTATGATGGGTCCTTTTTACTATAAGTTTTCACTATAAGGAAGTTCTTCCTTAGGTTAAGCCTAATTCATCTTTCCTTTGTCCTCCTCATTTCCTCTTTTCTCTAGCTCTCTTGGTGCTAATCTTGCTGCTTCACGGAGGTGTTTATTTGCCTGTCTGAGTTAATTGCTTAATAAGGCCTCCATGCATTTTTATGGATGAAGACATCTCATCTCTGGTGTTAGACCTGAAGCAATTATTCCAAGATCAAGAAAAGATTTTTGACATACTGAATGTTACATGGCCACTGAAGTAAAGTTTGTTTGTTCCTCTGTTTGATATTATTCACACTTATTTGTGGGTCACATACACTTATTTTCTGCCCAAACCCTTGCATAAGGAGATTTGAGGGGAGGGAGAGAGTGATGCTTCATCTTCTCATGGTGTCACTTTTTTGAAAAACAAAAATCTTCTTCGTCCTCCTTCAAATCACTTGTTTTCATTAAACTTTCTGTGACCGCATTTCCTCTCACAATGGCACCTGTGTGTGTGTGTCTGCAGTCTGACCTGCCAAGAGTCAGTCTCTAGAGTCCCAGACAAGTAATTTGTGTTTCTGTATAAAAGAAGTCTCAGGAAGGCCTGTGAATTTTAGAGCCCATGCAGCCTTCTGTAATCTGGTTTTGGTTTTAGTTCTCAGTAAACTAGCTGCCTACATTTGGCTTCCTGTACGTAGTCTTTACCTTTTAACCATCAGGAGTTAAGCTATCAAGATTGGTGTTCCTACCTCAGATACCACTGGCTTTTGCCATCCTTGTGCCCTTACTTCAATACTTTTGGTCTTCTATTCATCTGTAATAACTCATTTTCTCATTTGTACATGTATGAATTATTATGGAATTACATGGGCTTGAAGTGTTCAATGTACACAGTGCTTTTGTTTGAATAGTCAGAAGTTTTCAGGATGTTGTGGAACTGAGCCATATACAATAAGGGGTGTACACATGCCATTGTCCATCGTGGTGACGTTATGTTCTATTGTGATGGATCCCTGGAACAGGATTCTGTCCTAACTTCTCTTTCCTTGTCTTCTTCCTGGGAGATTGAGATTACAAAATGAACGTTCCCCCTGGACACCCTTACCCTGTGCTTTGTTGGCTCTCTAGTGTCCTCAGTTGTACTCTCCTCACTGAGGTTTTACTGATTGATTTTTGACCATTTTACCAGTGTCCTCTCTGCATCTCATCGATATGTTCACCTCTTAACACCTTGTGGCTTTTGTGAACTTGCTGGAGCACAGCATTCTTAACTTTTTACTTCTGCCATCTGCTGGATACCTGGAAATTAATTTCCCTTTTTTTTTTCCCCCTAAGATCTTGTATTCTCTGACTACTTCCATTATCTTTTCACATCTTCATCCCTCCTACTGAACATGCTTTATATCCTTGTTGTGACCTCCGGCCCCTGCATATCTTCCTGTTTTCCCTCATCACCCTCTGTCTAGGCTCCTTCCTCTCAGCTCACAGATGTATTCGGGTTGCCTATCCACTAACCTTTGTCCTGTCACCACGTATCCATTGACTTCCTTTTATTTCCAAGCTTCTTGAAAGAGTGGAAGGAAAAAGTGGAGTCCAAATGAGTGCACATGAGCATGATGTGAATGTTCTCACAACCACTGTTCCTGCAATCTGGTTTCTGTCCAAACCATCCTGAAATTTTTCAAGAATACTTTGTTATCATTAATACTTCTGTAGCAGCCAACAATGTTAACCACCACTTTCCATTGGAAACTTTATTTCTTGAATGCCATGGTATTGCAGTCTCTTGGTTCTTAGGAAGTAACCCTGGTGGTACATTGGTTAAGGCATTCTGCTGACAGTTGAAATCCACCAGCCACTCTGTAGGAGTAAGATGAGGCAGTCGGGTCGGCATCCATAAAGATTTACAGCCTTGGAAATCCTATGGAGCAGTTCTACTCTGTCCTATAGGAATGCTCTGAATGGAATTGACTCTATGGCAGTGGCTTTTTTTCTTTGGTTCTTGGATGTCTGTAATTAATTACTCCTTCCCCTTTTCATTTTCTGACAACATCATTGTCTTGCTGTATCCTAATTGTAGCTATTCATCAAAATTCTTCTGAATTGTCTCTCTTCTTTTCTTGTTCTCCCTCTCAGTGGCCCAGTCTATTCCATGAATTCAAATCCTCCCTCATTGAAAAGGAATTCCATGTCTACATTAAAGTCTTCCTTTCTCCTGAGGTCCTGTCCTCCATTTCTACTAGACTGTCTGATTGTACCTTAAACTCAGGGGGGAGTAAATTGAATTCATTTGTCTCTCTCACAGACTAGTTTTATTCCCCATTTTCTTTTTATCTAGTCTTGTCACTGTGATTGTCATAGTCACCAAGCTTGAAACCTTTGAATAACATTGAGACTTCTTTCTCCCTTCACTCTCTAGTTCAGGTAGTGAACAAGTTTTGTGGATTTTTATTTCCACTGTTACTGTTTACTAAACAAACATTCCCACTTTCTTTTCTGCTTTAAGGAACCTTGATGTTGTGAGGAGAGCAGTATGTTTAGGCAGGGGATTCTCTCCTCAAATTCTAGGAAATGAGCCACAATTAATGTAAACCAAGCATGGTAATCCTGTTCTGTGTGGATGGAGATTGGTGTAGAGATGGGCATGTGACTCAGTTTTGACAATGAGACATAAATAGGTGTTTGCTGAGAGGGGTTGTGGGGAGGATTTTTCTCCCTTATGAAAAGAGGGAGAGAGAAATGAGACACAGCTTAATTCTTTCTACCTTGATTGCAGTTCTCTTGGAGCTATAGTAGCTGTCTTGAACCTGTGAGGTGAGATGCACAAAGTCAACCTGCTGAGAAGGATAAGATGATATAGTTTAGCCACTATACTGATTCTGGAACCATTTACTTCTAGACTCCTTGTATGAGAGAGAATTAATGTCTTCTATTAAAAAAAAAAAAAAAGTTACTCATTATTCTGTTATTTGCAACTGACCATATCCATACTAATAAAGTTTCCAAATCTCTCTGGAATCTTTTAAATTCCCCCTTGCTTTTTCATAGCATTCATCTCAATTTTTATTTATGTGTTTGTTTGATTACTTGCTTTCTGCTTATATCACCTGTTAGACAATACTAGGAGGATAGGGTTTCCTTCTCATCTCAATCTTAATCTCACTATCTCCCTATATAACAGGACGTAGCATTGAATGGATTCTTGGGAAATAATTATTGAATGAATAAATGAAAAATCAAAGGAATAAACTGATACCTAGGAAATGAATTTTTTTTTTTTTTTTTCAGATAGCATACAGGGGATGAGTGGAGAGTACGCTCTTTATTATTAATGATGTAATTGTTAGTGGATGATTCAGATATGACACCTTGACCCTTTAAAATCTAAGGTTATGGAAATGAGTATGTAGCCCTACTGGCTGAAGTCCCAGAAAATAGAAGGTTAGAGATTGGGATGAGGTCAGACGTTGAGAGATGCCAACATTTGAATAAAAGTTTAAATGTGACCCCTAGGACTAGGTCTGAACTCTTAATCCAGTAGCTAATTTTTTCTCACTCCCCCAGTGAGAGGTATGCTCACATCACTTTGTATCTGATAAATCGATTCACATTTTAACCAAGAGTAGCCCACACAATTGGGTAGCTGTAGCTATTAGGCTGCATTCTGACTATTTTTTAAAAATGGCGATTAATGACAAATAGAAAATGACCTATAAAGCATGACCAGCCACCCTGAATACTTTGGGAACCAAAAGTTTGTTCTGGAGAGGGAGGTACCACTTTGCTTAATGAAGTTGTCCTTTCAGCATTTCTTTTGAATCTATCTCTGTGACATACTCCTTCCTCCTCCACATCCTGTGTCTCTGGACTTTTCTTTATTGACCACCTCCTTCTCCTTCCCTGCATAACCCTGGCACACAGAGTTCCTTCCTTATCTTCCATTTTATCAGCTTTTTTGTTTTCCCTGGACTACTAAACTAAGTCTTATAATATCTACTTCTCTTTTGTATTTTAGTTGTTTCATCTGTTTCCCCAATAAAATTGAAAGCTTCTAGAGAGCGTGAACTGGTGCCAAAGTCTCTGGTGCCCATTGCACATAATACAGAGGACTGACTGCTTAGTACATTTCACAGTACAAACTAGTTTAACCCCAAGCTGAAATCACCAAAATTCTTTTGGAGGAAGTAAACCACTAAGAGCAGGAAGTCTTTTTATTTTCTATACTTCGTTTGACATTAGGATTGGAGGAAGACTCATTAACGACCTGCAATACGCAGATGACACAACTTTGCTTGCTGAAAGTGAGGATGACTTGAAGCACTTACTGATAAAAATTAAAGACTACAGTCTGCAGTGTGGATTACACCTCAATCTAAAGAAAACAAAAATCCTCACAACTGGTCCAATAAACATTTTCACAGTGGATGGAAAAAAGATTGAAGTTATCAAGGATTTCATATTACTTAGTTCTATAATCAACACCAATGGAAGCAGCAGTCAAGACATCAGACAACATATTGCATTGGGCAAATCTGCTGCAAAAGACCTCTTTCAAGTGCTGAAGAGCAAAGATGTCTCCTTGAAGACTGAGGTACGCCTAACCCAAGCCATGGTACTTTCATTTGCCTCCTATGCATGTAAGAGCTGGACAGTGACTAAGGAGGACTGAAGAAGAGTCAATGCTTTTGAGTTGTGGTGTTGGAGAAGAATGCTAAGAATACTGAGGTCTGCTAAAAGAACTAACATCTGTCCTGGAAGAAGTGCAGTCAGAATGCTCCCTGGAAGTGAGAATGGCCAGACTTCATCTCACCTACTTTGGTCATATTGTCAGAAAGAACCATTCCCTGGAGAAGGATATCGTGCTTGGTAAAGTAGAGGGTCAACAAAGAAGGGGAAGGAAACACTTTGTTTGATTTTCCTTCCAGTGAGAGTATATATTACTTTAATCTTAAAATTTAAATAATAAGTAACAACAAGAATAAGAGGTCTTTTATATCTAGCAAATGGTGGTTTACATTTACCGAGAAGTTATTTTGGTTCAAAATAAGTGAAGATGCTTAATTAAATATTTAAACATTTACTTAAGTGTACAATTCAGCTGACAGGAAACTTCTAGGGCAATTACTTAGCATAATTCCAGGGGAAGGTTGTTGTTGTTGTTGTTACATTCTTATTAGTTGGTTCCCACTCATAGCAATCCTATATCCAACAGAACGAAACACTGCCTTGTCCTGTGCTGTCTTCACAATCGTTGCTATGCTTGAGCCTATTGTCACAGCCACAGTGTCAATCCATCTTGTCAAGGGTTTTCTCCTTTTTCATAGACTCTCTACCAAGCATGATATCCTTCTTTAGGGACTAGTCCCTTCTGACAACATGACCAGAGTACAAGAGACAAAGTCTGGCCATCTCATTTCTAAGGAGCATTCCTCCAAGAGAGATTTGTTCATTCTTCTGGCAGTCCTTGGAAACCCAAAGGGAGTTGATATGAATTGGAACTGACTCAATGGCAGTAAGTTTGGTTTTTTTTGACAACTTCAGTTTTCCTCCATTTATCATCATGTTCCTTATTGGTACAATTGTAAGGAATTTTGTTTTCTTTGTGTTAAGTGTAATCCATACTCAAGAGTGTAGTCTTTGATCTTCATTAGTAAGTGCTTCCAATTTTCTTCTCTTTCAGCAAGCAAAGTTGTGTCATCTGCATATTGCAGGTTGTCAATGAGTCTTCCTCCATTCCTAATGCACATTCTTCTTCATATAGTCCAGCTTCTTAGATTATTTGCTCAGCATACAGATTGCATATATATGGTGAAAGGATACAACCCTGCTGCATGCCTTTCCTCATTTTAAACCATACTGTATCCCCTTGTTCTTTATAAGTGACTGCCTCTTGGTCTGTGTACAGGTTTCTCATGAACACAGTTAAGTGTTCTAGATTCTCTTCTTCACAATGTCATCCATAATTTGTTATGATTCACACAGTCACATGCCTTGCATAGTCAATAAAACATAGGGAAACATTTTTCTAATATTCTTTGCTTTCAGCCAAGATCCATCTGACATCAGCAATGATATCCCTCATTCCACATCCTCTTCTAAATCTGCTTTGAATTTCTGTCAGTTCTGTGTCAATATAGACCATTTTAGAATTATCTTCAGTAAAATTTTACTTATGCATCATATTAATGATACTGTTCAATAATTTCTGCATTTTGTTGTATTGTTATATGATGGCCCTGTAAGAAAGAGGGAAATCTTAAAGCCAAATATAACAGAAAGCACAAATCCTAGGCACACAGTTCACAGAATAAAGGAAATGCAGGGGACATAATCATATGACAAGATGCTCAACCTTGCTCTTAAGAAGAGAAAGACCACCCAAACCACAATAAAATAAATAAATTACAGAAAGACTAATTAAAACTACACTGAGATGCTACTTCTCATATATCAAATTGGCAGAAGTCCACATATTAACAACATATTCTGATGGTGAAGCAGTGGGGAAACAGGTTCTTAGACATTGCTCGTGGAGCTATAAAATGCAGCAACACTTATGGAAGGAAATTTGTCAATATCTAGCGAAATTACACATGCATTTATCCTTTGAAATAATAGTGCCACTTCTAGGCTTCTACTTCTAAAATACATTGGCAAGCGTATAAAAAGACATGTATATACTCAAGGTTATTCATTATAGCACTATTTGTAATAGCAAAAGATCAGACAGAAACAACCTACATGATCATTTATAGGAAACTGAATTATATAATTTATTACATGGTGTATTACAGAAAATTAGAAATTATTGAAACGTATTTGTATATAATACAGAATATTTTTGAAGTGCCATTTTCCAGGGTATATTGATAGATGAAAAAAGGAAGGTGGAGAAAAGTATAAATAGAATGCTATTAATTATGTGCTTGTGTTTATAGTTTTTAAAATGATTGAAAGGTAAAAAGTTAGGTATTTTACAAGGAAATTTAAATTTAAAAATTCGTAAGAATTGAAGCAAAATTAAACATGTGAAACTATTTATAGAACTGGTGACATAAGTACACAGAGAGGAACTGTTCTGTGTAATTTCGAAACCCAGTACATCTCTAGTTGAATGTGTTGTTATTGTTGTTGTTGTTGTTGTTGTTGTTATTACTAGTTGTCATCAATTTAGCTCTGGCTCGTGGTGACCTCACATGAACAGAACGAAATGTTGCCCAGTCCTGTACCATCTGCATGATTGTTGGTATGTTTGAGTCCACTGTTGTGGCTGTTGGATCAGTACATATCACTGAAGGGTTCCTTTGTTTTCATTGACCTTCAGCTTTACCAATCATGAAGTTCTTTCCTGGCAGTTACTCTTTCCAGACGATGTGTCCAAAGTAAGTGAGTGATAAATTTCACCATCCTCGCTTCTATGGAATGTTCTGGTTGTATTTCTTCTAAGACCAATTTGATCATTCTTCTGGAAATCCATGGTATATTTAATATTATTTGCCAAAATCATAGTGCAAATGCACCCATTCTTCTTCTGTCTTCCTTTTTCATTGTCCAATTTTCACATGCATTTGAGATGATTGAAAATACCATAGCTCAGGTCAGGTGCACCTTAGTCCTCAAAGTGACATCTTTGATTTTAAAAATTGTGAAGAGGCCTTTTGCAGCAGATTGGCCTGATATAATAAGGATAATGAAACTTTTCAGAAATTTTATTTTTGGTGGTAGTTTTGGGATTATTATTCAGAGACTGTTGTATGTAAGTAGTTATGCTGGTGTCTCTAAAAACAAGAATTTTCACCATGAGAGAAAGGAGATACTGATGTATAATCAGAGATTGACTAAAATCTCCCATAATCCTCAATTTAAATTAGAAGTATTACTGTGAATTTATGATGAATCTTTATGTAAGTATGTGTGTGTGTACACACACACACACACACACATATATATATATATATATTAGGTCTTTCCACCAAAAGTTTCTAGAAAAAAAGACAACCTAGTAACATTGAGCATCCCTGACTCCCAGATTGTATTTTCTAAATGTAATTTCCCTCTAAAATGAGCAGTTTCCAGTAAAAGGAAATGTGATTTTGTGGTGAAATGACTGATTTCAAGTCTGGAGTAGGATATGTACAAGATCGTTTGGGAATACCTTGCCATACTAGTAAGTATAGAACCTATCAGAGACTACCAGGATCATGTGAAAGGGACACAGGAGTCAACTGGAAAAAGTTCCCATTGGCCAAAGAGCAATTTGCATTTCAAGAAAAGTAGTAACTGTAATGAATTATAACTATCAAATATGTTTTAATCCTTGAATTCTTCATGATACTTACAAAAGAAAGAAAGGAAAATGCCTTATTGACCATCTTTGAAAAGGTACTAAACCAAAAAAAAAAAAAACCATACTCATTGTGGTCGAGTCGATTTGACTCATAGCAGCCCCTCCTTGGTTTCTGAGATGGTATCTCTACAGAAGTAGATTGCCCAGACTTCCTTCTGAAGAGCAGCTGGTGGGTTTGAACTGCCAGCCTTCTGCTTAGCAGTCAAATGCGTTAGTCACTACGCCACCAGAGCTACTAGGGAACTAAATAATCATAATCAAAAGTAGTAACCAAAATAATCAAGCATTTATCCTACCTTTCCAATATGAACTGAACCTCATGAAAACAAAATAGTTGATAAAGTGAAGTTTATTTTTGCAGGGAAATACCAGAGAAAAGAGAAAGAATGATATAATTGGAATGTCATCATTTTGTAACCTCTCATGAATTAATAAAGAACACAACGGTTAAGTGTATGGCTGCTAACAGAAAAGTTGTTGATTTGATCCACCCAGCAGCTCTGGAAGAGAAAGACCTGGTGATAGCCTCCCTTAAAGATTAAAATTCATTGCCCTGAAGTTGAATCCCACTCACAGGGACCCTGTAGAACATTCCTAGTCTATAATCTTTCTGGAAGCAGACTGTCACATCTTTCTTTGACAGAATAGCTTGTGGGTTTGAACCACTGACCTTTCGGTAGCAGCCAAGGGGTTAACCATTGCTCCACCAGGGTTCCTCCTGTAAACATTACAGCATAGAAGATCCAATGAGGCAGTTCTACTCTGTCACATGGGGTTACTGTGAGTCAAAATTGACCCACAGCAGCTAACAATAACAATGAATTAATGCATCTAGACATTGATCATCAATGTCTGCTAACATTACCAAAAGAAAGACAGCCAAGTATTATATGCCTTATAGTGGATGTTGTAGATATCCCTTCAGGAACAAAGCATTTATTCCCCCAGTTCTGGAATTGTTGACTACTCAAGTTTCATGGTTGAATTCCTCCAATAATAAATCCAGAAGGAAGCTATCTTGCTCAAAGTAATCTAGCAGTGACAAAATGAGAGGTTCAAAGAGCTTCCACCCTTGCCTCAAAAGTGACAGTTTTGAAGGACTATTTCAGCTATAGAGCTCCCTGTGGGATCAGTTGAGACCTCTGCTGCAACTGAATTACAATCCAGCTTTACCCGTTGTTTAACCCACTTCTCTCATCCCTCACAAGTATCATTGTACCCTGTTACTTCCTTAATAAACCACTTAACTGGTAGTTCTGTTTGGCCATTGCAATGGATTACTGAACCCAAAAGACAAGTAGAGAGTGCCATGGAGGGGTGGATGGTGTTAGAGTTGGTAAAAAGGTTGGGGGGTGGAGGTATGTCTGACCTCCACCTCATGGGAATCAGCTTTGGGCTAATCCTGGTCATCATCCCCTCTGAAGTTAGACAGGTTTTGACAACACTAATTCTACCACTGTCACCATTTTACACATCAATCTGGTCTTTGCATCAAAGGACTAATAGCTGCATAGTGAGAGACTTGCTTTCTTTGGATGGCAATGATAGTGTTGATGGCTAGTTAGGATTTGGTTGTTCCTGAGTTGCTGTTAAGGAGCTCTGGTGACGTGGTGCCTAAGCATTTGACTGCTAACTAGAGGGTTGGTGGTTCAAACCCACCAGCCGCTCCGTGGAAGGAAGATGGGGCATTCTACTTCATAAAGATTTACCGCCTCAGAAACTCAGAGGGGTTGCTGTGAGTCAGAATCAATTAGATGGCCCTGGATTTGGTTTGGTTTTGGTTTTGGTTTCTTTCTTTTAATTTTTATTGTGATTTGGGTGAAAGTTAACAGAACAAATTCATTTTCCATACAGCAGTTCATACACATTTTGTCTCATGACATTGACTGTAATTCCCCACAATGTAACAGCTCTCTTCCCACTTCCTCCCTGTAGTTACCTTTTCGCTATGTCCTTCTCTTTCCTTTTTCTTGGTATGAAAGTTCTATAACTATACCATTTATTCCCCATTTTTGTTTTGATGTTGTCATTTATGGATTAAAGCCTCTAGGGGTCACTTTGAGTTGGCTATGACTCAATGGCAGTGCTTTTTTTTTTACTCCGAAGATTCTCTCTTTGTCTTTGATTTTGATAAGTTTGATTATGATATGTTTAGGTGACTTCGTTTTGGGGTCTGTTCTGTGTGGGGTTCATTGGCCTTGGATGGATATTTTCTTGTCTTTCATGATATTATGGAAGCTTCTGCCAGCAAATCTTTGAAAATTCTCTCTGGCTTTTTTTTTCTTTTTTCCATCAGTTTTGAATTCCAATCAAGCATAAATTTTTTGTTGGTAAATATTTTATGACCTGTTCAATTTCTTCTTTTGTTATGCGTCTGTTCAACTATTTAGTTCTATAATTTCTAAATTCTGTGGGATCACCTTTCTTTGGAATGGGCACAAATATGGATCTCTTCCAATCTTCCAATGATATTGATAGAACAATATCATTAATATCGCACACAAGTAAGATCTTACTGAAGATAATTCAAAAATGTTTGCAGCAGTATATTGACAGAGAAC
>NW_006921643.1:4065242-4075387 GCF_000298275.1 Orycteropus afer afer | reverse complement strand
AGGCGTGTGTCTACTTGAGGTAAATGTTTAACTCACATGCCTGTACATTGTTTGGCTGGAAACCACAGGTGTGGGTTCAATTCCAGACCTGAAGGGCAGCCAGGGGCCATAGTCTCAGAGGTTCCACCAGGCTCTATTGGACCAGCAAACCTGGTCCCCACCTTCTTTTTTCTTTTTTCCCTCCAAATGACTTTGAGTTTTGTTCCACACTGTTCTCTCTCTCTATCAAGGATCTCCTACATAGATCCCCTTCCAAGTGGATGTCATTGGTAGCCGGGCACCATCTAGTTCTTCTGGTCTCATACTTGTATAGGTTGTATATCGGATGGTGTACCAGTCACTAGGACTGATTGTTTCCATTAATTTTGGTTTTCTTCTTTGCTCTTGACGAGGAGAGACCCATTGTTGCATCTAGGTCTTTTCACCTCTTTTAAAGTCTGATTTATATATTTTGGGGCTTTTTCATTGGGTCCATAGATATTTATTATGGTTATATCTTCTTTTTCAGTTGATCCTTTAATTATTATATAATGTCCTTCCTTGTCTCCTAAAGTCAGTTTGATCAGAAATTAGTATTGCTAGTCCTGCTCTTTTTTGCTTGCCATTTGCTTGATAAATCTTTTTCCAACCTTTGATTTTTAGTCTATTTTTGTCTTTCTCTCTAAGGTCTGTTTCTTGTAGACAGGATATTGTTGGGTTGTGTTTTCTTACCCAGTTTGCAACTCTCCGTCTCTTGAGTGGTGCATTTAATCCATTGACATTTAGTATAATTATCAACAAGTATGAATTGGTTGCTGTCATTCTGTTATGTGCTTTTTCATGGTGTTCCTGGTTTCTTTTTTCCATATAATTTTTCTTTGTTGAGCTCATTATGTTTATGAAAATTGTTATCATTTCCTTGGTTGCTATTGTTTTAGTATTTACTAATTATTTGTGCTTGTTCTCTTTTTTCATTGTGATGTGAAGGTTCATAATTTTTCTTTGATGTTACCCTGTGATTTATAATTTTCTCTGTGAGTTTAAAACAGTTCATTCTATCTTGCAACTCTCTTGACTTCCTCACCATTTAGAAGTTCTGTAACTTTACTATTTTTCCCTCTTTTTGGTTTGTAGTTGTCCTCATTTGCCAATTGATGTCTCTGGTTCCCTATTTACAATCTTGTAAGCTTCCTCGGAAGGAAGGTTGGGCAATCTACTTCTGTAGTGATGTTGTTGTTGTTGTTAGGTGCTGTCAAGTCATGTCCAACTCATAGTGACCCCATGCACAGTGGAACGAAACACTGCCCGATCCCATGCCAGCTCCATGATCCCTGCTATACTTGAGCCCATCATCGCAGACACCATGTCAATCTATCTTGTTGAAGGCCTCTCCCTCTTTCGTAGACCCTCCACCCTACCAAATATGACATCCTTCTCCAGGGAATGGTCTCTTCTGACAATATGACCAAAGTAGGTGAGAGGAAGTCTGGCCAATCTCGCTTCCAAGGAGCATTTCGGGGGCACTTTCTCCAGGACAGATCTGTTAGTTCTTTTAGCAGTCCATGGTACTTGCAGCATTCTTCACCAGCAGCACAACTCAAAAGCATCAATTCTTCTTCAGTCTTTGTGATAATTGGGTCTGTGTGTCCACTTGGCTGGACCACAATTCTGTGTGGTTTAAGCAGTTGTGATATAGTTATTCCCATGATAGGATCAGATGAATATGTTCTGAGCAGCCAATCCATTGAAAGGGAATTTCCCTAGGGCTGTGGCCTGCTTCCAGCATATTTATGGGCATCCTGGGAAAAGAGACATTCTTCTGTGGAATGGGATTCTCTTGTGCTGCCTACAGCTGTCTGTGAGCGAACAATTCACCATTCAGCCTGGAGATCTTGGATTTGTCATTTGTTGGAGTCAACAGCCAGTATACTGCCTGCGAACCTTGAGCTGCTCCTCAGCCGCTGCAGCTGCAAGAGGTGGGAAAAGCCTCCAGCTTGACGTTTGATCCAAGAACTTTGGACTTGCCAGCTTCTATAAGTGTGTGAGCCATTTTCTTAAGATAAATTTCTCATTCTCTCTCATTATAAGCTTTACTGGTTTTGTTTCTCTAGAGAACCCAGTCTAATACATTTGGTACCAATCTTGGTTCTAGAGAGAGAAAATCATAAGGATGATCTTCCTAAATTGGTTCTCCAATTTGATTAATTGTAAAGTCACTAGTGACCCTGCCTCTGTTAGTAAAGAGGGCCCTGCTAATCAGTGGCATGAGGTGTCAACGTTAATATGCAAAATAGCACCACCAATAGATCAAGTACTTGTGAGAAGTGAGGCTCTGGGTGATTGCATATTTGATACTTTTCTGCAATTTTGTCAGCATGAGGAGTATAAGGAAGCTGGTTGCTTGGTTCTACTTACACTAGACAAAGTGGTGAAAGAGTATGATGAGCTCAGGGCTCATCTTAAGCTTAAGCTGAGTCACAGCTTACGTGCTGCCTAAAAGACCTCAGTGTTTCCAGTTGTGTTCTGAAAGAAAGCCTTATTTCTTCTAGTAACAGAACTGATATTGGTTAAAACCAAACTCAGAGTCTTATTGTAAGGGTGGCTGAATCACAATGCTAATTAAATTGCCAATCCAGAATGGTGTCTGAAGTTAAAGTGAGGGCATTGATTGGGAAAAAATGGGATCCTGAAACCTGGAATGGGAACATATGGGCATATAGTCAGGAAGATCAGGATACAGAGCCTGTAAATTCTGTTGAATCCCTCCCATCTGAAGGGATTACTGTAAAATCATTACCCCTTCCACTTCAATTTGATGGGATTAACCCGGCTATTCCTGCTGGGTGATTTCCTGAGATAGAGACCATGGAAGACATTGCTGAATGTTCTCAGGAACTTCCCCAACCACCCATTGTTGCTGCTAGACCTATAACTAAAGTTAAGTCCAAACGAGCCCCAACAGGTGAAATACAAAGTGTGACTGAGGAGGTGGTACACTACACCCAAAAAGACCTACTTGATTTTGCTAACATGTACAGACAGAAACCTGGAGAATATATATAGGAATGGCTACTGAGGGTGTGGGATAACGGTGCAAGGAATGTAACATTGGATCAGTCTGAGTTTATTGATTTAGGCCCACTAAGTACGGATCCTTCATTCAGTGTTTCAGCTTGAGAGGTTAGGAAAGGATCTAATAGTTTATTTGGTTGGCTTCCTGAAGCATGGATTATGTGGTGGCCTACCTTAAGTCAAGTTGAAGTACCAGACTTGCCTTGGTATAATGTAGAAGAAGGTATCCAGAGCCTTAGGGTAATTGGCCTGTTAGAATGGATTTATCAGATTAGACCCCTAGAGCCAGAAGTGGGGAGTCCAGAAGACATGCCTTTCACCAGTACAGTGAGGAATAAATTTGTGAAGGAAGCTCCAGCATCCTTGAAGACTGCTGTGATTGCTGTTTTATGTAAACCTGATTTGACAGTGGGAACTGCCCTAATTGAACTAAGACACTTAACTACTATGGGGCTGATTGGACCCTGTGGTAGGAGGGGCCAAGTGGCATCAGTTAATCAAAAAGGCAAGGTGGGTGTGGTTACCATAATGGACACCAGAGTCAGAACAGTAATCAGAATAGTGTGACTCATGTGGAATTACGGCATTGGCTACTTGCGCATCATGTTCCTAGTAGTAGAATACATGGCAAACCTACTAAATAGCTACTTGATCTGTATAGACAGAAGAATTCTAGGTCACATGAACAGCAGCGTAGATTGAATCACCAGAATACAAAGTCACGGCTTCTCAATCAATTCCCAGATTTGAGTCAGTTTACAGACCCACAACCCCTTGAATGAAGGGGAGGCTGGGTCCCTTTGAGGAAGAACCCCACTACATTGCCAAGAATCTATAATGTCAACCTTTCTCCCAGCCTTCCCCAAAGGGATCTGAGGCCTTTTACAAGACTGACTGTTCATTGGGGAATAGAAAATAATCAGACTTTTCAGGGATTACTGGACACTGGCTCTGAACTGACATTAATTCTAGGAGACCCAAAGGATCATTGTGGCCCACCAGTCAGAGTGGGGGCATATGGAGGTCAAGTTATTGATGATGGAGTCTTAGCTAAGGTGCATCTCACAGTGGGTCCATTGGGACCATGAACCCATCCTGTAGTGATCTTCCCATTCCAGAATGCATAATTGGAATAGATATACTGAGCCATTGGCGGAATTCCCACATTGGGTCCCTGACGTGTGGAGTAAGGGCTATGATGGTAGAAAAAGCCAAGTGGAAGCCATTAGAACTGCCTCTACCTACAAAAATAGTAAATCAAAAGCAATACCGCATCCCTAGAGGGGTTGCAGAGATTACTGACACCATCAGGGACTTGAAGGATGCAGGGGTGGTGATTCCTATCACATCCCCATTTAATTCACCTATTTGGCCTTGCAAAATACAGATGGATCTTAGAGAATGACAACAGATTATTGTAAACTTAATCCGGTGGTGACTCAAATTGCAGCTGCCGTTCCTGATGTGGTTTTGTTGCTCGAGCAAATTAGTACATATCGTGGTACTTGGTACACAGCTCTTGAACTGGTCAATGCCTTTTTCTCGATACCAATTTCAAGGGACCATCAGAAGCAGTTTGCCTTTAGCTGGCAAGGCCAACAGTATACTTTTACAGTGCTCCCTCAGGGGTATATCAATTCCCTGGCACTATGTCATAATTTAGTCTGTAGGGATCTTGATCACCTTTCCCTTCCACAAGACATCACACTGGTCCATTATATTGATGACATTATGCTGATTGGACCTAGTAAGGAAGAAGTATTGATGACTTTAGACTTATTGGTGAGACATATGCGTATTAGAGGTTGGGAAATTAACCCAACAAAAATTCAGGCACCTTCCACCTCAGTGAAATTTCTAGGGGTCCGATGGTGTGGGCATGTCGCTATATTCATAGTAAAGTGAAGGATAAGTTATTGTATCTGGCTTCCCCCGCAACATCTGGTGGGCCTCTTTGGATTTTGGAGGCAACAAATCCCTCATTTAGGTGTGTTGCTGTGACCTATTTATCAAGTGACTTAGAAAGCTGCTACTTTTGAGTAAGGCCCAAAACAACAGAAGGCTCTGCAACAGGTTCAGGCTGCCATGCAGGCTGCTCTGCCACTTGGGCCATATGATCCGACTGATCCAATGGTGCTTGAAGTGTCTGTAATAGATAGAGACGCTGTTTGGAGCCTTTGACAGGTCCCTGTTGGTGAATCGCAATGCAGGCCCTTGAGATTTTAGAGCAAAGCCCTGCCATCCTCTGCAGATAACTATTCTCCTTTTGAGAAACAGCTGTTAGCTTGTTACTGGGCTTTAGTAGAGAGTGAACGCCTAACCACGAGCCACCAAGTGACCATGAGGCCTGAGCTGCCCATCATGAACTCGGTGTTGTCTGACCCATAGAGTCATAAAGTTGGATGTGCACAGCAGCACTCCATCATTAAATGGAAGTGGTATATCAGAGATCGGGCTCAAGCAGGAATTGAAGGCACAAGTACATTGCATGAGGAAGTGGCCCAAATGCCAAATGCCTATGGCCTCGATGCCAGTCACATTACCTTCCTTCTCCCACCTATGGCCTCATGGGGAGTTCCTTATGATAAGTTGACTGAGGAAGAGAAAACTCGCACCTGGTTTACAGACGGTTCTGTGTGATATGCAAGCACCACCCGAAAGTGGACAGCAGCAGCACTGCATCCCCTTTCTGGGACTTCCTTGAAGGACAGTGGTGAAGGGAAATCCTCCCAATGGGCAGAACTTCAAGCTGTGCATATGGCTGTTCAGTTTGCATGGAATAAGAAATGGCCAGATGTGTGATTATATATGGATTCATGGGCTGTGGCTAATGGCTTGGCTGGATGGTTTGGAACTTGGAAAGAGCATGATTGGAAAATTGGTGATAAGGATGTATGGGGAAGAGGTATGTGGATAGATCTCTCTGAATGGGCCAAGGGAGTAAAGGTATTTGTGTCTCATGTGAATGCCCACCAAAAGGTGACCTCGGCAGAAGAGGACTTTAACAATCAGGTGGATAGGATGACACATTCAGTGGAAATCAGTCATCCTTTTTCCCCAGCTACTCCTGTCATTGCTCAATGGACTCATGAACAGAGTGGCCATGGTGGCAGGGATGGAGGTTATGCATGGGCACAGCAACATGGGCTCCCGCTTACCAAGGCTGATTTGGCTACCGCCACTGCTGAGTGCCCAATCTGCCAGCAGCAGAGTACAACACTGAGCCCATGATATGGAACCATTCCTTGGGATGATCAGCCAGCAACATGGTGGCAGGTCAATTACATTGGACCACTTCCATCATGGAAAGGACAGCGTTTTGTTCTTACTGGAATAGGTACTTCTTCTGGATATGGATTTGCCTCCCCTGCATGCAATGCTTCTGCCAAAACTTCCATCCATGGACTTACAGAATGCTTTATCCACCATCATGGTATCCCACACAGCATTGCTTCAGCTCAAGGAACTCCACAGCAAATGAAGTGCGGCAATGGGCCTTATGCTCATGGAATTCACTGGTCTTACCATGTTCCCCATCATCCTGAAGCAGCTGGCTTGATAGAATGGTAGAATGGCCTACTGAAAACACAATTGCAGCACCAGCTAGGTGGCAGTACCTTGAAGAGTTGGGGCAGTGTTCTCCCAGAGGCTGTATATGCTCTAAACCAGCATCCAACATATGGTGCTGTTTCTCCAATAGCCAGGATTCACGGGTCCAGGAAGCAAGGGGTGGAAATGGGAGTGGTACCACTCACTATTACCCCTAATGACCCACTCAAAAATTTTTGCTTCCTGTCCCTGCTACCCTATGCTCTACGAGTGTGGAGATCTTAGCCCCAAAGGGAGGAACAATCCCACCTGATTGCATTGAACTGGAAATTAAGAATGCCACCCGGCCATTTTGGCTTCCTCATGCCTCTGGATCAGTAGACAAAGAAGGGTATTACTGTACTATCTGTTGTGATAGATCCTGATTACCAAGGGGAAATTGGATTGACATTACATAATGGAGGTAAAGAACAATATGTCTGGAATACAGGAGATTCTTTAGGAAGTTTCTTAGTACTACCATGCTCTGTGAGTAAAGTCAGTGGAAAGTTACAGCAACTCAATTCTGATAGGATTGTTAACGGCTCAGACCTTCAGGAATGAAGGTTTGGGTCACCCCACCAGGCAGAGAATGACAACCAGCTGAAGTGCTTGCTGAGGGCAAGGGAAATACAGAATGGGTGGTGGAAGAAGGTAGTTCTGAATATCAGCTACGACCACATGACCAGTTACAGAAATGAGGACTGTGATTGTTGTATTTCTTCATTGTATATGTGCATCAAATATTTTTATTTCCTTCTGTTATGAACTGTAAAATATAAGTAAGTTAATGCATTTTGGTTGTACGTGTGTTAACGTATCATGTTAAGCACAAATATGACTTTATAATTGTCCTTATTTAGAGATTATATATGGTTAAGAAGATGTGTACAACTGCTAAATTGGCAAGGGGTGGACTGTGATAGTTGGAGCTGTGTGTCAACTTGGCTGGACTACAATTCTGTGTGTTTTAAGCAGTTGTGACATAGTTATTCGCATGATGGGATCAGATGAATATGTTTTGAACAGCCAATCCGTTGGAAAAGAATTTCCCTAGGGGTGTGGCCTGCTTCCAGTATATTTATGGGCATCTTGGGAAAAGAGACATTCTTCTGTGGAACGGGATTCTCTTGTGCAGTCTACAGCTGTCTGTGAGCAAACAATTCACCATTCAGCCTGGACATCTTGGATTCATCATTTGTTGGAGTCAACAGCCAGTATACTGCCTGTGAACCTTGAGCTTCTCAGCCCCTGCAGCTGCAAGAGGTGGGAAAAGCCTCCAGCTTGACATTTGATCCAAGAACTTTGGACTTGCCAGCTTCTATAAGTGTGTGAGCCATTTTCCTAATATAAATTTCTCTTTCTCTCTAATTATAAGCTTTACTGGTTTTGTTTCTCTAGAGAACCCAGTCTAACACAGTCTTCCTTATGCATTTTCCAGCTCTCACATGCGTACGAGATGATTAAAAGTATCATAGCTTGTGTCAGGCACACCTTAGTCCTTAAGGAGACATCCTTGCTCTTCAGCACTTGAAAGAGGTCCTTTGCAGCCAACTTGCCCAGTGTTATACGTCATCTAAGGAACTCTGGTAGCATAGTGGCTAAAGCACTTGACTGCTAACCAGAAGGCTGGTGGTTCAAACCCACCAACCACTCCTTGGAAGGAAGGTTGGGCAATCCTACTTCCGTAGTGATACTGCCTCGGAAAGCCAAGGAGGAGTCGCTATGAGTCAGGGCCGACTCGATGGCACATAACAGCAACAACAACAACATATGTCATCTAATGTCCTGACTGCTGCTTCCACTGGCATCAATTATAGAACCAAGCAACGTGAAGTCTTTGACAACTTCAATCTTTTCTCCATTTATCGTGATGCTGCTCATAGATCCAGTTGTGAGGATTTTTGTTTTCTTTATATTGAGATGTAATCCATACTTCAGACTGTATTCTTCGGTCTTCATCAGTAACTGCCTCAAGTCATCCTCATTTTCACCAAGCAAAATTGTGTCATCAGTGTATCGCAGGTTGTTAATGATTCTTCCATGGAAACCCAAGGAGGGGTTGCTATGAGTCTGATCCAGCTTGATGGCTGTGAGTTTGGTTTTTTGGTTTGGTTTTCTTAGGTTCTTATACCACTTGGCAATATCCAAGCTGTCTGTGCTGTCAGGATCATCGACAGACTACATCTCCGTTTATCTCATTTTTTTGGTGTTTTCATGAAGGTTCTTCTACTAGTTGGAGTTAAGTCAGTCCACTTCTGTATCCTTCCTTTCAAAGCTCAGAGCTCTGGGATTATCTTCTGTATCTGTATTAATTGGTCCTCCTTTGTTGAAGAGAGTCTGTGTAGTTTGTCTGCCTATTCCATCATCTTACCAGAACCCCTCAAATATAAATTTTTCCTCTTGATAGTCTCCCACATAACTCTTAGAGGGGTTTTTTTTTTTTCCTTTTTTTTAAAAATTTTTCCTCAAATTAGTGTCAAGGACTTTGTTCTCCATTTTGCTGGTTTTGTCTTCTATTGATTCTGTTTTTCTCTGTCTGTCTTTCTTTTAAGCTATTTCTGAAATTTTATTATTTATCTTTTTGATTTCTCATTGCGGTTTTTCTATCATTTCTAATAGTTTTGTCATTTTGTTCTTGTATTGTTTTCCTGATTATTCTAATGTGTTTTGTTTTTCTTTATTTTGTCTGTGTTTTTCTTGATTTTGTCTGTTTTCCTTGATCTCTTGGAGAACCCTATATATTTGTCTTGTATGTTCATTATCATGTGGTTCCATTACCATTTGTTCCTTTGGAAGATTTTCTTTGTGATAGTTCAGTTTGTGTGTCAACTTGGCTGGGCCTGATTGAGTGGCTAGGCAGCTGGACGTAGTATTTCCCATGATGAGACTGGCAATCACCTCCATGGTGGAATCTATTGGGAGCAGCTGAGTGGCTGCTTTAGGGAATGTAGTCTGCTTCCTGTATATAAGCAGAAGCCTTGGGGAATGGTCTCTAGCTTATGGCACCCTTGGACCCTGCATGTAGCCATGTCTTTGTTTAGCAGCCTGCCATGCTCTGCCGACCTGGGGATTTACAATGAACTTGAATTAATGGCCTGCCGTGTAGTTTGGTAACATCAGGACTGTGCCTTTTTACTAGTCAACCTTGGGCTTGGCAGCCTCAGCAGCCAGCAGCTGAGTGAAGAAAAGCCTCTAGCTTCAGTGGGCCAAGAGCTGGAGGCAGAGCTGAAGCTCAAGGCTAAGGGGCTTTCATCCAGCCCCTAGAGCCTGGCACTTTGAACTTGGATTTAAAGCCTTCCAAACTGTAAGAGAATAAACTCCTGTTTGTTAAGTCCATCCCATTTGTGGTACATTCTTGTCAGAGTGGTACTAGGTAACCAGAACATTCTGATTCTTTATTTTGGCTATTTGCAGGAGCCATGGGAGCTCTGGTAGCATAGTGGCTAAGACACTTGCCTGCTAACCAGAGAGCTGGCGGTTCAAACCCACCAGCCACTCCTCAG
>NW_006921643.1:4049697-4058712 GCF_000298275.1 Orycteropus afer afer | reverse complement strand
AGGGGTCCAAGATTATCTTCTGTGTCTGTGTTAATTGGTTTCCCTTTTCTTTGTTGAAGAGGGTCTGTGCAATCCTTCTGCCTAGTCCGCCATCTTGCCCTGCCCTGATTCATTGTTTTTGATTATCTGAGTAGGTGAGGCATGCATGTTGCACTGATTGCTAGTCTGGCTGCACCAGACCTCTCATTACCTATTTCTGAGAGGGTGAAGTATCTGAGTGCAGGTTCCTTTTCCTTGGTCTTACAAACAGCTGAGGATGTAGTTGGTATTGTTGGTGAGGTGATGTGTCTGTCTAGCCAATCACCTGGGCATGGGTTTTTGTTTGTGGAATGCAGGGAGTATTCTCACTGGTCACTGGGTTGGATGATGTGTGTGCACACTGCCAGTTGCTGGTTGGTCAGCGTGAGGGTTCCCTGGTTGTAAGTCACCAGGTGGATGGTATGAAAACTCTCTGATGGTCCTGGGCAGGCGACGCTATTGTGGGGGTGGTTGGAGTGGGCACAAATCTTCAGTCACAGGAGTGAGTCAGTACAAGGGATGAGACAGAAAGGGTGTTGCCAGTCCTTTGGTGACTGCTAGGAGGGTGTGCCCCTTTCTGCTAGAGCATGATATGGGGTAGAGTGTGCCACTGATTCTTGGGCCCCTGGCACAGGTAGTGGGAGGAAGTAGGAGGGATTGTTGGTCTACAGGCCTCCAGTGTGGGATGCTGGACAGTGGAGCAGGTACATCTGGTTCACAGGCTTCCGGTGCCAGTGGCTGGGTGGACAGTGGGCCCCACTGGTCTGTGGACCCCCAGTCCATGTGGTTGGGGCATAGGAGCAGGCACTGCTGTTCTGTGGGCCCCCAGTGCCTATGGCTGGACAGAGAGGTTGGCACTGCCAATTTGTAAGTCCCTGGTGTGAGGGGCTGAGTGAATGGGGTAGGTGCTACTGGTCCATGGCCACCAGACTCAGGGGGCAGGGTAGTGGTGTGTACCACTAGGCCACAGTTGCATGTAGGTGGGAGTGTGGATTAGGGGTTGGGGGAACACTGAAAGTCCATGGGCCTTTGGCACAGGGGTTGAGGGTTCATAGTGCATGTAATTTTCTCAGGGTGGGGGAACACTCCTGCTTTGCTCTGGATGTGGTTACAGAGTTGCTTCTACATGGCTACACCAAGTGACACAGGCTTCAGCTGGAGATGCTGCTTGCTTTGTCTGAGTATGACGACGCTGTGCAGGTTGGGCTGGCATGATTCTGGCTATTTTTTGTACCTTTTCCCACTTGGCCACAGTCCGATTCTTCAGCCTTGTGTTTGATATTCAGGATTCCAAAATTGTCATTTATATCCAATTTGCTTGTTCTCTTGGATCTTTGTTGTAAGAGGGACATTATGAGGTGTCTGACTATGCTGCCATTGTGGACAGCCTATATTTTTCAAAAAAGGGAATTCTTTTAGGGAAATATGCCAGAATTTTTGTGGACAAAAAGATAGGATGTTTGAGTTTTGCTTTCAGAATCAACTTGACATCAATAAGTTTTTGGTGAGTTAGAAGGGTGAGTAGGGGAACAGATGGAACAAGACTGGTTAGGGCTTCATAATTTTTAAAGCTGAGTGCATGGTCCATGGAGGATTATTATACCATTCTCTCTAGTATATAAAAGAAAATTTCCAGATGAAAGGGTTAAAAAAGATGCAGTTCCAAATTTGTAGTGTTTCCTTGATTACTGGCAGAAGCATATACAAATCCTCCTTGGAGGAACACATCTTAAAGCCAAGCCTCAAAACGTTTCCACAAAAACATTGCAGTGATCATGCTCACAATCAGAACATCACAAAACACACAAAGAGAAAAGCCACCATGGATGAATGCCAGCAGAAATGATATAATAAAACATGGAAACAATAGAAATAGTAAAATTCTGAGGATATGGAATATGAAATAGTTGTTTAATACATTTTAAAAAATAAAAGATTTAATCAAGTCTCATGAGCAAAAAACAATAAACTATCAAAGTGACAATGACCAGGCAAATCCAAATAGAACTTATAGAAGTGAAAAATATATTACTTGCATTCAGAAATTCAGTAGACCATGTAAACAGTTGGTCAGACACAGTTCAAGAGTAATTTAGTGAACTGGAATACAGAATTGAAGATATTTCCCCAGAATGCAACACAGAGAATAAATGGAGAAATAAAAAAGAGTTTAAAAGATATAGAGGATAGACTGGGAAGGTCTTAATACTCTAACTAGAGTTCTAAAAGGATAAACAAAGAGAATGTGAAAGAGAGAAAGAGAGCCCTATATTTAAAGAGGTTTGGCTGATACTTTTTCAGAATTGATAAATGACATGAATTCTGATTTCAGAAGCCCACTGAATTCCAAGCAGGATGACTAACAAAAAAAAATCCATTCCTAGAGAAATAGTGAAACCATAACAAAGATGGGGTTATAGGAACAATAAGAAAAAAAAAACAGATTAACTCTAGAAAATACTAGGCCTGCTACTTGGCAAGTGAGGAAAAACATTTTTGCCTTTGGTATCTTTAGCCTGATTTTTTGGCATAGGAAATAGGCTCTGATGTCATCTTTATTAGTTTTAGGCAACAGTTCACACTAGGTTCCATTGTCTGTGTCATTTCTCTCTTGGCTGCTTTTTATCTTGTTAGACATTTAGATTCAAGGAAGAATCCACTATTTTGCCCAAAATTGGAGGTACTTCAGCTCTGCTGTGTTTCTCATTAATTGCCTGTTCATGGGCTGAGTTATTAAATAGGGGATAATTCATCTCTTTGAGCAAAGAGAAGAGTGGACCTACAAGTCTCTTAAGCAGTCAACACTGATTTTTTTCCCCCTGTTTCTTCTTCCCACCTACAAGGCCTCAGTTTCTTTATTTTTACAAAGCATTTTGGTTTTGTAGAGAATATGCTTGCTCATTGGAAAACATTAAAATGATAAAAGAAAGATCACTTTCTGGCATGACAGCATTAGGAGCTCCACTGACTTGCTTCCCAGTCAAATTGGTCAAAATTTTATAAACCAGCCACTTAAAGTAAATGGTCCTAAGAGCAAACAGCAAATGAAGAAACATCTACTCAAGAAAATATTCGAAATTTGATAAGAAAGATGAGGAGAGTCTGCTATTTGCACAAAGACTGCTCTTTCCTTCTCTAGACTAATACAGGACTCCTTCCTCCCTGCACCCCCTCCTGCTAGGCAGAGGGCTTTCTTCTGCTCATTCCCTACTTGTGGAACAGAGACGTGGTACACTGAAGTACTTGGGGGCCCAATTGCCTTTGCCACAGCTCATGAGGAGGTAATTCCACTCTGGAGAAGCAAGTCAAGAGGACCTCAGGGTGCTGCTCCCACCCCCACCAAGTGCTCAGCTCAGAGGGCAGAAGGTGTCTCTGCCTACATCTCCAGAGCTCTAGTTTAGAGATTTTTGCCTGGAGGGAGAAAGCCAAACCAAACTCACTGCCATCTGGTTGATTCTGACTTATAGCGACCCCCATTGGGTTTCCAAGGCTATAAATTTTTACTGAAACGGACTTCCTCATCATTCTTCCATGTAGCAGCTGATAGGTTCTAACCAATGACCTGGTTAGCAGCCAAATGCCTTAACCCTTACACCCCCAGAGCTTCTTATGTGGGAGAAGTAGGCTCTAAAACAAATAGATCCTAATCTCTTCCCGAAAGACCTTTCTTTATTTGCAACAGTGATGTAGTACCTAACTCATTTGACTGCTAACCAGAAGAATGGTGGTTCAAACCCACCCGCCACTCCTCAGAAGGAAGATTAGGCAATCTACTTCTGTAGTGATACCGCCTCGGAAACCCAGGAGGGGTCCCTATGAGTTGGATCCAACTCAGTGGCATTCAATTTGGTTTTTGTTTTTTTGTGAAGTTCAAACCTAAGGGCACTAAAGAACAGTGGAGGTTGTAGTGAAAGACAATTGGGAGGAAATTCATGGATTTGATGAAGATACAGGCAGTTCCCAGATTACAAATGAGATGGTGTGTCTTTAAGAATTTGTAGGTAAGTGGGAACAAGTGAATATGGTTCTTATTTAACCTTACTTTATGCAAGAAAAGGCTTGAAGCCTTTTCAGTGATTTAAAAGCTGCATGTGCAGCAAGTGAAGGTGATTATGATGAAAAATTTGTTGCGAACAGGGATTGGTTGTTTCAAAGTGAGGGCAAATTTACATAACATTAAAGGCCAAGTAGGAGCTCTGGTAGCATAGTGCCTAAGGCACTTGACTGCTAACCAGAAGGCTGGCGGTTCAAACCCACCAGCCACTCCTCGGAAGGAAGGTTGGGCAATCCTACTTCCGTAGTGATACTGCCTCAGAAACCCAAGGAGGGGTCGCTATGAGTCGGGGCCGACTCGACGGCAAACAACAACAAACAACAACAAAGGCCAAGTAGGAGCTGTACATGAGTCAGACATTCCTAATCTAGGGACTTGCCCACATAGCTAGTCTGTAGGTTGGCTAGTGTGCAAAAGAGAACTGTGGGGAGTATGACAACAGGAAGGAATCCTCTTTGGGTCAGAGTAAATATCAAGCACATATCTCAAAACTGTAGATTCAAAGGCATCACAATTTAATTGAATTCATTTGTAGAGTAATTTATGCCTCAGGGCATTGTTAAAAAAAAAAAAAAAAAAGTGTTAGAGCTATCCACCAATAATAGTGCAGTTTAACAGCTGGGCATCTAAAAACACCAGCTGGGTGTGGTTACCACTATCAGTATTCTTCATCAACGGGAACACTAGAGTTAAGTTAGTGTAAATCTGAAGCTGATTCTGATAAAATAAGATGTATATGGTAAACTGTGTCTAGTAATATATCTGACAGTGTTTCACTGCTATTCATAAGCTTTTCAGTGGCCAATTTTTTCAGGTGGATGGTCCTGTCCTTCTTCCCAGTCTGCCTTAGTCTGGAAGCTCTGCTGAAACCTGTCCAACATGGGTGATCCTGCTGGTATTTAAAATACTATGGCAGATCTTCCAACCTCACAGCAAGATTTAAGCTACAAATTGAGAGATAGTGGTGGACAGAAGAGTATGTGGAAGGAGGGATATCATTCCTGACATCAGATGAATCTTGGGTGATAGCAAAGAATACCAGAAAGATGTTTACCTGTGTTTTATGGACTATGAAAAGTCATTTGACTGTGTGGATCATAACAAATTATGGATAACATTGAGAAGAATGGAAAGGCATTTGACTGCTAACCAGAAGGCTGGTGGTTCAAACCCTCTAGCCACTCCTCAGAAGGAAAGTTGAGCAATCTATTTCCGTAGTGATACCACCTCGGAAACCCAAGGAAGGGTCACTATGAGTCAGCTCCGACTCCACGACACATAAGAATAACGACAACATATAATTTAAGTAAATATTTTCTGAGGTAAAATTTTAGTTTTCTTAACAACACCATAAAATTTAAGTAAATATTTTCTAAGGTAGAATTTTAATTTTCTTTTTTCAAATTTAAAAAATTTTAAAGAAAATTAAAATTTTACCTTAGAAAATATTTACTTAAATTTATATGTTGTTGTTGTTGTTCTGTGCTATGGAGTCAGACCTCCTTGGGTTTCCGAGGCGGTATCACTACGGAAGTAGATAGGAAAGAAAAATGAATAAAGTGAAATTTACCCTAATACTACCACTTAAAGACAGCTACAGGTTAACTGAGTTAATAAGCATTTCCCAGATACTTTCTCTGCATATATACCGTATATACAGGGCATAATTTGACATATTATGTCTCCTATTCCTAATTTGCTTCTCACCTAGCAGTATGTCAGTGATTTTTTCCTATATCAACGTTTCAGTTTTCTAGTCCTTCTGTAATAAAAATAACCACAAATGGGTGACTTTAAATAACAGAAATTTATTTTCTCATACTTCAGGAGGCTAACTGCAAGTCCAAATTCAGGAGTTTGGTTTTAGGGGAAGATCCTTGTCTGTAGCACAGACTTTCCTTGGTTCCATGGAAATCTTCACATGGCATCTGACCAGTGGTGTCACTAGGGGGTTACAGAGGGTACGGACAGCACTGGATGACACTATCAGAGAGTAACACCAAAATGACATTGACATTTTTGTGCATTGTTTTAGCAGATTTACTATTTTTTAAGGAGTTCTGGTAGTGTAGTGACTAAGGCATTTGACTGCTAACTGAAGACGGGCATTTCAAACCCACCAGCCACTCCTCAGAAGGAAGGTTGGGCAGTCTACTTACGTAGTGATATCGCCTCAGAAACCCAAGGAGGGATCGCTATGAGTCGGATCCGACTTGATGGCAGTGTATTGCATTATGTTGTGTTTACTAATTTTTAAATAAAATATCCCTGTAGCTACTTACAACAATAAAAACATTTTCATAAGCCCAGCTTATATCTATCAGTATACCTACAAGGTTTAAATTAATTCACTTTTTAAACTTTCTGCTGTGTTCCATCTTCCTTATAGACATATGGATATATCCTATGACTGACATTGTTGTCTTCAGGCTAGATCTTGAAATGTTCTTTTTGACTATGAGTGAGATGCCATTCCTCTTCAATTTCTCATTCCCTGCACATATAGACCATATGTTTGTCCAATTCAAAATGGTGGCATAGTACCTAAGTCATTAGACTGCTAACCAGAAGACTGGCAATTCAAACCCACCAGCCATCCTCAGAAGGAAGGTTGGGCAATCTACTTCGTAGTGATACTGCTTCAGAAACCCAAGGAGGGATCGCTATGAGTTGGATCCGACTTGACAGCACTGGGTGGGTAATACCATTCTGCTCACTAATGCCTAGGACATTGATCTTGTTATGTGCTGTCAAGTCAGATGTGACTCATAGCGACCCTTCCTTGGGTTTCTGAGGCAATATCACTACAGAAGTAGATTGCCCAACCTTCCTTCTGAGGAGTAGCTGGGGGTTTGAACCGCCAGCCTTCTGGTTAGCAGTCAAATGCCTTGGGCACTATGCCATCAGATCTCTCTGGACATTGATCTGACTGTGTTTCATTTCATTTTTGATAACTACCAATTTTCCTAGTGTCATACTTTGTACATTGCATGCTCCAATTATTAATGGATGCTTTTGCAGCTGTTTCTTCTCATTTTGAGTTGTGCTATATCATCAAGTAAAAGTCCCAAAAGCTTTACACCATCCACATCTTTAAGATCACCTCTACTTTGAGTAGGCAATTGTATTTAAGCTGGACTATATGAAGAAGAGTAGGGCATCTGAATTGGCAGAATACTCATTAATAACCTGAGATGATAAGATGACATGACCTTGCTTGCTGAAAGTAAAGAAGACTTGAGACACTTGATGATGAAGATCAAAGACTACACCTTTTAGTATTGATTCCATCTTAACATAAAGAAAACAAAAATCCTCACAACTGGACCGATAAGCAACATTATGATAAATGGGGAAAAGATTGAAGTTATCATGGATTTCATTTTACTTGGATCCACAGTTAATGCCCATGGAAGCACAAGTCAAGAAATCAGACATACTGCATTGGGTGAATCTTTTGCAAAAAGATCTCTTTAAAGTGTTAAGAAAGAAAGATGGCCATTTGAAGACTAAGGTGCACCTGACCCAAGCAGTGATATTTTCAGTTGTCTCATATGCTTGTGAAAGCTGGACAATAAATATGGAAGATTGAAAAAGAACTGATGCATTTGAGTTATTTTGAATGTTTATAAGTGGTGTTGGCAAAGAACACTGAAAATACTATGGACTGCCAGAAGAACAAACAAATCTGTCCTGGAAGAAGTGCAGCTGGAGGCATATCTGGTAAGATGGAGGAATAGGCAGACAAGTGACACAGACCCCCTTCAACAAAGAAAAGAAAAACCAATTGACAGAAACACAGAAGATAATCCTGGAACCCTGAGCTTTGAAAGGAACTACACAGAAGTGGATTAGGCACCAACTAGTGGAAGAACCTGAATGAAAACAGTGAGTACAGAGATGGTAGGAGCTGTGGACTATCAGCCACTCTGACGAGACCAACAGCCTGAATATTTCCAAGTGGTATTGGGACCTGAGAATTGACCTAAAGATCAGTCCTGGTCACCAAGGGCTGCAGGAACAACTGCTCTGGTGGCCTATGACTAGGAAGGGAAACAGCAAGGAGGGAGACAACCTGAGCTGTGGACTTCCTGCTGTCCACAGGGCACAGCCATTTTGATTGTTTACCGTGGCAGCCATTTTGGATATTTAAAGTGACCAAGGGTGCAGCCATTTTGAATGGTTACAAGCAGCAGCCATTTTAGATATTTAAAATGACCAAGGGCGCAGCCATTTTGGGTGTTTACCAGCGACGTCCATTTTGGATATTTAAAGTGACCAAAGGTGCAGCCATTTTGATTGTTTACAAGCGGCGGCCATTTTGGATATTTAAAGTGACCGAGGGTGCAGCCATTTTGAATGTTTACAAGTGGCAACCATTTTGGATTTTAAAATGATGGCATTCTCAATTGGATTCCAGGGACCTAAGAACAGGCTCTGTTTGCCAGGGTCAGCAAGGACATACGAGAGGCTGACAAAGGAAAGGAGACAGCTGGTGAGTGTATAAGTGCTGTCAAGTAGTGAGTAGAGGAGCACAGCACAGTACCCTGCCTGTACAGATAACATACAAACAAAACAAAGATAACGAAAATTGTAGGCAAGTCACTCCAACATATAGGCACCAATTAAATATAAACACAAAAATGTCCTACTTTATTACTGTTGCCATTTGCTTGATATATCTTTTTCCAACCTTTGATTTTTAGTCTGTTTTTGTCTCTATCTCTAAGGTGTGTCTCTTGTAGTCAGCATGTTGATGGTTTTGTTTTCTTATCCAATCTGCAACACTCCGTCTCTTGAGTGGTGCATTTAATCCATTAACATTCAGTGTAATTACTGACGCGTATGAATTTGTTGCTGTCATTTTGTTACGTGTTTTTTCATGGTGTCCCTGGTTTCTTTGTTCCATATTATTTTCTGTGCTGAGCTCATTATGTTTATGA
>NW_006921643.1:4040961-4048252 GCF_000298275.1 Orycteropus afer afer | reverse complement strand
TTGGTGGTATCCCACATGAACCTTAGGCTTTCTTCATTTTGTTTTGATTTTTTTTCTGATTGATTCTTTTCCAAAGAAGTATTCAGGTATTTGTCTTCAGTCTTGTTAATTCTGTCTTCCATTGCATCAATTCTACTCCTTTGTCCTTCCAATGTGTTATCTGTTTCTGACTATTTAGTATTATTCTTCTGGATTTCTATCTGTAGATTTAGAATAATTTCTAATTTTTCATTTAGTTCTTGTGGTTTCTTCCAAAATTCTTCTAAAGTTTTTTCTGTGTTTTCTTTGGTCTGTCTCTCAATCCTTTGAAAATACCTAAAGATAATTCTTTTGAATTCCTTATCAGATTGTTGCAATGCTACTTCTTCCTCAGGGATATCTCCTGGGTCTGTATCCTGCTCCCTTTTTTCTACCACTTTATCCTGCTCCTTTGTGTGGACTGTGATGGTCTGTTGTCTCTGAGATATCATGGCGTTGTTGTATTTAGATATCTGTTAATTGTTTGTGAAGAGCAGCCAAGGGTGATTCAGGCTCTTCTTGGTAGTTTTTTATCAATGGCCCGTTGGTGGAGAAGGAGGTAGTGGCTCTTGCTGAGTAAGTGAAGTTGGAAGAGGTGTGGGTGTAGTTGTGTTTTATGGGAACTGTTGTTGTCTCCCACTCAGTTAGACAAAAATTACAACTGAATAATGATTAAAAAAAAAAAAAAAACTAAAAGCACATGGACAAAAAACACGCTCTGGTAGCATAGTGGCTAAAGCACTTGACTGCTAACCAGAAGGCTGGCGGTTCAAACCCACCAGCCACTCCTTGGAAGGAAGGTCGGGCAATCCTACTTCCGTAGTGATACTGCCTCGGAAACCCAAGGAGGGGTTGCTATGAGTCGGGGCTGACTCAACGGCACATAACAACAACAAAAACAACAACAATCACACAGGAACAGTAACCAAAAAAAAAAGAAAAAAAGTAGAAGGAAGAGAAAAAGAAGAAAACCTACAATATAAGGGGATAGGGCACTAAGAGAAGAAAAGTAGAGGAGGAGAATAATGAAGGAAAAAATGGGAAAAATGCCAAAATAAAAACAATGAATGGGGTTAATCATGAGAAAAAAGGGGGAAAAAAAGTAAAAAGAAAAAAATTTTTTTTCAACCAGGAACAGGGAGGAAAAAAAAAATGCTGAAAAGTAGGGCCTGGGAGGGGAAGAATAAAGAATAATAGTAAAAAGGACAAAAGTATGAATAATAATAGTAGTTTTAAAACAGACAAATACAAGCAAACTAAACACCAGAAAAAAGAAAGTGAAAAAGAAAAGAAAAACTATAATAAAGAGGAAAAAAATCAGTGAAGGATAGGGCAGAGCACCCAGGCTCCATCTGAGCACACAGACTGGGATGGAGTTCCTGTGGGGCCAGAAGTTGTGTGGGAATGGGAGATGGCCATACCTCAGTTCACCAAGCGGGTGTGGGGTATAAGAGAAACAAGAGGAGTGTTGCACCTTTTCAGTCGTGCTGGTCCGGAGTGTCCTTGGGGTTGCTGGCAAGCAGAACCTGTTCGTAAGCCCCTGGAACCTGGGAGAGCTCTGTCTGTTTAAATATCCAAAATGGTTAAGCTGCTTGTAAACATTCAAAATGGTGGCACCCTCCGGACAGGTAAAAGTCCACAGCTCAACCCACCTTCTCTTTACCTTCTCTGTTTATTCCCTAGCCACCAGAGCAATCTTCCGTTCAGTCCCTGGTTATTTAGCAGGGCTGATTTTTAGGTTAATTCTTAGGTCCTACCACCACCAGTCACTCCTCGGAAGGAAGATGGGGCGATCTACTTCCGTAGTGACACTGCCTCGGAAACCCAAGGAGGGGTCACTGTGAGTCAGGTCTGACTTGACGGCACATAACAACAACAACAACCATCACTCAGCACTCTTCCAAGCTGTCTGTGCCATCAGGATCGCTGCCAGACCACAGGTCTATATGTCTCCTTTTTTGGTATTTTCATGCAAATTCTTCTGCTAGTTGGGGTTTAGTGCACTTCTGTATCCTCCCCTTCAAGGCTTAGGGGGCCAGCATTATCTTCTGTGTCTGTGTTAATTGGTTTCCATTTTCTTTGTTGAACAGAGTCTGTGCAGTCTTTCTGCCCAGTCCGCCATCTTACCAGAACTCCTCCTTCATTTCTTTCAGCTTGAGAAATCCCAAGCCTATTCTTTCGCTTTTGGTTTTCTGCCTCTGGATCTTTGCACATTCATTATAATGCTTTATTCTGTCTTCATGATCTGCCCTTTGAAATCATTTGTTCAACTCTTACTTCATTGTTTCTTCAGTTCACTTTAGCTTCTGTACATTCAAGAGCAAATTTCAGAGTCTCTTCTGATATCCATTTTGGTCTTTTCTTTCTCATCTGTCTTTTCAGTACCTTTTTGCATTCTTCATGTACGATGTCCTTGATGTCATCATACAGCTTGTTCAGTCTTTGGTCATAAGTGTTCATTGCATCAAATCTGTTCTTTAGATAGTGTCTAAATTCAATTGGGATATACACAAGGCCATACTCTTGGCTCGTGTGGACATGTTTTAACTTTTTTCGGCTTCAACTTGAGTTTGCATGAGCAATTGATTATTTCTTCTGCAGTCAGCCCCTGGTCTTGTTCTGACTGCTGATATTGAGCTTTGCCATAGTCTCTTTATACAGATGTAGGTGATTTGATTCCTGTGTATTACATTTGTCAAGGTCCACATGTGTAGTCACTGCTCATATTGTCGAAAAGGCTATTGGAATGACTAAGTTACTGGTCTTACAAAATCCATCACACACTCTCTGGCATAGTTTCTATTACCAAGGCTGTATTTTCCAACTACTAACCTTTTTTATTTCCAACTTTTACATTCCAATCACCTGTAATTATCAATCCATCTTGATTGCATGTTTGATTCACTACAGACTGCAAAAAGTTGCTAAAAGTCTTTAATTCTTCATCTTTGGCATTAGTAGTTGTTATGTAAATTTGAATGATAATATTTACTGGTCTTGCTTGTAGGTGATAGATATTATCCTATCACCAACAGAATTGTACTTCAGGATAGATCTTAAAATGTTCTTTTGATGATGAGTACAACATTGTTCATCTTCAATTTGTCATTTCCAGTGTCTTAGTTATCTAGTACTGCTAAGACAAATACCACAAGTGGAAGGCTTTAACAAACAAATTTGATCATTCATGGTTTAAGAGGCTTGAAGTCTGAATTCAGGGCACCAACTCTAGGGGAAGTTTTTCTCTCTCTGTTGACACAGGAAGAAGGTTCTTGGCTCCTTTCAACATCTGTGAGCCTGGCATTCCTTAGAGATCTGCATGTGTCTTGGCATCAGTCTTTCCCTGGGTCTAGGAAGTTCTTAGCACAGGAATCCTGGGACCAATGGACACATTCTTTTCTTTCTTGGTCAAAGTAGGTTTCTCTCTCTCTCTGCTTGCTTCTTTCTCCTTTATCCTCTTGTATGATAAAAGGTGACTCAGGCCACACCCCAGAGAAACTCCTCTTCTATTGGATCAGAGCTGTGAGCTGATTAAGGGTATTGCATATATGATGATATCATTACATAGCTGCCAAACTGCTGAGATTTATGACCCAGCTAAGGTGACACATATCTGGGGGGACACAATTCAGTCCATAACTCCCAGCATAGTAGACCATATTTTTATCCTATTTACGATGGCCAATACCAGTCTGTTTCAGTTCACCAATGCCTAGGATATCAATCTTCAAGCATTCCATTTCATTTTTGACAGCTTCCAGTTTTCCTCATTCATACTTCATGCATTCCATGTTCCAGTTAATAATGGATGTTTACAGATGTCTCTTATCCTTTTCACTTGTGCCACATCAGCACATGAAGGCCCTGAATACTTTACTCCATCCACTTCATTAAGTGGGCTTTACTTCTGGGAGGCAGCTATCCCTGGTTATATTTTAAGTGCCTTCCATCCTGAAGGTTTCATCTTCTAGGACTGTATCAGTGTTCTGCTGTTATCCCAAAGGTTTCCACTGGTCAATTTTCTTTTCAGACATACATCACCAGGTCTTTCTTCCTAGTCTGTCTTAGCTTCCAGAGGAAGCTCCACTGAAACCTGTCCAGTGTGCGTGACCCTGCTAGTATGTGAAATACTGGTGGCTTAGCTTCCAGCATCACAGGAACTTGCAAGCCACCAAAGTAAGACAAACTGAGAGTCAAGTTTGCTGAATTTGCTGAAGTCTTATTATTCTAATAGTTTATCTATTTTTTTTTTCTTGGGTGTTATTTATACATAATCATATTACCTAAAAATAACCATAATTTTATTTCTTCCTTTCTAATCTATATCCCTCATTTCTCCTTCTTTTCTTATTACATTGCCCAGCACCTTCAATACAGAGCACTGGTGGTATAGTGGTTAAGACATTTGGCTGCTAACCAAAAAGTCAGTGGTTCAAGCCCACCAGCTGCTCCACAGAAGTAAGATGAGACAGTCTGCTTTTGTAAAGATTTATAGGCTTGGAAACCCAATGGGAGTCACTGTAAGTTGAAATCGACTCCATAACAGTGAGTGAGTTTTGAGCACCTTCAATCTTCTGTTGATGTTGTTGTCAGGTGCCATTTAGTCAATTCTGACTCATAGCAACCCCATATGATAGAATAGAACTGCCCATAGGGTTTTCTGGGGTATAACCTTTATGGGAACAGATCACCAGGTCTTTCTTGCATACATCTGCTGGGTGGGTTTGAATAGCTAACCTTTCAGTTAGCAGCCAAGCATTTAACCATTGCACCACCAGGGCTCCTTTCTGGTATCTATAACAAAAAAAAAAAAAAAAAAAACATTGTTGAATAGATTACAACTTGTAGCCATCCCATGGGACACAATAAAACTGTCCCATAGGGTTCCCAAAGCTATAAACCTTTATAGAGACAAACTGCCGTGTCTTTCTTCCACAGAGTGGCTGGTGGGTTTGAACTGTAGACCTTTCAATAAGCAATCAAGTGGTTAAACCACTACCTCACCATAACTCCTTTCTGGTATCTGTAGTGATGAAAAATCTATTGTTAGTCTTACTGTTTTTCCTTCTGTCGGTAATCAGTTTTCCTCCAGTTGTTTTAAAGTTTTTTGTTTGTATTTCATGACAGACAAACCTCATTATGTGCCAAAGCCAAAAGATACACACAGTGGAGACTGTTCCCATATTTATGTTAAAAGTGTAATCTTTTTTTGTGTGTGTGTGTGATTTGGGTGAAAATTTACAGAGTAAATTCACTTTCCATACAGCAGTTCACATACACTTTGTCTCATGACATTCACCACAATTTACCACAATGCAACAGCTCCCTGCCTACTTCCTTCCGATAGTTTCCTCTTCCCTGTGTCCATCCCTCCATGCACTCCTGCCTCCTGAGCTTTCTCCCTGTGCATAAACACCCCTTTTTTCTCCCATGATTGTTTACTCCAAGGAATGTATCTACCTTAGGTAAATGTTCAACTCCTATGCCTGTCTTTTGTTTGTCTGGAAGCCACAGGTGTGGGTTCAATTCCAGACCTGAAGGGCAGCTAGGGGACATAGTCTCAGTGGTTCCACCAGGCTCTATCGGACCAGCAAACCTGGTCTCCCCTTTCTTTTCTCCAAATTATTTTTAGTTTTGTTCCACATTGTTCTTCCTCTCTATCCAGGATCTCCTACATCAATCCCTTTCCAAGTGATTGACAGTGGTAGCTGGGCACCATCTAGTTCTTCTGGTCTCATGGTCATATAGGCTGCAAATCAGATGGTGTACCTGTCACTAGGACTAACTGTTTCCATGAATTTTTGGTTTTCTTCATTCTTCTTTGCTCTGGACAAGGAGAGACCCATCTTTGCATTTAGATGGCAGCTTGCAAGCTTTTAAGACCCCAGTCACTACTCGCTAAAGTAGGAGGTAGAACAATGTTTTGTGTAGTATGTTATGCCAGTTGAGCTTGATGTCCCTGGTGACTATGGTCCCGAGTCCACAGGTTCAACTACTTGGTCCCTCTGAGTAGCTGGCTGTGACCAAGCAGTGACTACAACCTTGCCCCTTATCAGATCTACTATACACCTGGGAATTCAGATCATACAAATAAACTTATAGGACCATTGTCTGCCAACCCTATACATGGTCTTTGGTACACTCCCCGCTTCATAGACATACCTACTAGTTCAGCCGATCCACCCATCTATCCACCCATATAACCATATTTGCCTTCACTGACAATAGAGTACTATATGTGAAAGGGGTTCGTCTTTGTTGTCTCTACCTCCCATGTACCTCTCTATGTCTTTCTCTTCCTCATTGCCACCATACTGATCACTCACATTTGGTACATTACTCTTCTCTTCACCCAAATCAATACTTATCTCTACCTATCTAACAGTGTTCCCTCCCTTCCCCTCCCACCCTAGTAACCAACAAAGAAAATTTCCTTCCATACATAAACCTTTCCTTGACTTTTACAACAATGGACTAATACAATATTTGTTCTTTTGTGATTGACTTATTTCACTCAGCATAATGTCCTCCAAGTTCATCCACATTATGCGGTGTTTTGCAGATTCTACATTAGTCTTTAGTGTTGCATAGTATTCCATTGTGTGTATGTACCATAGTTTGGTTATCCATTCCTCAGTTGATAGACACCTAGGTTGTTTCCATCTTTTGGCTATTGTAAATAGTGCTGCGATGAACATGGGTGTGCATATGTCTGTTCTTATCTTGGCTCTCACTTCTTTAAGATATATACCTGGTAATGGAATGGCTGGGTCAAACGGTATTTCTAATTCCAACTTTTGATGGACTCGCCATACTGCTTTACACAATGGTTGTACCATTTTACAGTCCTACCAGCAGCAGTGTATGAGAGTCCCAATTTCTCCACAACCTCGCCAGCATTTGTTATTTTCTGTCCTGTTGAACTTTGCTATGAGTGCTGGAGCAAGATGGTATCTCATTGTTGTTTTTATTTGCATCTCTCTAATTGCTAATGATTGTGAGCATTTCTTCATACATTTGTTGGCCGCTTGAATATCCTCCTTGGTGAAGTGTCTATTCCTGTCTTCTGCCCATTTTTTAATTGGATTGTTGTTGAATTGTTTAATTGGATCGTCTTTTTGTTATTGAGGTGTTGGAGTTTTCTATAAATTCTACAGATAAGTCCCTTGTCAGATATGTCATTACCAAATATTTTTTCCCAATCTGTAGGTTCTCTTTTGACTCTTTTGGAGAAGTCTTTGGAAGTACATAAAAAATTAATTTTTAGAAGGTC
>NW_006921643.1:4029158-4032318 GCF_000298275.1 Orycteropus afer afer | reverse complement strand
CTGTTCAAAGACTCCCTTTAGCATGTCTTGTAAGGTTGGTCTGGTTTTAACAAATTCCCTTAGTTTCTGCTTATCTGGAAATCTCCTAATTTCACCATCACATTTGAGGGACAATTTTACCAGGTATATAATTCTTGGTTGAATATTTTTTTCTTTCAGGGATTTATATATCCCGTCTGATTGCCTTCTCGCTTGCATGGTCTTTGCTGAGAAATCAGAGCTTATTCTTACTGCTTGTCCTTTGTAAGTAACTTTGTTTTTCCCATGCTACTTTTAGGATTCTGTCTTTTTGTTTGGTTTTGGTGAGTTTGATGATGATGTGTTTTGGTGATTTTCTTTTGGGGTCTATCCTGTTTGTGGTTTGTTGGACTTCCTGAATGAATATATTCTCATCTTTCATCATGTCAGGGAAGTTCTCCTCCAACAATTCTTGGACAATTTTTTCAGTGGTTTTGTCTCTTCCTGTTCTGGAATTCCAGTGACACATAAGTTATTCCTTTCGATGGTATCCCACGCGAACCTTTGGCTTTCTTCACTTTTTAAAATTTTTTTTCTGATTGATTCTTTTACAAAGAAGTGTTCAGGTAGTTTTCTTTAATCTCATTAATTCTGTCTTCCATTGCATCAATTCTACTCCTTTGCCCTTCCAATGTATTATCTATTTCTGACAATTTAGTATTGATCTTCTGGATTTCTACCTGTAGACTTAGAATCATTTCTTATTTTTTTTTTTTTTATTTTGTCATTTTTGTTCTTGTAATTTCTTCCAAAATTCTTCTAGAGTTTTTTTTGTGTTTTAGGTCTGTCTCTCAATCCTTTGAAGATAACTAAGTGTAATTCTTTTGATTTCCTTATCAGAGAGTTCCAATGTTGCTACTTTCTCAGGGATGTATTTTGGGTCTGTATCCTGCTTCCTTTTTTCTACCACTTTATCTTGCGTCTTTGTGTGGACTGTGATGGTCTGTTGTCTCTGAGACATCCTGGCATTGTTGTATTTAGATCTCTGTTAACTGTTTATGAAGAGCAGCCAAGGGTGATTCAGGCTCTTCTTAGTGGTTTTTTATCATTGGCTTGGTAGAGAAGGAAAAGTGTAATCTTTTGAACTTTAAGGTGAATCATAAATATTGGGTCTTTGCCAAATTCAAAACCTAAGTTTGATTGAATCAACAAATGCTCTCAGGCATGAGTGGGTTCAATACTTTCGTTTTCTCTGTGTTCCCTCTCTTCCTTTTGCTTGGTAGTTCCTAATCATCTACTTCCTTTCTGATACTGTTAAGGAGAGATTTTAAAACTATTTTATCTAGGTTTTTTGTTTGTTTTGTTTTCAGAGGGTGGGTTGGTCTGAATAATCTAACTCCCCATTAGTGGATATGGGAATTGACTTGATTTTTATAAAGAATATTTCCAGCTTTCTTACTGAGTCAACTTCATATTTCTAATAGCCGATTCTTGTATTTTTTGTAATCATAATACCTGCAAAGAAAGATAAGTGTTTTTGGTTTTTTTTTTTCCTTTTCTTTTCTTTTCTTTTTGTAATAGTGGTGGTATCAGGTTCTTGTGCTTGTTTTAAGCAGGAGTGTTTTTGGTTTTTCATGATTATACATGATGCTGGCTATTTGGTGTGTTTGTGTGTATTTTTGTTTGTATTATCTGTTTATTTAAGTATATATTTGTTTACATTAAGTAAATGTGTTACATGAATGTTAAGTATGTATCTGTTGATTTCATTTTCACCAAAGGGTACTACTAGGAATTTATGGTAAATTTCATGTTTTTTGCCCTCTACCAAGAGGACCACAAGACACACTTTTCCTTGGACCTCTTTTTGGTGATTTTATTTATATATTTTTTCTAATAGTGAGTAGTTCTTATATTTCTGGGATAAACTTTCTTAATCATTGTGCTGGCTATCTATTGCCATGTAGTAAATTGCCACAAACTTAGCAGCTTAAAACAATGTACGTTTATTTTATCACAGTTCAGTTTGTGGGGGTAAAGAGTCCAGACATGGTTGGGTCTTCTTGAAGACTGTGGATGAGGGTGAGGCTCATCTGGTGAAGGATTTACTTCAAAGCTCACATGGTTGTTGGCAGAATTTAGTTATTTGCAGGTTGTCAGACTCAGGACCTCAGTTTCTTGCTGGTTGGAAGCTGGAGGCCTCCTCAATTCCTTGCCACATGGTCCTCTCCATAGGCAGCTCACAACCTGGCAGTTTGTTTCTTCAAAGCCAGCAAGGAAGAGAGTTCTCAGTAAACAGATGTAACAGTCTTAGAGAGTGTAGTCATGTACAAGTAATCACAGACATCCAGTTAAATTGGGTGTATTTTATTTGTTAGAAGTAAGTCATACTTCCATACTCAAGGGGAAGGTATTATGCAAGACTGTATTGGGTTTTGGTCTGTACATTATGAGTTTGGCTGTATGTGCCAGAAAATAGTACATATACTATAGATGCCTTTTGATCTCTCACATAATGTGTTCAGTTCAGGAGCCTAGGGCTGGTGTGGCAGCTCTGCTTCAGGTCTTGGGCTCCTTCCAGTAACACTGTCATGTCATCCTAAGGAGTAACCCTTTTCTCATTATTCCAGATGGCAAGATCTGTATTCCAGAAAGTCTTGTAAGGGAGATTCTACAGGCTGTCAAATGGCATGTCCACTTATATCGCATTGTCTAAAACTTGGTCCTTTGGCCATCCCTGGTTGCAGTGGAGACTGAGAAATGGTCTTCATTCTTTATTTGCTTAGATAAGTATCTGCTACTTTGGAAGAATGGGAGAACAGATAACAAGAGACCACTAGCAGTTGTTGCCACAGTTAGCTTTATTAAGGGGAAAACAAAAGTTTTCTCTTTGCTTCGGAATAGTAGTCTAAAATTATCTATTCCTTGGAGATTTGAAAAGATAACTTGACAAATTACCAGTAACTCAGTTTCTTATTTGTACAATGGGCAGAACTTGAAAAACACAGTACAACAAAGAGGACTGGACTAACCTGGACAACGCATGGTGTGGTTTGGGAAAGGAGTCAGCCACAGCAGAGGCTTTACATATATTGTCTCATTGAGTCCCTGCAACAACTCTTGGGGCTTTATTTTATTTTATTTTAATTTTATTTTGATTTGGGTGAAGATTTACAGAGTAAATTCACTTTTCATATAGCAG
>NW_006921643.1:3986793-4028583 GCF_000298275.1 Orycteropus afer afer | reverse complement strand
GCTAGCTTTTAAGATCCCAGTCACTACTCGCCAAAGTAGGAGGTGGAACAATGTTTTGTATAGTATGTTATGCCAATTTAGCTTGATGTCCCCTGTGACTATGGTCTCTTGGGGCTTTATTGAGGAAGGTACATGTCCATGGACACTCAGATAATTTATTGGAAAGCTAGAACATTGATGTTAAAACCCATACTTTTTCCTATACTTTGAAGAATTAACAGACTCCCACACAAAGAGCTATCTCTCTGAGAGTCTTGATTGGGAAACTAATCTTTTTCTCCATTAGTCCCATGCTCTTGACTTTGATATTTGGAGATTACAAGGAATAAGATGGGTAGAAGGTGGGTTGGATTTATGGATAGATCTCCTTATTCAGGCTAATTTCCATAGCCACCAGGTTGAGTGGGAACATGGCTTGTACCTTCCTCTCCTTCCCTGGTCCACTTATGCATTTCGAGGTACCTATTGGGCACTCACTGGGTTAAGCATCATTAGGGATTTAATGCCCACAGGCTTCTGCCTATTGGCAGTGAAGCCTGGAAATAGCTTCTCTGTCCAACTTTTCCAGAAATAAGCCTAATTATACTTGGGCAAACATATTTCTAAACTTTCCTGCTCTGGTTCTTTTTTTTTTTTTTTTTTTTTTTAACATTTAAGCTCCATCTGAGTGAATTCTCTGTGAGATTCAAGTCACAGGATCATGGATGGGAAACTTCTTCCATACCTTTCTTCTTTTCTTCCTGTCAAACACTATGAGTGTTTTGTTTATTGAATCCTGATTAGTTAGAATTTTTTTCTCCCAGCCCTTTTCTGTTGGTAACAGTAGTCTGTTACTTAAAGAACGGGATCCATAAAGGGGAGGGGAATGGCAATAACTGAAAGATGGCAGGAAATATCACTGCTTCCCTTCTCCCTCATGACCACAACTCTGCTTTACAGCATTGTGCTGCCTGGATGGAAGACCTGGGGGAGGGGAGTCTCAGGGCTTTTCGGGAAGCTGGCTGCATCCCATTATCTTGGAATGTATACAAAGTGTTTAATGTACAGCACTGAGTAAGAGAGGGTGTCATGTGGCTGTGGAACAGGATTTCCTCGTATCAGACAATCCATAATCTCTTTGTTTCAGGGAAATTTCTAAGTCTGGCTTCCCAGGAAGCCTCCCAGTCCCCCCTGCATTCCACTTGCATACACAACCTTGAGGTTTAAAGCGAATTTATTTCTATCTCATTTTCTCTCAGCTTTTATACTGCTTTTAATCAGTTGCCTTGGTTCCACTGCCTCTTCAGCCAGGCTGCTGGGAAAGGATTATCACTGGACCCTGGTGCCCCAGCCTCCATCCAGAGCATCTGGTCATCGTACCAGAATGCAGAGTGTCTCACAGGCTTTTTCTGTTCTCTCTGACTGGCAAATGCAGAGTGGGTTGGGCCATAGAGTGTACTGTCATGGAACCTTCTCTGTGTAGCCATGTTGTTGCCATATGCCATCAAGTTGGACCCGACTCATAGCAACCCCTCTTTGGGTTTCCGAGGCAGTATCACTACAGAAGTAGATTGCCCTATCTTCCTTCTGAGGAGTGGCTATGCTACCAGAGCTCCTTCTCTGTGTAGAACACCCCAAAAATGGAAAGGATAAAGGAGACTGAAGGTTATTTTAAAAAGCCAGCTGGAAAATACATGAAAAATAAATGGAAACCCCCTGCTCAATTCCAAGGAGTCCTTCCCAAGTTACCTTTTGTAGCTACTTGGTCAGCTAGACTCTTATGGCAAGAAGTTGAGAGTGAAGGCTATCCCAATATAGTTGCTGTTTGGCATTAGACTGGAAGTTCTAGGGGCAATTGTTGCATTATGGAGGGGCTTTCCCTAATAGTGAGCATTTCGTGGCTTCACTCTGAATGAATGTCTTCACAATCTTCATTTTCTTGGTGGAAAAGTCTTTTAGGTAAGGTAGGCCCCCATTAGGGTGAGTTCTGAGGTATGAAGAAAAGTAAAGGCAAAGCAGAAAGTGAGCCCAAGAGTTAACTCACCTGCATTTCTCAGCCAGGAAATGAAGACAGGAATGAATGTGCCCTGGTGCATTCATACCTGAGGAATTTAACATAAAATCCCCAGTGCTCCATTTCTCTTGCCACAGAGCTGTGGACCATAATCAGTGGCTAAATGGAGGGGCCTCAAATCCCACTCTGTGCCTCTGTTGAAGTGATTTGTTCATGACTGCAGAACCAGTTGGCAAACAGGATGAGAAGATGAGTCATAGCTTTGATTTTTCAGGCTAAGATATGGTCTTTGGGTGGCATTTCCTGCCCTGTCAGAGAACTCCTGGGGTCTGAAATGATATTTTTCTGCAAGGTTTAGATAAAGGCCTCCTCAGCAGCCCTGTGTCTCACTGTTAACTAAGCCTTAAATGAGCGGCAATTTCTCCTCTTGTAGAAGATAAGAAATTGCTGGCTTATCCAGCTAGATGGTGCCTGATGGGTCAATGAGCATCTTATTCAAAGAAGCCCAGCCTTCATTTCCACCCTTTCCTTCCTGCCTGCCTGCCTCCATTTTCTCTTCCTTTCTTTGCTTCTAGGGGCTTGGGTCCCCAAGTGTTTCTTCCTCTTGCCCCTGCACTCTTGAAGATTGTACCTGGAGGCTCACTAAAACATGTGAGACGTGTTTTCCCCATGGAACACAGACTTCTCCATAGTATTTTGCTAAATGTGTAGATGTGTGTCTGTGAGGCAGCTTTTTGAATTTATGTGTTCAGCTTTGATTTGGTAATATAATCCCATGGTTCAAAATTCAAAGGACGAAAAAGGGCATGGTGAAAACACATCCTCCCACCCCTGCCACCCAGTTTCCGTTTCTCAAGGCAACTGAGGTTGCCAGTTTCTTTTAGCGATATTTATGCATATTCAAGCAAATGTACCCATATACTGTTTTTTCCTCTGGTTTTACACAGTAAGTAATTTATCATGAATACATGGTTCTATAACTGGCTTTTTCCATTTCACAATATATCTTAGATATCATTCTTTATCAGTACATAAAGAGCTGCTTATGTGGTAGCTTTTGTTTTTAATAAACATAGAATGACTCAAGTGGAAGCTTTTGGGAAATGCATGCATTGACCCATGTTTAAAAATGACAGAGTGCTCCAATTAATTAGACTTATTACTGGGTAAAATTGATTGTTTAAATGAAAGATGTATTTGATTGTTGTGTCTAAGAAGTGATTACTGATGGCTTTTTAGAGCCAGTATGACTCACAAAGCATCTTTGATGTTAAGTTTGGAATGAATGTGTCATTAGCTCTGATTGGAAGTTTTGTACAATGCAGAATTTTAGTTTAAAACCCGTTAAGGCAATAAAGAAACTACTCACTGGGTCTTCTTGGCTGTAGTGTCTTGCTCCTTTGTTGGGACCACTTTTTAACAACCAGATGTTAGGAAGGCTGTGCTAAGTATGCAATGGCCACTAGGAGTTTTGAAGTCTCTGGAGAGGCCCAGATGCTTTGTTCTTGAAACTTGAAAAGTAAAAGTAAAAAGCTTGGCTATAACTTCCCTGTTAACGAGTGGGTAAAAAAATAGAGAACAAAATTCAAATTAAAAAAAAAATAAATTACTGGTGTGAAAGAGACTGTAAGAACCCCTAAGAGTGTTATCCTAAGACAACCTTCTAACTTGAAACTGAAGACACTCTTAGAGGCCACCTTTTAGCCAAATAATGTTTTGTAATCAGGGCACTATAAAACAAACAATAATACCTGTGAAGAATGTATTCCTTAGAACAATCAACAATATGAGACCAAAAGGACAATACTGCCTAAAAACATTGATGAGAAGTCAGGGAAGGACAGGGAAACCACACAAACAGAAACAGGAGAGCCCAGGGAGAGTGCTCACACATTGTGGGGATTATAAACAATGTCATGAACAATGTACGTACTGTTGCTTGAAATACTAGTTTGCTATGTAAACTTTCATCTACACCACAATAAAATGTGGGTTTTTTTTTTGGTCTTTATTTATTTATTTATAAAGCTTCACTATTTGTGTTTTCACCACTAAAACCTGCTGACAAGTTAGAAATATTTCCAGACCCAAGTGATCAATTGGTTGAGCCATGGCGCTTTTGCCATGTTTCTGGTAAAAAAGCCATCCCTAGAGTGATCCAAGATGAGATGGACATGGGTAAGAGAGTTTCATCCTGGGTATTTGCCAAAGCAGTGCTTTAATGATTCTGGGAGAGCTAGGCTATTTACAGATGACAGAGCCATGTTTCCTGCCCTTTAGAGTGGTATGAGGGCTTAGAATCCTCAAGACCAACTTAAGACCTTCAGAGGTCCTGAACACTGAAAAAAATACAGTTGCCCCCAATCCCTCCACAGAGAAATAGAATTTAGAATTTAAAATTATAAATTTTAAATTATTTCCACTAGTCCCAGGATGACTAGTTAGATTGTGTGTGTATAATGTGTAAAGTATCAAGTTGACTCAATTTTTTCTCACATTTCTGGGTACCCTGCTTTGCTGATGCCCAAGGACAAGTTGAATCTGTTGCATGATCCAACACTGACAGTTTCTGGTTCTCTTTAGGAGCTGCCCTCTTCCTAGGATTTATGTGGCTGGAATTATTTTGCAATCTCAAGAATTCTGAGGTTTTTTAAAAAATTATTTTATTTATTTAATAATATCTGAACATTAGAATACTTCTGATATTTTCCTCCAAGAGATGCGTTTTCTTCGTGAGCGCTCCATGATGAAATCAGTCTTGATTTCAGTTCAGCTAGTGTGTAAAAACACACAGTGAGTGATTATTAGTCCCCAAAGGAGGTAAGACAGATGGAGCCCAGAATGGAATTGGCTTTATGATTAATTGAATCCTTGAAGAATTGAATAGAGTTAGAGCTGATTCAGTCCAATCAGCGCCTTGAGACGGCTGGTGCTGTCCTGAGCCTGGGAGAGGAAAGGGTCACAATAACCCAGATTTATCCTCTATTAAAATGGATTGGATGTATGCAGCAGACGGTTCCCATTTTTAAACCATTGATGCAGGATAATTGGAATGGAAACAAACAAGATTAGAACTAGATTACAGGTATTTGTGCAAGTTGCCTCCTAAATCAATCAGAGGCCGTGATTTTTTCTGAGGGTGCGTTGTCATTAGAGTGAATCATTGAAACTCTGAGGCACATCTGGAGCTGTCCAGCCAGGAGGGGAAGGGGGAGGAGCAGAGAGCTGCTTAGGGTTGGAAACTAGTTATAACTCCAGAGTGCTTTTCTTCTTTTTTGGCAGAAGTCTTCCAGAGAGAATTTTAATTTAATTTTGCTCTTTTTCCTTTCCAGCAGAGATGCATAATGTATAGGTTTGAAATGACTGCCTCTTCCCCACAGTGAATAGATGGATTTTCTTTTTTAAAATGTTTGGATCACACGGTCACCTAGGGCAGCTACTGCCTGGGGGAACCCTGCAATCCAGGGAGAGGAAAGAGAGAAGGCTTGGTGCTTTGTTGCTATGAGGGGCTGGAGCCACATTAATTACCAAGTCCATTAGAGGGGTGGGTACACTAGTGCCTTCCCGAACACTGTTGATAGAGCAAGAGAGCTTGGGGTTTGCTTTCATGGAAAGTCACCCAAGTTCTTCCTCCTTAAAACCTCTGTTACCACCTATTTCTAGCCATTGCCTTGGGGTGGGATGTGTGCCTGGGAGCCCTGATACAGAGTATGATGCTTTAATCTTGAATTTAGGAATCTGGAAACATGGGTCACAGTCCTAGCTCTAAGCCAGCTAGCTGACGTTTCAGTAATCATTTTATTCATGTGGAAATTCTTGGTCCCTCCTTATGAAAACAAAGAGAGTAGATATTTGAATTTCTTTTTAGCTTGAGAAATGTGATGTGGTCCCTTTCCTCCCTGAGCTGTCTTCCAGGAGCTGGTGCCTATGACAGGTCATGGACAGCGTGCTGAGCATGGGCTTAAGATGACAGAGCAAAAGAAGCCCCGTTTGATAGGCAAGCTTCACCCTTACCTTTGAATTATGCTTTTTATTTTTCTTTTCATTTTTCCATTTTGAGCTCTTGTGAGTCAGTCTTCGGGCAGCTCATTTACATAGGAGTCAGCCAGAAGGAAAGCGGCTTGAAGTCTACTTTCATTTTGCTATGGGAGGTATTTTCCTGTTGAATTGCTAACCAGACAGGTCAGAGGGAATCATAAGGGATCTCACACATCCCTAGATGGAAATGAGTACAGCACAGGGTCTCAGAAGGAGATTTTTTTTTTTTAAATCCCTTGATGCCATTTCTCAGCTCCAGCATTCTTCTAATTGACCTGCTTAAAAGGCACTGTCTCTAAAGGAAGATGAGACTTCTTGGTCCTACACAGAGATGGGGAAACCAAGGCCCATGCCACACACTCAGGATGCTATAGAGATAAGAAGTGAGCCCTCCTTCCTTTCTTCCCATTTTTGCACTGGCATGTCCTACCATTGCCTTGACCCTGCTAGCTGCTCTGACTGCCATTGTGTCAGGCATAAAGAAGTCTAACTTACCTGTTTTGTTGGTGTCCCTTTGTGAAGACTAGAGGCTGAGAAATATCTCATCTTCTTTCCCTGTGGCAACACAGCCTCAGTTGAATCCTTAGCCTACACCCTGGCCCAGGCTCTAAAGAGCAGGCAGTGCTCAGTAGATTTTCATTCCTGTTTTTATGTGTATATGTTGGGGTAGGAAGTGTCAGTCTGCTGTGCCATGCCTGGTGCCCTGGAGTTGAAGGGCCTCAAGCATGTATGGGAGAGGGAGGGATTGGTGGGGCAGTGTCAGTCTTCCCTTGGTGTAAGTAGTTCTTAGCGTTCAGGAACTAAGGAGTTCATTCTTTCATTCTTTAGCCTGGATCTTAGCTCCCATCTCCCTAAAGCACTGCTTGTCCTGGAGTCCTAGAGGACAGGCTAAATGGTTAACCCTGCTGGCTATATAAGGTAGAGGAGAAACTTGGCATTGTCTTTATTAGCTTTCAATTTTCTGCGGTTTGGTTGATTAGAAGGCAGCTTTACTTATGGAACCTGTCCCCTGGACCAGGGAGCATTCTAGCCACCTTTCCTAATCCCTGATGTAGGTCGCTGTGACAGGAATGTCTTATCTTAGCCTCTAGGATGATACACGGTACTTGTGGCTTTGCCTGTCCCATCTGTCTGTGCATTGCCCAGAGCTAAGCGTATGGTTTGTATCAGCAAGATGGGTAGATGAGCTGTTCCCAAAGGAGGAAGCTCTTGTCTAAGGGTGGCTAGGATCCATTGCTGGTCTCTGAGAGGAGGTATGCCAACTAGGCTTGCATCTCTGTCTGTCTCTGTCTGTCTGTGTATTATCATCATGCACACTCAATTTTCTTTCAAGTTTTTCTGTCTCCTTTTGGGGCTAGGTTTCTCTGTTGTGACTAGGTAGATGGACAGGTTCTATTACGAAGGATGGGCCATATGAAGCCCATTAGAGTAGATGGGTAGTGCTGAGGCAGGTATCTACTTGCATGTCTCATGAAGTAAAAAAGATCTGTTCTTGCCCTACCCTCCTCTCTCTGGCATACCAGCCTCTGGACTACTTGACAAATATGATTCTTGATGATAGGCAGGAATGGAAGACTGAACTAGGTAGCTGCCATGGCTAACAGCTTCCTACCCAGACAGTCGCTTTTTGGAATAGTACCTGATGCCACCCCATGCACCCCAGGCTTTGTTGTTAAGAGTTGACTTTGTCTGCTTGTTGTTGTTGTTAGCTGCCATCAAATCAGCCTCCAATTCATGGCAGCACATGTGTTAGAGATAACTATTCCATAGGGTTTTCTTGGCTGTAATCTTTATGGAAGATCACCAGGTCTTTCTTCTGCAGAGCTCCTGGAAGGTTTAGTTAACAGCAGATCACAAACTTCTTGCACCACCCAGGCTTCTTTGCTTAGCACAGTTAAAGAACCATGTGGGACAATTCCTAGGAAGCATAGATGTCAGTGCTATCCAGGGATTCAGAGGGACCCCAAGGCCAGGACCCCTAGGGGACACACTGACTTGTACAGTGACCTTGGCCAAACATTTTGGCCTCTCTGTGCCCTTACCTGGAAGTGGGAAATATTCTCCTGTACCTCCTGGGGCCATGGAGAGAGAGATGAGAGCATCCCTACAAACTGTTCTGATTGTCTTGGAAGAAAAATGTTGTATCTCTGCCAGTTGTTGTTGTTATTAATAGTGACACAAATCGATAGGCCATCACTCTGAAGAGCTGCAAATACTGCCCACGACTCTTTGTTTTCCAATTTATTCTCATCTTTTTGTAATGAGGGAAAGGGCAGATATTGCCCACCCTGCATACCTCACTGGTGGTTGTGAAGATTAACCTCGATGTAATGAGCACAGATGGATCCTGTAAACTATACATATGTACTTGGCGGCCACACTTACTGCCTGTGGCACACAAGCTTGGAGAGGCCAGCTCATTTGACAAATAGGTACTGAATTTCAGCTGATCTGTGTTAAGTTCTTAGGGGATAGGAAGCTGCACTTTAACACAGATACTGCCCTCAAAATGTTTAGAGTCTAAAAAAAGACATAAAGAATCTTTAGAAATAATCCAAAGAGTACCAACAACATGCAGACATTGAGCTAAGAGGATAACACACATTTTCTCATTGAATGTGGCCAAGTAAGTACTAATATTAAGTAAGTACAGTTATTAGTCCCATTGTACATAAGAGGAAACTGGGGTTTATGGAGGTAAGTACTTGCCCAACAAGTTCACATAGCTATGCTCTGTTAGAGCCAAGACATGAACCCAAGCAATGTGACTCAAATGGCAGGCTATTAACCACCATGCCATGCTGAGAGATGATATGAGAAAGAAATCCCAGGTGACATTCTGGGCACTTGACACAGAAATGGAACTGCAGCTCCTGTTGACCACTGGCCCATATATAGTCTGAGTCTCTGTTGTTTTCTCTGCCTGTGAGTGATTATCACTCTGTATTTCTTAGTTGTATTTCAATGGCAATAAATATTGACGTGTGCCATAGATCAAATCCTACCTTATGAGGAAAATCCTGGGGCAGGACTATCAGAAGTAGTTAGTGGATGAAAAACTTGATTTCAGCTGGTCATCAATCCCATGTCAAATACTTCTCTGATGAGGTAGATTCTGAATGTTCTCTGGGGAGGGTAGTTTGTGGCTTCTTTTCTCCTTTTTGATACATTTTGGCATGTTATTTTTTGGTGGCTCTGTAGTTGAATTTTCTAATGAGTCCTCCATTCACCTGCCCCCTTCTCCCAAGAGCTCTTTTTGGGATCATTGATAGTGTGAGTTCCTCTGAGCAAGCAAGGGCCATCTCAGCTTGTGGTCCTGGGCCCAGAACACATCTCAGAAATCATCTCCTGATTTCCAGAGACAGGCATCCAGGGTGAGCCTCAGATGGAAACGTGAGGCTGCCATGGCAGCGCTGGACCTGCTGCACCGGGAGGAGAATCTGCATGTTGTCACCAAGCACAGGAGAGGGACCCTGCCTTTGGGGAGAGGGTCAAGAGCAGTATTTTTAGCAAGCAATTTAAAATGCTTATTCAGCCATTTTAAAAATAGATACCACCCTTTCTTTCTAATTGGCACCATTTGTCATCCTTTGTCCTTGCTTTTCACACACTGAACTGTTCATGAATATTTATTTACCCTCCCAGAGGCAACTCCGTGTGTGTGTGCGAATGAACATGCATGTGCACGTGTGCATGCACTCCTATGTCTCTCAAACTCACTCTGCCTCTCCTTCCTTTCCTACCATAAAAAGTGACATAATTGAAGACAGGATATGGAAGAACAGGGACCTTGTCTTTGAACCCCCTTCATTGGTACTGCAGCTGATGAGTTTCCACAAACCTATTCTAGACCCCTGTTTGTCTGCAAGGTTACTTCTCCCCTTGCCTGGAGCTTCTAGAACTCACCCAAACTTGAGTTCCCATTCCATACCTCCAAGCTCTTTGCTGGTGAAATACTTCCCCTCAGCAGTCAGGATCAGGATCACTGAGAGGCTTTGATGAGGTATCCTGGCTTGGACATTCAAGTCTTAAGATTTGTTTTTTGTTCTTGGCTAGGTGAGGGGAGTAGGGAGCCAGCTTTACCTCCCTTCTTCCAGGAAAACCTCTACATGTCAGCCATACAAACACATGAGCTCTAGCAGTTTTGGAAACTAGGGGAGCCTGAAACCTGCCTCAGGGATGTTACTCTAAGTTGAGGACTTTGGAGAAAATCTCCCCCTTGTGACTGGACCCCTCTGCCTGGGGTGTCCCCATTCCTGAGTCCTTGTTCTGTCTTTGGCTCTTCAGGGTGATTGAATAGGTAGGATGACTGCCTGAGCACTTAAATGAGGGAGTCTGTTATTGATTGTGATATATACTTCTTAGGCATGTTGCATCTAAACCAAAAAAATTAAAAAAAAAACAACTCACTGCCATCGAGTAGGGTCCAACTCATAGTGACCCCTCCTTGGGTTTCCAAGGCGGTATCACTACGGGAATAGATTGCTCAATCTTCCTTACGCGGAGTGGCTGTTGGGTTTGAACCGCCAGCCTCTAAAAAATCATGTAACTCAACTTTATTGCAATGGTCTAGGACCACAGTCACAGTATCTCCAAGGTATGTCTGTATGCAAATGCCCAATAAGCAAGTGAAAGATGGTCAACGTCATTAGGCAATAGAAATGCAAATTAAAACCACAGTAAGATACCACTTTATCCCCATTCAACCAAAAAAACCAAATGCATCAAGTTGGATCCACTCATAGTGACCCCTCCTTGTGTTTCTGAAGTGGTATTTCTATGGAAGTAGATTGCCCAGCCTTCCTTCCAAGGAGTGGCTGGTGGATTTGAACCGCCAGCCTTCTGGTTAGCAGTCAAATAAATGCCTTAGGCACTACTCCACAAGAGCTCCTTCATACCCATTAGCATGGCTATTATCAAAAAGATAGATAGTAACAAGTTGATGAGGATGTGGAAAAAATAATACCCTCATATACTGCTGGTGGGAATGTAAAATGATGCAGCTGTTTTGGAAAATAATCTGACAGTTCATCAGACAGTTAAATATATAGTTAACATGTTGTTGTTGTTATGTGCCGTGGAGTTGGACCCGACCATAGTGACCCTTCCTTGGGTTTCCAAGGCAGTATCACTACGGAAGTAGATTGCCCCATCTTCCTTCCAAGGAGTGTCTGGTGGATTTAACCGCCTGCCTTCTGATTAGCAGTCAAGTGCCTTAAGCACTGTGCTATATGGCCCAGTAATTCTACTCTTAGGTATGTACCTAAGAAATGAAAACACTGGCCATGTAAAAACTGGAATAAGAATGGTCATAGTAGCATTATTCATGATAGCCAAAAAGCAGAAACAACCCAAATGTCTGTTAACTGATCAACAGATAAACTGTGTTCTGTCTGGACAATGGAATATTATTCATCCTGAAAAGAAATGCCGCAACATGGATGAACCTTGAAACATTATGCTGAGTGAAAGAAGTCAGTCAGAAAGGACCACATACAGTGATTCCATTTATATGAAATTTCCAGAATAGATAAATCTATAGCGAGCTCTGGTAGCATAGTGGCTAAGACACTTGCCTGCTAACCAGACGGCTGGCGGTTCAAACCCACCAGCCACTCCTCGGAAGGAAGGTTGGGCAATCCTACTTCCGTAGTGATACTGCCTCGGAAACCCAAGGAGGGGTCGCTATGAGTCGGGGCCGACTCGACGGCACATAACAACAACTAACAACAACATAGCGATAGAGAGTAGATTAGTGGTTGTGTAGGGCTTGGGAAAGGATCCCTGTTGGTACAGTAGTTAAGTGCTTGACTGTTAACTGAAAGGGCAGTGGTTCAGACCCACAAGCTCTCCATGGGACAAAGTTGTGGCAGTCTGCTTCCATAATGATCACAGCCTTTGAAACCCAATGAGGCCATTCTATTCTGCTCTTTATGGTTGCTAAAAGTTGGAATTAATGCAACAGCAATGATTTTTTTAGTTTAGGGCTTTGGAGGGGGCAAGTTTTGGAGAAAAATGGAGTGATTATGGGGTATGGATTTTTTTTTTAATTAAAGAGTGGTGAAAATATTCCAAAATTAGAACAATTCTGTTAATATACTAAAAGCCACTGAATTGTACACTTTAAATGGGAAAATCACGTGTTATGTGAATTATATCTCAATAAATTTGTTTAAAAGTCAATAATAAGTAAATGTTATCAAGAAAATAAAATATGGTTATATGTTGTTGTTATTGTTGTTTTGTGCTGTCGAGTCAGACCCGACTCATAGCGACCCCTCCTTGGGTTTCCGAGGCAGCATCACTATGGAAGTAGATTGCCCCATCTTCCTTCCGAGGAGTGGCTGGTGGGTTTGAACCGCCAGCCTTTTGGTTAGCAGTCAAGTGCCTTAGGCACTATGCTACCAGAGCTGGAACAGTTAGGGCAGGCCATTCTGAAGAAGTGACATTCTCACCTCAGCTCAAATGTCATGGTGGAGTGAGTCATATACAAATTAGGTTAAGAGTTTTCCAGTCGGAGGCCATAGTAAGTGCAAGGGCCCTGAGGCAGGGACAAGCTTGGTCAATTAGCAGAGGAGCCACAAGGCTAATGTGGCTATAGTAGGGTGGTTAGGCAGAGAGAGAATATGAAGAAGTGAGGTTGGGAAAGTTGGCAGTGCGCCTTGGAGTGAGTGCGTGGTGGCCAAGGTAGGACACGTTGGATTTTATTCTAAGGGCAATGTGAAGCCATTGGTGGGTTTTAATCAGCGTAGTAATATTTAAAAATATATGCTTCTATACCCAAATCACAATAAATATATATATGCTTCTACTTTGTGGGAAATAACTTCATGTTTCCAGAAGGTAGAACTTCCTACCTTGTCATCTTACAATGCTCATTCTTTCCATTAGGATTCTAGGTTGTAGATCTAATGGCCTTGATAGTCCTTCAGAACTGGGAAGATTATTGTTTTCCAGATTGGGAAATAAGGAACTCCGGTGGTGTAGTGTCTTAAGACATTTGACTGCTAACCAGAAGGTTGGCGGTTCAAACCCACCAGCCACTCCACAGAAGGAAGACTTGGCAATCTATTTCCATAAACATTTACTGCCTCAGAAATCCAGAGGGGGTCACTGTGAGTTGGAATCGACTTGATGGCAGTGAGTTTGGTTTGGTTAGGAAATAGGATCAGAAATCTTCTTTGCCTCTCCATGAATGAGCTACTTCCATTTTGAGGTTGTGGTTGTCCAAGCTCAAGATTATTGTATCTAAATATCTTTCTAAAACTGGGGCTGGCTGTGGCCAGATGAGATGGGCATTCCTGTTGCCTTCACCAGCCAGCAGTGGACCCACCTCCTTCCCCTGCGGTTGAGACTGTTCTGGAGAGTAGGAGCACAGGGTACTGTTTAGAAATTCTACAATCCAGCAGCTGGTTTGCAGTGAGCCTATTTACAGTTCCAGACAACTCTTGAGTGGCTGTGTGATACTATGAATTAGGACATAAGACAGGAGCTAGATTGCCTGGATTCGAATCCCAACTCTACCACTCATTATCTGTGTGAGCTTGGACAAGTTATCTCATTGTTAAAACAGTGTCCTCATCTGTAAAGTGGGGATGATGATTGCACCTACTTAAGGTTGGTGGAACCATGTAGAGTCCTTGAGTAATTCTTCCCCATATGTCTCTTCTGATGCTGCTGCCTGAAATTCTGTTAATACCCCTGGGAATTAATTCTTCAGCGTTCTTCATCTATCATCTCTCTTTGTGGGCAAATGTAGATTGTTCCATTGGGTCCATGTAACTCTTTGAGTCTATACTTAGCGTCTTTAAGCCTGAATTTCCTCACCTGAATAATAGAGAGGACATTAGTGTTTCACAGAGTCATTGTGAGGATTAAATGAGATAATGTATGTATAGCCCATAGAAAGCTCCTAGTACAGAGTAGGGCATGTGGTAAGGAAATATAGTAAGAGCTGTCACTGATAGTATTATAAAGTCAGTATCACGTCATTATCATTATGCATAATGACTCTAAATGAGGCTGGGAAAGAGGTGGTGACTTGCCAAGCAACACAAAGGGAATCTGGGCCTGGGAGTGAGGCCTCCTTCACTCTTTCAGCAGTCATACTTTCCATCTTACATTGTTTTCCACGTGATGCCAGAACCACAAGCAGAAATTTGGGCAATTCCCAATTAACCCTAGTGTGAATAATTCACTCTGAGATAATCTGTGTGCCTGGCTGGCTTCCCAAATCAGCTTGAGTGGATTATTCTACTCTTTCAATTATTCAACAGTACAAGTAATTGGGAGCTGGCATTAGCAAGTGAAGGCCGAAGGGTCATTTCCTGTTGTTCTCAGTTGCTCAGCTCTGCCACTAGTGATGTTTCACAGGAACATGGAGGCTGTAGAACAGGGTCCAAGTGGGGAGGACAGAGGCAGTAACAGGCTTGTAAGTAAAGGATGGAGGGCCCTGAGATGACAAGTTGGGAGAGGCGAAGCTGCCATCTGCAGAGGCAGAGGGCCATGGAGGAATGGTTTACAATGGCTGCCTTTCCTAACCCCTAAGCACTTAAGAGTCCTGCTTCCCTGAGGAGCTCTTTGGATTTGAATTTTATTTTGGAATCTTAGACTTCCCTGGAGACCTTTAAGTATGGTTGACCATCCCTCTTGCCTTCTAAGTCCTGCTGTGTTTGGCATCTGGGGACTGTACCAGGAGACCCAAAGAACCCTCGTTTCTGTAAATTAGGGCCTCTACATTGAAAAAGACTTGTAGAATCATGATGCATTCATATAAAAATAAATGAATGGAGATATATAAATATAGATATATGTGTATATATAAGTATTTTAAATATATAAAAATCAGCTGCTACTGTTGACAGTATGAGTGACAGGGACTTTTCTATTTTACACCTTTCTATACTGCTTGAAAGGGAGCTTTGGTGGCATAGTGGATAAGGCATTTGGCTGCTAACCAGCAGGTCAATGGTTCAAACCCACCAGCCACTCTGTGGGAAGAAGATGAAGTAATCTACTTCTGTAAAGATTTACAGCCTTGGAAACCCAATGGGGGTCTCTGTGAATTGGAACTGACTCGATGGCAGTGGGTTTGGGTTTTTTGTTTTGTTTTGTTTTGTTTTATACTGATTGTAAGGAGCCCTGGTGGCACAGTGATTAAGTGCTCTGCTGTTAACTGAAGGGTTGGCAGTTCAGACCCACCAGCCATTCTGCAGGAGAACGATGAGGCAGTCTGATTCTGTAAAAATTACAGCCTTAGAAACTATGGGACAGTTCTACTCTGTCCTGTAGGGTTACTGCAAAAACGGTGAAGAGGCCACATGTTCTGACCTCCTCTAATCTCATAGGAGGAAGACAGCATTACCAGCAGTAACCCAAGGCCTATTACTGCAAGGCCAGACATGCTGCCTCCCTCCAGCCCTTTCACCAACCGTTCCTCCCAAAGCACCCACCACCTCTCTCCTGGGTTCGATAATTCACTGCAGTGGCCACACAGAACTCACAGATTACAGGGTTTATTAGGGAAGCACCAGGCTACAACTCAAGTTCAGGAAGAATGCTCAGTCTCTCTCCCAGCCCACCGTCCCTCAGCCAAGAGTCTCTCACAGTCTCTTTCCCAGCGGTGCTGGTCCCTCGGTGTCTCACTCAGCAATGCGTGTCTCTTGCATCTCTTTCCCAGCAACGCATGTCTCAGGAGCCCATGTCTCTTTCAGCAGCACATCTTCCTCAACCAGCAGTCAGAGAGAGTTCTGCCTCCAGGAGATCTCCTTTAGAGCCCGCAGGGTGGTCAAACTAGCCAATCAGAACTCTAAGCACCTGAGAGAGAGTGGGCACCTCCCAGAACATTGTTTTATGCCACTCCCAACAGAAATACTCCAGGTGGACACTTTCAGCAATCAGGAGCTCCTCAGTTGCTCATAGCAAATCCCACCTTGGACTTTACAAAGGCTTATGGGTAGAAAAGCCACACAAAGTAATTTACTATACTGCAGTTACTATGAGTCAGAATTGACTCAACAGCAATGGGTTTATACTGCTTGAATTTCTTTCTTTTTTAATCATGAGCTTATATTATTTTCTAATTAAAAGTATGAAATTAACACACCTAAGAGAAGTTGCTGCTGGATTTTGTGGCATCGGCCCTTTGAACTCTATTTTCACTTTCACAGATGCTTTCTGGGCCCTTTAACCTTACACAACCTTTAATTGATTTGGGGATGGACGTGCCCAGATTCCTGCAAACAGGTGACCCATGCTCATCTCAGAGCTGTGCTCTTCTTATTGGGGCAAACAAATACTTCTCTACCCTCCTGGTCACCATTGCTTTGGCTTTGAAGCTTCTTCTCTCTTCTCCTTCCTTGAGGCCCCCAGAACCATTTGCTCTGGATCTGCTGGACCCAGCATTACCCTGAAGTTACCAGCATGGTTTCCTCTTTGCTTCTGGGGAGAAGAATTAAACTCTTTATTCAGATACTATTTTGATGTATACATTTTGTCTGAGTTCAATAGTTTTGAAGGGGGATAGAGGTTAGTTGTTCTTCGAACAGTTTCTCTGGATGTTTTCTTTTTTTAAAACCATACTTTCATTTAGTTTTTGGCTTAAGAAAAATTGTTTGAGCTCAGTTTGGGGTTCACAGTTACTGAGGTTAATTCCAGGTTTTGGCTTGTGATTGGTTCCAGCCTGCGCTTAGAAAGGTTAGGGGAAAAGTGGGAGGTGGGGGCTTTCCTGTCTCTGAGGCTCTTAACAGCAGTAGTAAACTGTGGTGTGTGTGGCGCAGGAGCAGAGCCAGCTCAAAGAGCTATAGACCAGAGGGCCCATCCGTAGGCAAGCAGCTTTTCAGCCTGGGCTTGATGCTTTTACATCTGGGCCCAGCATGGCTGTGCTGAACTAGACCTTCAAACATAGCTCCAAGTACCACGTGTACCCAGAACATTTAGCTGCTCCACGTAGAAGCTGAGCTTTATTTTTCTGCATTCTAGAGAAGGCCTCAGTGGGTAGATAATGGTGACAGAAAGGACTTAGTATCAATCTGTTTGCTGGTACCCCTGCTTATGGCAGGCCTCAGGTTGATAGTGAAGTATGATGAATCACTTAAAAATGTGCAGAGCTCAGGAGCTGAAACTAGTGATATTTCTGCTGGGTTTGACTCCTGAGGGTCCCTATGACCCCCTGTCTCCAACTGGCCTAGGAATAAAGGGACTTCCTGAATGTGTCTCATCTCCGTCAGGGTCCCCAACTAAGTCTGGGCTTTTGGAGGAAGTATATGATCTATGTGGCCTGAAGGAGATCTTAGTTCCTGGAGACTCTTGAGAAAGGAAGCTGCTTTGAAAATTAGCCAGAGAAAGGATTGAGGCTGTTAGCTGGAGCCTACTGAGGGAAGTTAGAGGAGTGTGTGGTGGGCCATGGAGGTGAGGAAGGTAGGGCAGGGACTCTTCTCCTTCAAGCCAAAGTGGGGTTAGGTAATACTGCAAGCCCTTTGTGCTCAGCATTGAGCAAAGTGATGGCAGTGGAGGTATGGTGGTTTTCTATTTCTTCAGCTAAAATAGTCACCACCCTCCCCAGGAGGTCTGAGTATCTTGGAATAGAGAACAATGCTGTGGAATTGTTTTTGTTGTTAAGTGCTGTCCGGTCAGTTCTGACTTAAGTGACTTGGTGCATAACAGAATGAAACACTGCCTGGTCTTGCACCATTGTCACAGTCTTTGCTATGCTTGAGTCTATTGTTGCAGCCACTGTGCCAATCCATCTCATTGAGGGTTTCCTCCTTTTTTACTGACCTTCTACTTTACCAAGCATGATACTCTTCTTCAGGGAATGATCCCTTCTAACAACACGACCAAAGTAGGTGAGACGAAGTCTGGCCATTGCTTCTAAGGAGCATTCTGGCTACACTTCTTCCAGGACAGATTCATTCCATTTGGCAGTATTTTCAGAATTCTTTGCCAGAACCACAATTTAAAGACATCAACTCTTCTTCAGTCTTTCTTATTCATTGTCCAGCTTTCACATGCATATGAGTTCATTGAAAATATCATGGCTTGGGTTAGGCGCACCTTAGTCTTCAAAGTGACATATTTGCTCTTTAATACTTTAAAAAGAGGTCTTGTGCAGCAGATTGTCCCAGTGCAATATGACATCTGATTTCTTGACTGCTGCTTCTTATGGGTGTTGATTGTGGATCCAAGTAAAATGAAATCCCTGTCTTTCCTCCGTTTATTGTGATGTTACTTATGACCAAACCTCAATTGTGAGGGTTTTTGTTTTCTTTACGTTGAGGTATAATCCATACTGAAGACTGTAGTCTTTGATCTTCATCAGTAAGTGCTTGAAGTCATTTTCACTTTCAGCAAGCAAGGCTGTGTCATCTGCATATTGCAAGTTGTTAATGAGTCTTCCTCCAATTCTGATGTCACATTCTTCTTTCTTCTGTTACCCAGTAATTTCTAAGGAAGGTGTTGTTCAGTTTCCATGCATTTGTTCTTTTTCCATTGATTTTCCTATTGTTGATTTCTATTTTTATAGCATTGTGATCTAGGAAGATGCTTTGCAGTATTTTGATGTTTTTAAATTTATTAAGACTTGCTATAAAGCCTAACATATCATCTATCATGGAGAATGTTCCATGTGCACTAGAAAACAATGTATATTGTGCTGTTGTTTGGTGAAGTGCTCTGTAGATGTCTATAAGGTCAAGTTGGTGGATTTTATTGTTTAGCTTTTCTCTGTCTTTGTTGAGTTTCTTTCTAGTTGTTCTATCTTTGATTGCAAATTTTGTATTAAAGTCTCCTACTATGACTGTGGAATTACCTCTTTGCCTTTTCAATTCTGTTAAATTCTGATTTATGTATTTTGGGGCTCTTTCATTGGGTCCTTAGATATTTATTATGGTTATATCTTCTTGGTTTGATTGATCCTTTAATCATTATATAATGTCCGTCCTTGTCTCTTATGGTGGTTTTTGTCTTAAAGTCAATTTGATCAGAAATTAATATGGCCACTCCTGCTCTTTTTTGCTTGCCATTTGGTTGATATATCTTTTTCCAACCTTTGATTTTTAGTCTGTTTTTGTCTTTGTCTCTAAGGTGTGTCTCTTATAGACAGCATATTGATGGGTTATGTTTTCTTATCCAGTCTGCAACTCTCCGTCTCTTGAGTGGTGCATTTAACCTATTGACATTCAGTGTAATTATCCACAAGTATGAATTTGTTGCTGTCATTTTGTTACGTGTTTTTTCATGGTGTTCCTGGTTTCTTTGTTCCATATAATTTTCTGTGTTGAGCTCATTATGTTTATGAATCATGTTATCATTTCCTTTGTTGGTGTTGTTTTAGTGTTTGTTAACTATTTGTGCTTGTTCTCTTTTTTATTGTGATGTGAAATTTCATCATTTTTGTTTGAGTTTACCCTGTGATTTATAATTTTCTCTGTGAGTTTAGAACAGTCCATTCTATCTTGCAACTCTCTTGACTTCCTCACCATTTGTTGTTGTTGTTGTTGTTGTTGTTGTTTGCCATCGAGTCGGACCCAACTCATAGCGACCCCTCCTTGGGTTTCCAAGGCACTATCACAATGGAAGTAGATTGCCACATCTTCCTTCCAAGGAGTGGCTGGTGGGTTTGAACCACCAGCCTTCTGGTTAGCAGTCAAGTGCCTTAGGCACTATGCTACCAGAGCTCCCTCCTCACCATTTAGAAGTTCTGTAACTATACTGTTTTTTCCCTTCTTTTTGGTTTGTAGTTGTCCTCATTTGCCAATTGATGTCTCTGGTTCCCTGTTTACAATCTTGTAAACTTATTTTACTTTGGATACTTCCATAGCTGTGTTGATTTCTGGGTTATGTCATCTTGTAAATTAATGGTCAGTTGTTTGCTATTACTGGTTCTCTGTTCAAAGGACTCCCTTTAGTATCTCTTATAAAGTTGGTGTGGTTTTAACAAATTCCCTTAGTTTCTGCTTATCTGGAAATCTCCTAATTTCACCATCATATTTGAGGGACAATTTCGCCTGGTATATAATTCTTGGTTGAAAATTTTTCTCTTTCAGGGTTTTATATATACCATCCCATTGCCTTCTTGCTTGCATGGTTTCTGCTGAGAAATCGGAGCTTATTCTTACTGGTTGTCCTTTATAGGTAACTTTTCATTTTTCTCATGATGCTTTCAGGATTCTTTCTTTGTCTTTGGTTTGGTGAGTTTGATGATGATATGTGTTGGTGATTTTCTTTTGGGGTCTTTCCTGTTTGGGGTTCATTGGATTTCCTGAATGGATATATTCTCATCTTTCATCATATCAGGGAACTTCTTTTCCAACAAATCTTGGAAAATATTCTCAGTGGTTTCTCTTTCCCTGTTCTAGAATTCCAATCACATGTAGGTTATTCCTTTTGATGGTATCCCACATGAACCTTAGGGTTTCTTCATTTTGTTTTGATCTTTTTTCTGATTGATCCCTTTCCAAAGAAGTATTTGTCTTCACGCTCGTTAATTCTGTTTTCCATTGATTCTATTCTACTCCTTTGCCCTTTCAATGTGTTATGTATTTCTGAAAATTTAGTATCAATCTTCTGGATTTGTTTGTGTAGATTTTGTATCGTTCCTAATTTTTCATTTATTTTATCATTTTGTTCTTGTATTTTCTTCCAAAATTGTTCTAGGGTTTTGTCTGTGTTTTCCTTAATGTTGTTGGTGTTTTCCTTGATTTATCTCTCAATCCATTGAAGGTACCTAAATACAATTCTTTTGAATTCCTTATCAGGCAGTTCCAATGCTGTTTCTTCCTCAGGGATGTGTTCTCGGTTTGTATCCTGCTCCCTTGTTTTTGCCTCTTTGTGTGGACTGTGATGGTCTGTTGTCTCCAAGACATTGTGATGTTGTTGTATTTAGATCTCTGTTAACTATTTGTGAAGAACAGTTAAGGGTGACTCAGGCTTGTTGGTGTCCTTTATCATTGGCCAGTTGGTGGAGAAGGAAGTGGTGGCTTTCACTCAGTAAGTGGAGCTGCAGGAAGTGTGGGTGTGGTTATGTCATATGGGCATGGTTGCTGTCTCCCACTCAGACAAAAACAACAATTGAAAAACCATCAAAAAAGTAAAGAGCAAGCAGACAAAAAAACACACTACATAAAAACACATAAAATCACCAAGAAAAGAGAAGAAAAAAAATTAATATCTGGGGAGGGGGCAATAAGAGAAAAGAGGTAGAGTAGGAGAATAATGAAGAAAAAAATGGGAAAAATGCAAAAAGAAAAACAAGGAATGGGGTGAAACATGAGAACAAACCCAGAACAGGGATGAGAGTAAAAGCTGAAAACTAGAATCTGGGAAGGGAAGAATTAAGAACAATAATTAAAAGGATGAAAAAAATAATAATTTTAAAACAGACAAAAACAATTAAAAAAGGGGGGGGGGTAGAATCTGGGCAGGGCAGGGCAGGGCACCCAGGCTCCATCGGAGCACACAGACTGGGATGGAATTCCTGCTGGCCCAGAAGGTGGGTGAGAGTGCGGGGTGGCCACACCTCTGTTCACCAAGGGGATGTGGAGTATAAGAGTAATAAGGGGAATATCGCACCTTTCCACTCATTCATGTCCAGAATGTCCTTGCAGTTCCCAGCACGTGGAGCCTATTCTTAGGTCCCTAGAATCTGAGAGAATATTGTTGCTTTAAATATCCAAAATGATCAAACTACTAGTAATCATTCAAAATGGCTGCACCCTCCGGACAGCCAAAATTCCACAGCTTAGCTTGTCTCCCTCTTCTCTGCTTCCCCTTTTATTCACTTGCCACCAGTGCAGTCCTCCATGCAGCCCCTGGCTAGCAGGGCCAATTTTTAGGTTAATTCTTAGGTCCTTACACCACTTGGCAATATCCAACTTGTCTGTGCCATCAGGATCACTGACAGACCACAGCTCCATATGTCTCCTTTTTTGGTGTTTTCATGCAGGTTCTTCTACTAGTTGGAGTTTAGTCCACTTCTGTATCCTTCCTTTCAAAGCTCAGGGCTCCAGGATTATCTTCTGAATCTTAATTGGTTCTGCTTTTCTTTGTTGAAGAGGGTCTGTATAGTTTGTCTGCCTATTCCATCATCTTACCGGAACCTCTCCAGCGTTCATAATATAGTCCATTTTCTTGGATTATTACATCTGCATATGGATTGAATAAGTATGGTGAAAGGACATAACCCTGTGTGTTATGTGTTCTGTAGAGAAGCAAAATCAGTAAAACTTACATGTTGTTGTTGTTGTTATGTGCCATCAAGTCAGACCCGACTCATAGCAACCCCTCCTTGAGTTTCCAAGGCAGTATTATGGAAGTAGATTGCCCCATCTTCCTTCCGAGGAGTGGCTGGTGGGTTTGAACCACCAGCCTTCTGGTTAGCAGTCAGGTGCCTTAGGCACTATGCTACCAGAGCTCCCAAAGCTTACATATATATAATCAAAAAACAAACCTACTGCTGTAGAGTCGTATCCGACTCAGCGACCCCTCCTTTCTGAGGTGGTATCACTATGGAAGTAGATTGCCCAACCTTCCTTCCAAGGAGTGGTTGATGGGTTTGAACTGCCAGCCTTCTGGTTAGCAGTCAAGTGCCTTAGGCACTACACTACCAGAGCTCGTTCTACATATATATTTACAGAGAGAAATCCATCTTAGGAAAATAGCTCACTTATAGAAGCTGGCAAGTTCCAAATTCTTGGATCAAACATCAAGCTGAAGGCTTTTCCCAACTCACGCAGATACAGGGGCTGATGAGCTCAAGGTTGGCAGACAATATACTGGCTGTTGACCCTGACTAATGATGAATCCAAGATCACCAGGATGAATGGTGGACTGTTTGCTCATGGACAGTTGTAGGCAGCACAACAGGATCCAGATCCACAGAAGAGGGTCTTATTTTCCCCAGGATGTCCATGAATACATTGGAAGCAGGACACACCCCTAGGAAAACTCCCTTTCAGTGGATTGGCTGCTCAAAACATATACATCCAATCTCATCCTGGGAATAACCCACATCACAACTGCTTAAACCACTCAGAATTGTGGTCCAGCCAAGTTGACACACAACTCCAGCTATCACACCCTGATATACACTTGTCTTGATTTTAAAGCATACAGTATCCCCTTGTTCTGTTTGAACAACAGCCTCTTTGTCTATGTACAGGTTCCTCATGAGCACAATTAAATATTCTGGCATTCCCATTCTTTGCACTGTTATCCATAATTTGTTATGATCCACACAGTCCAGTTCCTTTGCATAGTCAGTAAAACACAGGTAGACATCTTTCTGGTATTCTTTGCTTTTAGCTATGATCCATCTGACATTAGCAAGGATATGCCTTGTTCCATGCCCTCTTCTGAATCTCTGAATCTGGCTTGAATTTCTGGCAGTTCACTGTCAATATACTGCTGCAACTGTTTTTTAATTATCTCCAGCATAATTTTACTTGCGTGTGGTATTAATGATATTGTTCAATAATTTCTGCCTTTGTTGGGCCACCTTTCTTTGGAATGGGCCCAAGTATGGATCTCTTCCAGTCAGTTGGCCAAGTAGCTGTCTTCCAAATTTCTTGCCATGGATGAGTGAGTGCCTCCAGTGCTGCATCTGTTTCTTAAAACATCTCAATGTATATTCCATCAATTCCTGAAGCGTTGTTTTTCACCAGTGCCTTCAGTGCAGCTTGGACTTCTTCCTTCAGTACTGTTAGTTCTTGATCATATGCTACCTCCTGAAATGGTGGAATGTCAACCAATTCTTTTTGCTGCAGTGACTCAGTGTATTCCTTCCATCTTCTTTTGATGCTTCCTGCATCATTCAATATTTTGCCCATAAAATATTTCAATATTGCAATTGAGGCCTGATTTCCCCCCGCCAAATTCCTTTGACTTGAAAAATGCTGAGCGTGTTCTTCCCTTTTGGCTTTCTAATTCCAGATCTTTGCACATCTCATTATAGTATTTTACTTTGTCTTCTTGAGCTGCCCTTTGAAATCTTCTGTTCAGCTCTTTTATTTCATCATTTTTTCCATTAGCTTTAGCTACTCTGAAACTTGCATTTGAATGGAGAACAATTCAAGAGCAAGTTTCAGTCTGTTCTAGCATCCATTTTGGTCTTTCCTTCCTTTCTTATCTTTTTAGTGACCTTTTGCTTTCTTCACATATGGTGTTCTTGATGTCATGTCACAGGTCATCTGATCTCTGGTCATTGGTGTTCAGTGAGTCAAATCTGTTCTTGAGATGATCTCTAAATTCAGTTAAGCTATAATCATGGTCGTATTTTTGCTCTCATGGGCTTTTGATTTTCTTCAGCTTCAGCTTGAACTTACATATTAGCAATCAATGGTTAGTGCTACAGTCAGCTCCTGACCTTGTCCTGATTGATAATATTGAGCTTCTCTATTGCCTCTTTCCAGAGATGTAGTCTGTTTGATTCCTGTGTATTCCATCTGGTGATGTCCATGTGTATAATCACCATTCATGCTGCTGAAAAATGGTGCTTGTAATGAATAAGTCATTGGACTTGCAAAATTCTGTCATGCAGTCTCTGGCATTATTTCTTTTACCAAGGCTATATTTTCCAGATACTGATGCTGCTTATTCATTTCCAACTTTCACATTCCAGTCACCAGTAATTATCAATATATTTTGATTGCATGTTTGGTCAATTTCAGACTGCTGAAGTTGGTAGAAATCTTCAGTTTCTTCTTCCTTGGCTTTAGTTGTTGGTGAGTAAATTTGAATTAGTTGGGTTAGCTGGTTTTCATTGTAGGTGTATAGGTATTATTATCCTATCACTGACAGCATTGTACTTCACGATAGATCTTGAAATGTCCTGTAGAATGGTCAGAGTGAACAAGGAACAACTCAGGGCTGAGCCTCATCCCATCTGTGCCTCCATATCAAAGGTGCTGAGCTAAGCTTTCTACTGTTGCGATATTTATTCTCTATGATTAGTACTCTGGGAAGGAGATGCAAGTTGGTGGATGCTAAAAGCTTCCAAGGAATTTGGCTACCTGGGTCTCCTCTCTGTTCATTTGTACTATATGATTTATGTATGGAGCTTAGGAAACTATATTTGGTTTACATCACCCCATGCTTGGGCCTTGAGGATAGGTCTAAAAGGATGGGCTGCTTTTCAAGGGACAAACAGTAGAGCTTTTGGGTGTTTAAAGTCAATAGGATTAAATTGGATCTCTGCAAGCAGAACCCCAGCTAAGCTATCACCTGGCCTGCTTCACAGTCTAGTCCCAAACAGACAATTGTTATCCAGTACCTTGGCTTGAGGGGGTATAAAACAACATCATGGGCTGTGAAGGCTCTTGCTCTGCGTTGTTGATTTTGGGCTCCCAACACATATTTCTACCTTCTTCCTTTTGAAAGCAGCATTTACTTTCCTTTGGGAATCTCTTCACCAGTACCATATGGCTACGGATGGGCTGGTCATATGATTTAGACTAATCACTCATACCTCTTCTATATGTACAGCGCTTGGTCACTGTGGTGTGGTGGGGATGTGACCCAAAAGCAGGGCCATTCATAGTTCGTCCCTGCAATTCTTTATATGCTAGGATTTTTTTGCTTGGTTTATTTAGCACCTACAAGTGGCCATCAGAAGGCTGGTGGTTCAAACTCACCAGCCACTCCTTGGAAGGAAAGTTGGGCAATCTACTTCCATAGTGATATTACCTCGAAACCCAAGGAGGGGTTGCTGTGAGTTGTGTCCGACTCCACAGCACATAACAACAACAGTGGCCATCAGACTCATGTCTGATTGGAGAAAGCCACCTGTGGTAGGAGGAAGAAGCTTCTGCGAGAGAGGCATAGTCTAGAGATGCAGCCTAAGAAAAGGTCCCATGACACTGCTGAGGCACTGGGCTCATCTGTGCTTTTACCTTTGTCATTCTTTATCATGATGAGACCCAACAAATTCCCCTTTTTTGTTTAGGTGAGTCTGAATTCAGTTTTGGTCACTTAAAACCAGAGTTCTGACTAATCTGATACAGCTCCCAGTTGATCTCTTTGCTCCCAAATTGTCATGTCCAGGGAACATGTGAAGAATATTGGTGAAGCTCTGTACCTAACATTGTGCTTTACATACATCAGATGCTCAATCCATGTTTGTTCTGAGAGCGACTGCCCCTCACCTTTTGCTTCCAGCTTTGGGGTGGAGAGTGGAGGTCTGAGCCTGGATTTCCCAGCCTACTTTGTTGGGGTCAGTGAATGCTGTCATCGATGCATGCATTATTTGACTCCCTTCTCTTCTGCCTCTGCTTCTGCAGAAATAAATAAAACCTGTCAGGCTCTCTTTGCAGGAGCCTTGCCAAACATGCCAGTGGTAGGAGTTTATTGATCTACCTTAGGCTGTCTTCTCCCAGGTGCAGACAGGACATTGTCCCCTCATGTCATAACACTGTTGGCAGCCATGAGTCTGATTATCTCCCTATGAAATCAGGCTGTTCCCTGGTCCCCAGCTTGAGCTGGTGCTAAATTTATTATGCCTAAAACATTAGGGTAGTGTTTGAGGTTTCTTGCCCACTGCTGCTTTCCCAGGCTGCTGTGCCAGCTACAGGGCCCTTGTGAGGCTGTTAGGTGTCTCTCTGTGGCAGATTCATTGTTCCATATTTTTATTTAATTACTTACTTTTACAGCTCTTAGAATAAATCTAATTATCCATCTGTTATGCTACATTATGCCACTGCAGTTTATGCAATTCTTTCTCATTGTATGGTATTTGCCAACTTGACCTTGCCCTCTTCCAGTATTCTTGCTCCTCTGCATGGCTCTTTGCCACCTTCTCAGTGCATTTCCAGTACCAGTCAATTTACCAAGGTCCCCAGGCACTGTTGACTGTGAGTGGCTCTTAGATGGTGTAGTGGTTGGTGGAACTTACAGTATGAGCTTAGGAGAGTGACCAAGGAGCCATCTCTAGTGTGATGCTGACCTGACATAGGCCTAGAAAGTTGGATTAGTATTGGAGTCCCAACAAAACCCACAAGTTCCAGCCTTCTTGTTGTTGTTGTTATGTGCCGTCAAGTCAGACCCGACTCATAGTGACCCCTTCTTGGGTTTCCAAGGCAGTATCACAACGGAAGTAGATTGCCCCATCTTCCTTCCGGGGAGTGGCTGGTGGGTTTGAACCGCCAGCCTTCTGGTTAGCAGTCAAGGCCTTAGCCACTATGCTACCAGAGCGCCCAGCCTAGGGCTTATTATTAGCCAAAGGGCTTTTGTCAAGGAGGACAGCCAGTCAAGGTCAAGCTGAAAGGAGATGATAGTGGCCACCATGGACATATCCCTGGACTTCCACACCATAGCTGGCAAGTGATGCCTAACTTTAGGACTGGTCAGGGATGATTTAAACATAGGCAGTGGCAGTAGTTACCTAGCTAGCAGAAGTGACTTCAAGAACTATATGGAGGTCCTTCACCTCTAGATCTTTCTTCTTCTGATGCTGCTGCCTGAAATTCTGTTAATACCCTTGTGAATTATTATTGTTATTTTGGTGTTCTACATCTGCCACCTCTCTCTGTGGGCAAACGTAGATAGTTCCAGGAGGGGTACCCCATAGAGTCATTGAATACATCACTATATCCCTTTCCTCAAAATCAAACCCACTGCCGTCACGTTGATTCCCACTCACGGTAATCCTATAGGACAGAGTAAAACAGCCCCATAGCTTTTCCAAGGCTATAAATGACTGTCTCATTTTCTCGGAGTGGCTGATAGGTTCAAATCACCACCCTTTGGGTTAGCAGCCAAACACTTTAACCACTGTGCCACCAGAGCTTCTTCCCTTTCCTCAGGGAGGTAGGAAATGGGTGACGATGGGCATTCATGAGGGAGTTGATCAACGGAATTAAACTAGAGAAGGAGGGGAAAAGAGAGCAAAATCCAGGACATTGGTTGAGGTTTGCCCTGTGTTAGCTCTTAGTAGGTAAGGTGCTTAGAAAAGTAGGGAGATTATATGCCCATCCCATCCACACACCTAGTTATGGGGCTAAGCAATCCTGTCATTGGTGTTGTCACAGGGAAAGATGAGCTGAGCTAAGAAAGGGACATGGATCTGGCATAGAGCCAACCTCATCTCTTCATGTAGCTCCTGTTAGTTGAGTACCTACCAGGTGCTGGGCATTAGGCTAGACCATCTAGAGAGTGAGGAAACAGATAAACAAGGCAGCAAGGCAAAGTGTGTATACTCAAGGGAGTCTTTGAGCAGAGGAAATAGACTGACTAGGTCTGTTAAGAGCTATGAAAGAGCAAGAAGCCCTCAGGAATTCATAGCAAGGCTTCATGCTGGTCAGGTGGTCAGTGAGTGTTTCTTTGAGGAAATGAGGTCTAGAGTGACACTTGGAGGAATAGAACTAGCTAGCTAAAGATGGGGCAGGCATGGGGGCGGGAGAAAGGGGTAGGAGAAGGGGCACTACAGGCAGAGGCAGTAGAGAGCAGCACATTTGAGTAATTCCAAGAGTGGGCCTGTGAGGGGATGGGAAGGTTCTCTCTTATCTTTGTCAGTCACTTTTGATTCTGAAATAGGGTCATTTTCAGCAGATTCCTAAATGGAAGCACTGAGATACTGCTGTTACTGCTTCCAAAGCACGTGCCCCAGGGCCCCAGGGAGGACGGTATGTGGCCAATAGGCTTTCTGGTGAAGGTACTTTGCTTAGAGGCTGTGTGTTCTACTGCCTCATTCTCCAAGCTGGGCCTGTGTCTGCTTCTGCTACACTGGGCTGAGAGAACTCCTCCTCCTAGTCCCCCCACCCACTTCCAGCCAAACCCACATTAAAGGCCTTCTGACTTGGATGTGGGCCCAGGGTGAAGCTCATTATAACCTTATGGCCAAGCCCTCTGTTTTCACTTCCAGGTTAAGGCTTGGCAGGCATGAAAGACTCCCAGGAACACCCCACAGGACTTCTCCCTTAATGATCTCCCCCTGCCCTCAGTCCACATGGCTTCCTTAGCCGAGCATTCCCCACCAGAGCGTCTGGTGACTTTCCACAAATTTCCTCTCATTCCAGCAAGCAGGATTCAGTGACTAATTGCTGGTATTTTTTCCCCAAGACTCTATTTATATAGACTGTCATGTTGGAGGTGGGGAGAGTGAGTTTTAATCTTGTGGGGGGTGGGGGAGCTGCTGTTCCCTACTATTGCCATCATTAGACTGAGGCCCATGTGACATTGATGTCCACACTTTGTCTTTATCCTTGTATTTTTATGTCATTTCAACATTTGGTTCTTTGAACATCTAAGATCCCTTTTATGCTTCTCATCTCCCACAGAAGATTGTTGTATTTTGTCCCCACTGAAGCTGCATTTTCCTTTTGTCAGATTTCTCACTTTCTTCTTTATTGTATTTTGATCAGTGTGGCCATGTAGGTCTGGGTTTTATTGGGAGCTTTTCATCTTCTTGGCAGTGGCCCTCAGGGCCTCTTGCAAAAGCCTGGCTCTGACTCAGGCCCCTGAAGCAGGCCTTTGGGGCCAGTATGAGAGGGAGCCCAGCTTGGTATCTATCCAGGGAAATTCTAACCCAGTGTTTCTCAAAGTTGAGCATACCTTGTAAGCACCTGGAAGGCTTGTTAAAATACAGATTGCCAGATATAACCTCCAGAGTTTCTGATTTAGTCAGTCTGCGCTACAGCTTGAGAATGTGCATTTCTAGCTAGTTCCCAGGTGCTGATGGTGCTGCTAGACCAGCGACCACTCTTTGAAAGCCGCTGCTCTAGAGTAATTTCTCCTTCTTAAGCCAGAGTGCCCAGGGCCCTAGGGAGGACAGACTCAAGAGAGACTGGGTTTCTTCTCCATACTGGGTCCAAGAACAATTCCGAACTTGCTAAAACTATATGATGGGTGATGTTGGCAGTGGCAGCTTAGTATTTTAACACCTTTGACAAATAATAGAAGTTCAGGTAAGTTAAGGACTTCTCTTTGGTCGTCATTCAGCTAGTAGTTTGTGGAATAGCCTCAGTGGCATCTAGGCCTCTTAACTCCTATTCTGGAGTTTCTTGACTCTGCCACTTACTAGCTGTTTGACCTTGGGTAAATTACTTAGCTCTCTGTTACTAGTTTTTGATTAATAAAATGGGGATAATAGTGTCTGCCTCATACAGTTGTCATGAAAGTTACATGAATTAACGTTTGCAAAGCACTTTAGAACTATTGAGTTATAGTAGCACACTAGAGTCTTAATAGCTGTGAGGTGCTGTCCTTTGCATTTCTGTGTCTCAAGAGGCACAGGAGAATGCACCAACACTCATCAGACAGCATTATTTGGGGCCATCAGGACAGGGCTGTCTTTGGAAGGGCACTGAGAAGTGCAGGAAATGGGGCAGAGACAGCAAAGTGGATGCATTTACCTCTGAAAATTGTAGATGGAGTTGTAACTGGTAGGCTACATCAGTGTGTGAAGTCTAGGACCAAGAGGAGAACAAGGCACCCCAAGGTCATCTGGGCCAGTCTCCTAGGGGCTTCTGCAATTAAGGCACTCCCACTGTTCAGCCCTGAAATGGCACTTATGGGGCTAGTTTGTAAGGAATAGAAGCTAAGTCTGCCCTTTTGGTAGTGGTTTCTCTTTCTGCATTTCCTCTACCTGTTGCTTCCAGCATTTACAGAATTAGCTGGTCAGTCCTGATAATGTCAGTAATTTATTGAACACTGACTATGTGCCAGGCATTGTGACCTTCAACATCTCATTTAATCCTCACAACAGCCTTATGAAATAAACCCTCATTTTATAGATGAGGAAGCTTGGGCATGATCTTTTCAAGATCAGACAGAAAATAAGTCCAGAATTCAAACTCAGATCTGTCTGGCTCCAGAGCCCATGTTCTTTACCACTGCTCAGCTGCCTCCTTGGACTCTATCATGATATTTCCCTTGAGGATACCATCTTTCCCTTCCAATGGGTGCCTAACCTTGACCTGTTTGTTCCTAGTATCCTTCATCCCTCAGTTCAGTGTCCAGAATCTGAAACTGCGGAAGTACTTTATTCACCTTTGTATCTACCATAGAACTTATCACAAAGCCTTGTACAGTGGGTGACCTATGATCGATCCATTTATGCTTCTTATCCAAGTACAATAATGAATACTGTCCGCTTTCACTCTTAAAAGGTGTCCCATTTTGGACAGTAAGTAATGTTCACCCTAATTAAACCTGACTGGTGCTCCCAACCAAGGGTCAGTGACATTTTTATAGGGGGCCCTAAAAGACAGAATTGTCTTCAAGATTCAAGGAAATAAATCCCAAATGGTGTAAGTTCAAGCATTTTAATAGGCAAGAGAATTGAGGCAAATGTTCTGCTCGGCACTCCACAAACCTGCCACAAAGGACTACTTCTGAGACCAGATTTAAGGGCTGTGGAGGTCACCAGGCCTGTACTCCGATTTTGCAGGGCAGGAGTTACACTGGGTGCTACATAGATGCATCTGACAAGGAAGGCAAGAAGAGGGAACTGGTGTTTTTGCTTCTCCACTTTTCTGTAGGCAGGAGCAAACCCTACCTACCAGTTGCTTTCAAGTGAATTCCAAGTCATGGTGACCTCCCTGTGCATCAGATTAGAACTGTGACCTCACAGGGTTTTCAGTGGCTGATTTTTCAGAAATATATCACCAGACCTTTCTTCTGAGGTGCCACTGGGTAGACTCAGAATTTTAACCTTTCTATTAGTACCTGAGTATATACCCAAAAAATCAAACCAAACCATTTGCTGTGGATCCATGGCAACCCCACGTGTTGCAGAGTGTAACTGTGTGCCAGAGAGTTTTCAGTGGCTGTGATCTTTCAAACTGCCATCCTTCCAGTTAGTTGTTGTTGTTGTTATGTGCCGTCGAGTCGGCCCCGACTCATAGCGACCCCTCCTTGGGTTTTCGAGGCAGTATCACTACGGAAGTAGGATTGCCCAACCTTCCTTCCGAGGAGTGGCTGGTGGGTTTGAACCGCCAGTTAGTAGCAAGTACTTAATCATTTGTGCCACTTAGAAAATCCAAACTCGTATTCTAAAGTCCCCTACCCTTTCAACAGGAAAGAGCTAGCAGCAATGGCTTGGCTCTCACCACAGTGCTGAAGTCCCACACACAGTCCCTGGCAGGAGCTCTGGACTGAGCTTCCCAGAGCTTTCTTGTCTGGGGTTCTGCTCACCTCAGGCCTTGCCCCTATGCCCTAGACTTTGGTACATGTTGAGGGCTGGACCCGGGCCCATCCTCAGCCATAGCATGTGTAAGTCACATTCCAGGCTGTGTCCTTGCCCCATTTGCAGGCAGCTGGAAACTCTTGTGCATATGTGAGTTCACACTTGAACTGTTTTAATGTTTTTCCTTTTAAGTTGCAATCTAAAATTCAGCCAGACAGGCTTTAATGAGCACTAAATCGTCAAGCCTTTTGTTTCCCTTGCTATTCAAGCCATAGAGATTTTGTGTTTGATTCAGCAACAATTGCTGAATCTTAAACAAACCATTTACATTTTGACATTAACTATTTTATGAGTGTAACTTTTTCTTTGGCATTAGAATAATTCCAGCAGAAGACCTTTTAATGATTTATCAGAAAAAGAGTTAAAAGGATCCGTGGAAGGTGATTCTTAACATTTTCTTTGGGGAAAAAAAAAAGTGGATTTTGATCTGACTTCAGTTAGGTAATAACAGTAGAATTGTAGCCCTTCTCTTTCTGTCTTAATGACTTTCGATCTATCAAGGTCATTCTTCCAGGAAGCCTTCCTGGCTAAGCCCTCTGTTTTTCAGATTACATCTAATACTGAATGTCAACCTTCTCACACTGTGACTAGTCTAATAGAGTACCTCTTTGCATGTCTCTGTTGGCCGTTAATTTTGCCTAATAGGGGCAGGAACTATTTTTATTCTTTGCTCTAGCCCCAAGATGCTTAGCTGAGAATCCTGTGCCTTGTGGCCCTAATCATTTTTTGACGACCAGCTGACTGGACAAAGCTCCTCAAATAAATCGTATGTTCACAAACGAAACCATCCATCATCTTGTCTCCAGAAGCTTTAAGTAATTGGGACTTTTCTCCAGTTATTAAAGTTCTCCACAGAACGGGAGGCCTTCATTTTCTTTTTAGGTTCCCAGTCTACCATCTGGTCAGTCAGGCCAAAGAGCCTTGGGTGAGGTCAGGTCTCCCAATTTTGTTCTGGTGTCAGGATCAGGGAAAGCTCTGTCTCCTTCTCAACCTAGAGGAAAATCCTCTTGGAATGAACCCTGAGCCTGGCTGGGGATTAGCAGATCCACTTTAAACATTTTTTCCCCCTTACAACACCAGAGAAATAGCTGAGTATAGGAAAGCCATGCTAGCTGGGGAAACCATTCCCATGAAATGGAGCTGACCAAGGAGGCCATGTTGCTCTGTCATACAGAAAACCAGGCTGCCTTGGTGTCACACTTGCCTCTCAGAACTAGAATGAATTGTTCATAAAGATCTTTCCAAATACCAATGATGTAGAATATTTGGATGGTTTACCATATTGTTCACCATATTTAAACTGTCAAAAACCTTACATATCTGAGCAGAACCTCAGCAAACAAAGGATATTTTGGGGACTTGTTATGTATGTTGCACAGCAGAGAGATTTGTAGTCTATACGACTTCCAAATCCTGTAAATGAAGCGTTTCAATGTTGTCATTTGCAGCTATAGACCATCCCACGATCGTTGCCTTTTCTTTTGCTATTAAGAGATGGCTCATTCATAAACAGTTCTACAGTTGTGTAGAAAAAGCATATAAGTCCTGCTTGATTTCATTGACTCTCTTTGAGGGGGTAAGGAGGTCTAAGGGAGAAGGCGATTGATTTCCCAGCACGTTCCAGATCTGGGCAAGTAAGGAAACTCGTTCCTGAGCTGCAAAGGACCTGTTTAGCAGTGTATTACCTGTAGCTTGGAGCAAAGATTGGCTGGATAGGTTCCTTGGAGCCCCTCTTACCCTGTAGAATCTGACCTACTCTGCTCTCCCACACCAACCAGTACCTATGGGGATAATTATACCACCAGTGGGTATAGATGACCTAAAATAATGCCATCTTTATGTTCTCTAATAAACTTGATAAATCTCACTATGTGAAAAAGCTCCCATATGCTTTTAGCCTAATTTTCTTCTGCTTAACCTTGTTACTCCTACCTTGCCTCCCTCAGATTGCCCAAGACAATTACTTGGAGACATTCTTTGAATAATTATAGGCCACAGATAATTTCTCTTTAGCCCTTTCTCTTCCATGTTCCCCACCCTGTGGTCTCCCTTTAGCCAGTTCTAATTAGCTGCTTTGATCCTTTCTCCCAACCTCTCTCTAGCTTGTTAATTACATTTCTCCCCCGTGAATTCCTTCTGTACTCTCTTTGTCTGTGTAGCCAGAGGAGCTGAGAATGAAAATCTAGGGCCACTCAGTGGGAGGTGGTACATTCTGATTTGTCCCCCACTACAGGACAGAGGATGGTGAGAATCCTCAGCCTAGGCCTTTGGTAAAACAAGTACCATTAGGTTGCTGAGAGTGGGCATATCATAATTCCAACTGTGACTGAAAGGTGTTTTCTGCTGTGCTGTGAGGGTGGCATGAGGACTGCTTCACTGTCCCTCCTATTCCTGGGCTCCTCCTTTGGTTGGCCTGGATGGACCCACACCCCTCCTCTTTTAATGCAAAGGACGGGATCATTCCTCCCTCCAGGTTAGATTAGGGCTGCATGAGATGGAGCCTCTTGAGGTAGGGAGAGGAAGGAATTGCCTCTGAGGAGCCTGGAAGCCCAGGCATTCTTTCTTAACGGTGAAATAAAAATAACAACTTTCATTGAATAGTATAATATGACAAAACTATTATTTGAATGCTTGGCATTTGTCAGGAACTGTGCTACTCTCTTTATACATAATATCATATTTTATGCTGCAATAATCCCATGAGATAAATGTTATCATTAATCCCCGTTTTACAGATAAAGAAACTGAGGTCCAAAGATGTTTAGTAACTTCTCATAGTCATACAGCTTGAAAACACTGGAACTCAAACTTGAACCCAGGTCTTGCTGACTCCAGAACAGCTCTTACTAGTTTGTATTTTTGATGGAGGGGGTGGGGGGACAATAAAGTCCAGATCATGGGCTCTTAACCCCCTTATCCCCACTCCACCCCCAAGAAAAATCCCCTGTGATAAGATGTCATGTGTTCACCCTCAGATGCAGAGGCTTTCTGAATTAAAATTATGAAACTGGTGGAGAAGCAAGCCAGGGTGGTGCTGGGGATCTTTATGTATCTAAAAAGCTAGAAATCTTCTACACAAAAACAAGAATCTGATAAATTCTTGACTTGCTTCAATTCTTAATTCACTTTTCAGACAATGTCATCTCTAAGAAGGTTAGGGAAGCAATAGGTTAGGGAAAAGTACTGTGGTGGTTAAGTTTGTGTGTCAACTTGGCTGGGCCTGGTTGAGTGGCTGGGCAGCTGGATAGAGTATTCCCCATGATGAGACTGGTAATCAACTCCATGGCGGAATCTACTGTGAGCAGTTGAGTAGTTGCCTTTAGGTATGTGGTCTGCTTCTGGTATGTAAGAAATAGCTTTGGGAATGGTGTCTAGCTTGTGGCATGCTTGAACCCTGCATGTAGCCTTGTCATTGTTCAGCAGCCTGCCATGCTCTGCTGACCTTGGGACTTAAAATGGACTTGAATTAATGGCCTGCTGTGTGGTTTGGTAACATTGGGACTGGGCCATTTTATTTGTCGACCTTAGGCTTGTTAGCCTCAGCAGCCAACAGCTGCCTGAATGAAGAAAGCCTCTAGCTTCATTCGGCTGGGAGCAAGAGGCAGAGCTGAAGCCCAAGGTTGAGGGGCTTTCACACAGCCCCTAGAGCCTGGCATTTTGAACTCAGACCTCTAGCCTCCAAACTGTAAGAGAATAAACTCCTATTTGTTAAGGCCATCCCGTATGTGGTATATTCTTATCAGAGCAGCACTAGGTAACCAGAAAAGGTACGTTACTGGAATTATATTCTGAGCAGCAGAAAGGATTTGTTTGGTTAAGTGAAAGTGTTGGAAACCCTGGCAGAAAGTGACCATGTTTGGAGAAACCAAACCAAAAACCAAACCCACTGCCATCAAGTCAATTCCAACTCATACTGACCCTAGAGGACAGAATAGAAAGGCCCCATAGGGCTTCCAAAGCTATAATCTTTAAAGAAGCAGACTGCTCTCCCATGGAGCAGCTAGTGATTTGAACTGCTGACATTTTGGTTAGCAGCCAAAAGCTTTACTGTGCCACCAGACCTCCTGGGAGAAGCCAAGGAGAATGAAAAGCTCTCTGACTCTGAGTTTTAGGGGAGGCATATTTCAGAAGGTCCAGGAAAAATTAGAAATGAACTCTGGGCAAGAGCTTCTAGAGCAAAGATGGTTCATAGTCTGAGAAATGAAATGTGCTTTATAGAATCACAAGTGATTACTGCAAGAAACAGGAAAGGAGACACCTAAAGAGGTGAACGTGGCTGCATGGGGAGCAGTTAAGAGGTGAAAAGCATTAAGTTAATATGGCAAGACCTGTTCTTCTGGAACCCATGCCGGTTCCAAAATGTCACCTGTTCTTTTTAGAAATGCTCACAAATGACAAGCTGTCTAGAGGTGAAAGGCTGCCTAAGAGGTGAAAAAAAGAGCCTGTGTAACCAAGAACAAACAAAGAAGAATGGTGAAAACCTCTGAAAATACAGTCAGGAATACCAGATGGGCAAGACCTCAGAGATGCTAAAGCAACAAAAGGATTTGAGCAGTTAATGTTCAGAGTGAGAGGAATGTCAACAAAGACTTAAGCCACCTGCTCTGTCAGATGGTTTAATGTAGCAGATAATAGAAAAGACATCTCTGTTCTCCTATTTCTATTTTGTCTGACTTCTCTTTCAAGAACAGCCTTCCTGCAGAAATAGTAAAATAAACATGATTAAAAGAAACTTGACCTCAAGAGTGTGGGGAGGAGTAAAAAGAGTGTCTTGTTGTTATTTGCCGTCGAGTCGGCCCCGACTCATAGTGACCCTTCCTTGAGTTTCCGAGGCAGTATCACTACGGAAGTAGGATTGCCCAACCTTCCTTCCGAGGAGTGGCTGGTGGGTTTGAACCGCCAGCCTTCTGGTTAGCAGTCAAGTGCCTTAGGCACTATGCTACCAGAGCTCCTAAAAGAGTGTCTAGTTTCTCCAAATTAGTTAGGTTCTGAAAAGTCAAATGACAATTATGGGCATCGTCATGAGACTGTGTGTGTGTGTGTGTGTGTGTGTACTGGAGAGACAAAGGGAGGGAGGAAAGGAAGGGAGGGATGGAGAGAATCTATATGGCATCATGGGGTTAAGAGAGGGGCAGAAGGCGGATGGGTCACTGTTTTGCTTCTCATGATCACAGGGCAAAGTTTTGAGGCTTGTCATTTGTGAGCATTTCTAAAAAGAGTAGGTGACCTTTTGGAACCAGCATGGGTTCCAGAAGAGCAGGTCTTGCCATATTATGTTAATGCTTTCTTTTTTTCTCATTTTCCTTCCATATATACAGAAAAATACACCAATCTTCCACTTGATGAATTATTCAAAGTGAACTTATCTGTGTACCGACCACCTAGGTCAAGAATTAGGGCATTATCAGCACCCCAGAACACTCCCTTATGATCCTTCCCAATTCTAATTTCCTTTTTTCAGAAAACTTTGGGATCCTGGGAAATCAGGCCCATGTTGTAGACACAGAGGGAAGCTGCATTTCAGGAAAGCTTTTGACAGAATCTCGTAATAACCTAATGGGTCAGGTAGAGAAATGATGATAAAGACATGATTTGTAGCTACTTGAACAGTCAGACCTAATGAATGTTTGTTTATAAAGAGTTCATTGTCAACAGAGTCTTCACAGTAGTGATGTGCCAAAGGGCTCCATGTCAGACTGTCAGAATACAAACATGAATTCTAGTTCTTATGTGAGGACATGGGGGCAGATGATACATCAGGAAAGGATAACCAGTGTGTTGGATACATGACAGAATGAAGAGCCAATAGAATAGTGGCAGGCTAGGATGAAGGGCCCACGTAGAAATCTGACACTTTTTATTTTGTTGTTACTGGATTTTTAATTTTATAGGTAATCCATATTCATTTTTCTTTTTTAAAGAAAAAGATAATCTCACTACCCAGAAACTAATATATGGTGTTATACCACTCACATTGTTTGTAACTTCTTTTTGCCTGCTAACACTTAATATCTATTCTTCAAAAAGAATAAATATGAAGCCCTGTACTTGAGTGCAGGGCCATTTTGGCGAACCCTTGGCTCATCAGAGACACGTGTGAATAGCTTCCTGTAGGCCCAGTGTGAGTTCTGTGATGCTGCTGCCAAAAACGTAGATGTGGCCTGAGACATTAAGTGCAGAGTGGCCCTGGGATACAGGAGACTGAGCCCACTGGACTCCGGAGGGGTTGGCCATGCTGGAGCCCTGCTGGTAGACTTGGGTGCCACCTCTGGAGGGTGTTGTCATTGCATGGAACAGCATCCCAGAGGGAGTTGTCAGGAAGGTGGAGGATTTCAAGGCACATGAAGAATGACTGCTGTTGTGATGTCACATTGTGAGAAGATAGCTCTGTCTGGGCAGTTGGCTGCTCCTAAACCTCAAAAAGGCTGGCTTGTCAGGGCAGAATCTTCTCTACTTTGAGAAGGTGGACTGGGACCAAAGGGAATACATTTCAGGAAAGCAGATTTCAGCTCAGTATCATCAGATGTTTTCTAATAGTTGGAACAGTTCAAAACTAGCATAAGGCTAGTTTTTTCAAGTACCAGGCAGCCTACTGATCAGGATGCTGTACTGAATAAAAGGTTGGGCATTGGGTCTAGTTTTCCCAGGTGTGCTGGTCCTGAGAACAGTATCTGACCGACTGGTTAGAGTCATGTGGAGGCATTCATGAAAAATCAGATTTTTTACCCACATCCTCTTAAGATAATGATTTAGGGAGCTCTGGTGGCGTAGTATCTAAGGCACTTGACTGCTAACCAGAAGGTTGGCGGTTCAAACCCCCAGCCACTCCTCGGAAGGAAGACTGGGCTACCTACTTCTGTAGTGATACTGCCTCAGAAACCCAAGGAAGGGTCACTGTGAGTCAGATCTGACTCAATGGCATGTAACAACAACAACAACAGAGTAGGGTTTAGAATTGGTATTTTTAAAAAGTGCCCCAGATATTCCTTGGGAAAACGGCCGAATTCAGGGGTGGGATAGGAAAAGGACAAGATCTTGTGCAAGAACATCTTGTGCCAGAAAATAAAGAAACACTAAAAAATGATGAAAATATGTTAAAAAGACACAGAAGCCAGAATGAAAAGCCTGTCTGGTGGTTAAATTAGGAATAATTTGAGCATCAAAATAAATAATGATGGAAATATCTTATTACCCATAGGTTAAATAGAATCCAAGAGTCCATACTGATATAAATAATAAATGAATGAATAAATAGATGTGGAAGAAGGAAAATCTCTTCAGTTAGACTACCAAAAATTAGAAGGAATGATGGCATTAGAAGATCATTTGACAAATAGCATAGTAATAATTTAAGCAAGAATAGGCAATGAATTTTAAAACTAGCAGGTGAAAGTTTGCTGAGAAATAGGATGTCTTCATAATCTCAAAGCCTCTGTCCACAAAATACTTAAAATTTCAATGGAACAAATAGAATCTTTACAGTGGAAAAATCTGGCAGATACCACCGTAGCCAAGTAATCAAAGTGAACATGACTAGTCATGGGCTAATTGACATCATATGACTGCTGATAAGATGCACTAAGAAGGACACAGCATCACTTTTGTGGCCTTCCTGCCAAAGTGCATGACCTCAATCTAATCACGAGAAAACAGACAAATCCCAAATGAGGGACATTCTTCAACGTAATTGTCCTTGCTTTTAAAAAATGTCAGTGTCATGAAAGACAAAGACAGACTTAGGAAGTTTTCCAGATTAAAGGAGACTAAAAGAGACATGCTACCAAATGCATGGTGTGGTCCTGGACCAAAATTTTTCTGAAAAGACTATTATTTGGACACTTGGCAAAATCGGAATATCTGTATGTAGATCATTGTGTCAATATTAGTTTCCCGATTTTAAGAATTGTACTTTGGTTATGTTCTTAGGAAATACACACTGATGCATTGAGAATAAAGGGCATCTTATCTGCAACTTACTCTCAAATGTTTCAGAAAATGAAACAAAATGCATAAATATATATAGAAAATGAAAAAGCAAATATCATGAAATGTTAACAATTAGTGAATCCATATGATCTGACTATTCTTACAGCTGAAGTTTTTTTTTTTTCCTTGAATAATTAGTTTTCTGTGATGATTTTTAAGTGCCAAGTCTGAAATGATTTTTAAAAATGTCCCTGGTAATTGTGATGCAGAGTTAAGTTTGAGAGCCACCAGATGCTTGTCAGGAAGATTCTCTCTGAGGGCCCTCTCCCACCCCGTCTTTCTGGAAGTGGACAGATTGTCACCACATGCATGTGGCTGCAGAGAGGCACCAGCATGAGCACTATGACTGGTGGTGAATTGTGAGCTGGCCACATTTGCTTCTGTGATTGGCTTTTGATTGGAGTCTGTATATGAATGGATGAAATCATACACTCACCTTTCCCTGGTATCCAAATGGAATTTCTGAAAGGCTCATCGTAGTTTGCACCACACTTATATTAGGGCAGATGTTTTGTTTTTCTTGAGGGGTTTACCTTCATGTGGAAGGTATGTGGCATTTATTATTTTGGTAAACCCCGTTCCATTCTAACCAGAAATTGGCAGTTCAAACCCACCAGCCACTCCACAGAAGGAAGACAGGACAACCTACTTCCATAAAGATTTACCACCTCAGAAACCCAAAGGGGGTTGCTATAAGTTGGAATCAACTTGATGGCAGTGAGGTGTTTTGTTTTTTTTCCATTCTTATTCAAATTGGTGATTCTCCATATCTGATGGATTACTGATTGATTGCTTGACTCCATCCATCCCTAGATGGTAACCTAATACATATCTTAATTGAACCTACTTATTACTACTATTATTCAAATTTACACACCAACCACCAAAGCCAAAGATGAGGAAATTGAAGATTTTTGCCAATTTCCGCAGTCTGAAATTGATCAAATGTGCAATCAAGATGTGTTTATTATCACTGATGATTGGAATGCAAAAATTGGAAACAAACAAGAATCACTGGTAGTTGGAAAATATGGTTGTGATGATAGAAATAACACTGAAGATCACATGATAGAATTTTGCAAGACCAATGACTTATTCATCACAAATACCTTTTTTTAACAACATGAGCAGTGGCTATACACATGGACTTTGCCAGATGAAGTACACAGGAATCAGATCAACTACATCTGTGGAAAGAGGCTATGGAGAAGCTCAATATCTTAAGCCAAAACAAGGACAGGAACTGACTATGGAACAGACCATTAACTGCTCATGTACAAGTTCAAGTTGAAGCTGAAGACAATTAAAACAAATCCACGAGCACCAAAATATGACCTTGATTATATCCCTCCTGAATTTAGAGACCATCTAAAGAATAGATTTGATGCATTGAACACCAGTGACCGAAAACCAGAGGAATTTGAACTTATCTTATCTGCAACTTACTCTCAAGTGTTTCAGAAAATGAAACAAAATGCATAAATATATATAGAAAATGTTTACACCACACTTATATTAGGGCAGATGTTTTGTTTTTCTTGAGGGGTTTACCTTCATGTGGAAGGTATGTGGCATTTATTATTTTGGTAAACCCCGT
>NW_006921643.1:3941889-3986298 GCF_000298275.1 Orycteropus afer afer | reverse complement strand
TATGGGCAAAATATTGAATGATGCAGGAAACATCAAAAGAAGATGGAAGGAATACACAGAATCACTGTACCAAAAAGAATTGGTTGATGTTCATCTATTTCAGGAGGTGGCATATTATCAAAAACCAATGGTATTGAGGGAAGAAGTCGAAACTGCACTGAAGAAATTGGCAAAGAACAAAGCTCCAGGAATTGACAGAATACCCATTGAGCTATTTCAACAAATGGATGCCGTGCTGGAGGCACTCACTTGGCTATGCGAAGGGATTTGGAAGACAGCTACCTGGCCAGCTGACTGGAATAGATCCATATTTGTACCCATTCCAAAGAAAGGTGATCCCACAGAATGTGAAAGTTATCAAACAATATCATCAGTATCACATGCAAGTAAAATCTTGCTGAAGATAATTCAAAGGTGGTTGCAGCAGTATATTGACCGAGAACTTCCAGAAATGCAAGCTGGATTCAGAAGAGGATGTGGAACGAGAGATATCATTGCTGATGTCAGATAGATCTTGGCTGAAGCAAAGAATACCAGAAAGTTGTTTACTTGTGTTTTATTGACTATACAAAAGCATTTGATTGTATGGATTATAACAAATTGTGGATAACGTTGAGAAGAATGGGAATTCCAGAACACTTAATTGTGCTCATGAAGAACCTGTACATAGACCAAGAGGCTGTCATTCAAACAGAACAAGGGGGTACTGCATGGTTTCAGATCAGGAAGGAAGTGTGTCAGGGTTGTATCCTTTCACCATACTTACTCAATCTGTATTCTGAGTGTTAATCCAAGAAGCTGGACTGTATGAAGAAGAACGTGGCTTCAGGACTGGAGGAAGGCTCATTAACAACCTACGATATGCAGATGACACAACTTTGCGTGCTGAAAGTGAGGATGAGTTGAAGTGCACTTTCTGATGAAGGTTAAAGACTACAGTCTGCAGTATGGATTACATCTCAACATAAACAAAACAAAAATCCTCACAACTGGACCAATAAGCAGTATCATGATTAATGGAGAAAAGATTGAAGTTGTCAAAGATTTTGTATTACTTGGTTCCACAGTCAGCACCAATGGAAGCAGAAGTCAAGACATCAGATGACATATTGCACTGGGCAAATCTGCTGCAAAAGACCTCTTTCGAGTGCTGAAGGGCAAAGATGTCTCTTTGAAGACTAAGGTGCACCTGACCCCCAAGCCATGGTTTTTTCAGTCGCCTCATATGCATATGAGAGCTGGACAATGAATAAGAAAGACCAAAGAAGAGTTGATGCTTTTGAATTATAGTGTTGGCAAAGAATACTGAGGGTACCATGGACTGCTAGAAGGACTATAACAAATCTGTCCTGGAGGAAGTGCAACCGGAATGTTCCTTGGAGGCGAGAATGACCAGACATCGTTTGACCTACTTTGGTCAAGTTGTCAGTTGGAGAAGGAAATCATGCTCGGTAAGGTGGAGGGTCAACGAAAAGGGGAAGCCTCTCTACAAGATGGATTGACACAGTGGCTGCAACAATGAGCTCTGGTATAGGAAGTATCGTGAGGCTGGCACAGGACCGAACAGTGTTTCATTCTGTTGTACATACGGTCACTATGAGTTGGAGCTGACAAGATGGCAGACAACAACAATTTTAAGATTACACATTCTGCAAATCCTTGTGTTTCCCAGGTGATCAAAGCCACAGGCTAGGATATAGACAAGGTGGGGCTACCAGAAAAAGGCTTTTTCTGGGCAAGGTGGTGAGCATGCACAGCTTTACCAGCAAGATTGTGAATGATCAAACCTGACCAAGACTACCCCTGAGAGATCTCACCCCCCATCTGTACAGCATCTTCTCAGAGGCATTTCAGAAGACAACAAAATTTTCTCATTTCTCTGTTATTTAGAGAATGAGAAGAAATAGTATTTGTTTGTTTTAGAAATACTGTGAGGATTCAAGAGAGATCATAGATCTCTGCTGTGTTTTCATTGTCTTGTGGACGAGCCTAGGGACATGTTTCAACTGGAAATCAGATGACACAGGCTGTGTTTCTAGAATTTCACCTTAACATTTCCATGTCCCCCATCTAACCAGTCAACTGAATCCTGGTTCCCATCCCAGAGCTCTGCCTTTTCCCAGGTTTCTCCTTTTCCACGGATTCAAACTCCCTTCGCAGCCCTTCTTGTTTCAGTTCCCCCAAGCTGAGTTCCTGTGTGCACCTTGATGTTTCACACACCTTTGGTGCCAGTAGGCTGTGGGAGCTGTGCAGTCAGACAGGACCTTACACTCAGAAGGGCCCTATGCTGGGTTTGATGACCTTCCCTCACCATGTTGAAATACTCACAATTTTTTAACAAAGGGCCCTGTATTTTCATTTTGTTCTAGGCCCTACAAGGTGCCAGAGATGGAGAAGATCTGTAGTGGGCACCATTCTCATGGGGCCCTTGCTGGCTTGTCTGCTTACCCTGAGATCAGCTCATCTCTCCCCTGCTTGCTGAGCTTTAGTTAGCTTAAGTATGACCTCTGACCCTTGGCTGATTGCCCACATGGCTGCCACCCTGACCCAAACTGTTTGGTTTCTGCAAATGCAATCACTTCCATTTTGGCAGTCCTCCGCCCCCTCAAGATTTACAGAGTAGCAGCTGCTGCTGTCCCTCTGCACACAGACAGCTGACTTGCCTGCTGATTGTGAATATCCCAGTAATCCAAGTGCTAATGGTATTTATTCAGTCCAGCCGGCTTAGCCCTGAACAAGGTTTATTCTCATTTATCGCATTGGATACGAGCTACATCCTTAATATCCTTCTGTTGACTTTGAGCACCCAGCTCCACTGATGGCACTGGGAGACACACCAACCCCTGCCCTTTTAACCGACTCACATCCCCAACTGTCAGGGTACCCATTTCCCAGCCAGGAAGACTGCCCCCCACCTCAGGCATGAACTGCAACTATATAGGGTGGGAGGGAAATGTAGCCAGCAGATAAGTGCTTGAGGCATCTGAGCTGACTAAAGTTGTGTTCTGAAGGATGCAGTCTGGCCTCTTTGTGTAGGAGAAACCCCTGTAATTATCATCTTTCAGCCACAACTCAGTGGCCAGCATTTGGCATTCATTAGCTCTTCTGTCCTTCTGAGGTATTTTTAGCTCTGCCTTACAGGTTAGGAGACTGAAGTGAAGGCACTTGCCGGAGATCATCAGCCATTGTTTACAGGATTCCTGTTAATGGTCCTCCCTGCCTGCTTGCGCTCCTCCCCTACATCTCACCTGAGCTCTTTTGGGTCATTTCCCCCAAAAAAGCACACACCCGTGAGCCTTGGGAGAGAGGGTCAGTTTCCTTAGAGCAGGTCAGTGTCTACTTAAGGCCCAGTGAGGGCAGGACCACTTGGACGAATCTGACTCTGCCACCCCCCGTGTAATGAGGGGCATCAGGATCATTGGCTGGCTTTTTTCCACCATCCATCTGCTGTTTGTCCCCAGCCTGACTGGGCAGCTCTAAAGGGGTGGCATTCAGAGAGGTGTTTTAGGGGGCAGTGTGTCTGGGGAGCCCCTGAGCCATGAGAGCCCTGGGCCAGGGCCCAGAGTGAGTATGGGCTCTGCCATATAAGCTGGTAATGAGAAAAGGCCAGGCAGGGTGCAGGCCCAGGGCTGCTGGGCTGAGCTCTGCTACAAGCCCATGCTTGTGTGTGTATGTCAGCGCCCCCCCCACCCCCCCTCTACACACCCAGGTCCTGCAGCGCTCTCTGCTGCAAGTGAGAAGGTAGATTTATTGCTTTAGGAAAGTGGCCTCAGCAACTTAAAAAAGGTCATTTTGCTCTTTTCTCTCAGGTGTACTTAGTTTGAACTCTATTCTCTCCTACTCTAAATGGTCTTACCTCTACTGGGATGGCGAGGGGACTATGCTGGAAGGAGGGAGGAAGGATGGGGTGCTGTAGACAGCTCCTGGCTTTTAGTAGCCGACCTCCTGGAGAAGAGTGTTTCTGTCCACCTCATTGTCCTGGTTGTTGTTAGGTGCCCTTGAGTCGGCTCTGATTCATGGTGAACCCTGTGTAAAATAGAACGAAACACCATCCTGATAACATTTGCTATGCTTTAGCCCATTGTTGCAGCTACTGTGTGAATCCATCTCACTGAGGGTCTTCCCCTTTTTGCTGACCCTCTACTTTATCAAGCATGATATCCTTCTCTAGAGACTAGCCCCTTCTGATAACATGACCAAAGTACATGAGACAAAATCTGGCTATTCTCTGAGGATTCCAGCTGTACCTCTTCCAAGACAAGTTCCAAGTTTGTTCATTCTTCTGGCAGTCCATTGGTATTTTCAGTTTTCTTTGCCAATACCATAATTCAAATGCATCAGTTTGAATTGTTACAGTGTAGAAAATGGGAAGGCTTTGATGGGCCAGCCCTGTGGCCTAGGGGGTTGGGCTTAGTACATGGGATCACAAAGAGCAGAAGAGGGAGCAGTTTCTCAAAGGAAGGGAGTGAAGGGATGTCAATACCAGAAAACAGGAAAGAAGGATCCTGAGCAGATACAGGTATACGCGACATAGCCAGAGCCAGTGGGAACTGGAGGGGGGCTGTGCTTGGCTCAGAGTGTCCCCCTGCTTGTCTTCCAGGGCATGGCCCTCCTACTGGACCCTCTCTGATGTCTGGGTCCCCTGTGGCTCTTATTTGTGACTCCATGCTTTGAATAGTCTGTCTGCTTGCTGGGCAGGATCTCGGTCCTTTGTTTTCCCTCTTCAGTCCCAGCCAGCAGCCCTCCTTTGCACTGAGACCAGCCTGGCCTCCTGACCTCTCATCCTTATTTTCCATGACATCCAAGGCAATGCCCTGAGGAGTGGTCTCCTTGCCTCTCCACACAAGTTTATGCTGTTCCTGAACACCTTCCCTTCCTCCTGTCCATGGGCTGTTCCCCTTACCTGTACTCCAGGGCTCATGTAGCCTCCCCTGTCCTGTGCAGCCCTCCCAGCTTTTCCAGCCCAGACTTCCTTCTTTCTCTGAACCCCCAGAGAGGTTAGGTTCAGAGCCATCTCTGGTGTGACTTAAAGTTACATAGCCCTTCATTTATTCACTCTGAAACCTAACATTACAATCTTATGTTGTTAAGCGTCATCAAGTCAGTTCTGACCCTTTGTACAACAGAATGAAATGCTGCCTGGTCCTGCGCCATCCTCAGAATTGTTGCTATGTTTGAGCCCATTGTTGCAGCACTGTGTCAGTCCATCTTGTTGAGGGTCTTTCTCTTTTTTGCTGACCCTCTATTTATGGTACAGTCTATTTCATATGTGTGGCTCCTATCTTCATGAATGTTGGGGAGCACAGAGCAGGTGCTTAGCTTCCCCAAGGATCTGTCCTACCTTGTGGGTCTTCTCTGAACAACTAGCAGGTGGTAGCTTGCTTCTGAATCTTTTCTGGAACCAAATGCTGTCTGGCCCTCTTTAACCCCCACTAGGGCTACTGCCAGCAAGAAGTATCAGGAAAGCCATCTTGTTCCTATCTTCAAAAGGCCTTTGACATCTTTTCTTTACTCCTAGTCAGCTTATTCTTTCTCTGGACATCCCAGGGATTTGGTGACACAGTCTGTACCCTCCTCTTTTGCCCCTGTTTATTTCTTGTTGTTTGTGCTTGCTTTCCTTAGGTGTTTGTATCTTCTTTGACCTTCTACCAGGTGATACTTCAGTGGGCAGGGTCTAGGCTTCAACATGCCAACTCTGATCCCCCTGTCCAACACTGTCTGTGTTAGTGACAGGGCTACTGCCCTGGAAGGTGCCCAGGGAGGCCTGATGGTGGTCTCTGGACCCAGTGTGCTCAGGATCAGTGCTCCTTAGACACTCCCTCCATTCCTGGGCTATGATCTGGTCTTCGAGGGTTGGCTGGGTGATTTTCACTTCCCTGGACCTCATTCCCAGCAGACCTGTAAGCAAGCATGCAGCTTCATGTGCCACCTCAGAGGGCCCTCTCACTGTGGGCTGTGAATGCTGGGGCTCCTGACTGGTGCTCCCGGAGGCAGATGCGACCAGGCCTCACTGACTCTCTTCTTTGGGAGGCAGCATTTGACGTCTGTGAATTTCTCAGCATGGTCGTCATCTCTTCCTAGACCCTGTCTGTCTCGGATGAGCGTTCCTCAGGCACATGATAGCAGAGACGGCCCTAATTAGCTCACGCTTTGATGAGGCAGCTGCTTTCCTCAAGTCACTGGGGCAGGGGGAGGCTCAGCAACCAGCCTCCCACATCGCAGCCAACTGCCTATGGAGAGAGCTGTCAGCCTCCCTTCCCCAGGGGTCAACCATCTCCAGGCAACTGTCAGACACAAAGGTGGAGTTGCAGTGGGACAAGTGGCACCCCTGAACTTTCTTTCTCGATGCAGAGGAATGGAGGAGCCACCCATTTTCAATGGGTAAACTGTGGCTCAGAGTGCCAGTCTGCTTTAAACCTTGGAGTAGGTCCCTGGTTAGAATAGACTGTCTCAGACCTGTCACTGTTCCATCCTGCCAGGCTTAATGGAGCATGTGCTATTTGCCAGGTCCTCACCTGCAGGCAGCAGCACAGAGTACAGTCTTTCTTGTTACTTACCTCCCCTTTTTCTGGGTTTCTCACTAGTATCCTACTCCCTGTGGTCTCCTCCCTGCTTTCATACACCTGCCTTACTCTCCAGGATGCTGTGAGACCATCCTGCCAAGGCTGGGGGTTAGAACCAAATCAAAAAAACCAAACTCACTGCCATGGAGTCGGGTCCTACTCATAGCGACCCCTCCTTGGGTTCAAGGCAGTATCACTACAGAAGTAGATTGCCCAACCTTCCTTCCGAGGAGTGGCTGGTAGGTTTGAACTGCCAGCCTCTGATTAGCAGTCACATGCCTTAGGCACTCTACCACCAGAAGGAACAGGTATTTCATGGGTCTTCAGGAAACTTATGGCCTTGTTAAGGTTAGGCAGCCAGAGACAGGTGGGGACTTCGATGCCCATTGTGGTTTGTTTGGGTGGGTGTGACAGCCACTGATTTTAGTGCCCCTTCCTCTCTGACCTGGCTCCTCCATTTTGCCACTGGCCTGAGATGTTCTGCATGCCTGCCACCACTTCCCCCACCCCCAACCTCTTTGGTGGGCTGCTACATCCAGGAAGCCTTGGCTTTCCCGATTTCCCTGAAAGTCCGAGCACATGGAGTACCTGTGCTTGGCACTTGGATCTTAATTGAGCACTAATTTGCTCTTAGGAAGCAAGAAGCCAGCAAAAGAATCTCCTGCTTGGGTTCTGAGCCACCTCTCCTTCCTGGCACCCTGCCCTAATGGAGGTCACTCCTTCCAGCTCCCCTAACCCAACCCCATCCTCTCAGTGGGAGGGCTGGTCCTAAAATGTTTTTATCGCCAGCCTAGAATGGGAGAGCAGTCCCAGAGGCAGCATTGGGTTTCACGTTTATTGGTTCATTCCCTACTGTCCAGAGCCCTACTGTGGGGCAGGCTCTGTGCCAATTGCTGTGAATATACCAAACAAAACCAAACGCACTGCCATCAAGTTGATTTTGACTCATAGCAACCCCCAATGGGTTTCCAAGGCGGTAAATCTTTAGGGAAGTAGATTGCCCTGTCTTCCTTCCACGGAGTGGCTGATGGGTTTGAACTGCCAACCTTCTGGTTAGCAGTCCAATGCCTTAGGCACTATGGGGACAGAGAAAAGGACTGTAGCTAATGTCAGAGAGTGGGTAGCCTGTGATGGGGAGACAGGTGGATTAGTCCTGCTTTGAATCTGCTCATGTATTCAGAGACTCCATGTACCATGCCGGTTTCTTCCTGCATACTTCCTACACAAGTGTTTACTAGGTGCTGTCTGTGTGTCAGACCTTCTGGTCTTCCCAGGGGAGGAGCGGAGAGGACTGGATCCCTGCCTCTTCCCCTGAGGAACTCCTAACCCAGAGGGGAGCTGGACCCATTAGTAATAGTGCCCAGTGTGTGACTTAACCTTGGATCTTGGAAGAGCAAGCATCCAACCTTGCCTTAGGGTGTGTTGAGGAAGACTTCCCACAGGAGGGATCCTGACATTGGCATTGGAAGGACTTGGTAGAGGTGATTTACTTTCCAAGGTCAGCCCCAGACCGTTGGCTGCTGGGGAATGGGAGGCTGGCAGAGGTGTCCTTGGTCCTATCTTCTGTGCCATGGGATGTTGTACCCAGGGAGATCCATACCAGTTGGTCTCAACATAGACCAACTGAACTTTCCCCAGCTAAATTCTAACTTGTTTGAATAGGATCTCCCTTGTGTCCTTTGTTCCTCTCAAAGATGGGTGGTGTGGTGTCAGCTCCCTAACCACCTGATTCCTCAGCTGGGGAGAGTGAAACAGCACCCCCAAGTTGGTGAGCAGGTGCGAGATTACATTTTCCTCTGCTCTCTCCTCCAGCAACCCAAAGGTCCAGGTGGAGGCCATTGAAGGAGGAGCCCTGCAAAAGCTGCTGGTCATCTTGGCCACTGAGCAGCCTCTTGCCACTAAGAAGAAGGTACGTTTCTACCCCCACCTCCTCCCAGCCCCCAACAAACCTGTAGAATCTGAAAGGAAGGAACCCATTTTCATAGCAGCAGTGCATGTCACCTTTGTGTCATCCACTGGGGGATGTGGGGTAGAGGTCTGCACAAAAGGCATAGGGGATGGCATCTTCTGGCCTCCTCTAACTTCATAAGAGGGAGGGAGAGAAATCAACAGTAACAGCCCAAGGCTTTTTCCTGAGGTCAGACATGCCCCCACCCTCCAGCCTTTTTACTAATTCTGACACCAACAATCCCTTCCATGGTACTCACTACTTCTCTGCTGGCTTCAATAATTCATTGCAGTGGCCACACAGAACTCAGAGACTATACTTAGGATTATGGGGTTTATTAGGGAAGTAAGTAACAGGTTATAATTCAGGTTCAGGAATGTGCTTAAGACACAATTCTTTGATCAGGACAGTCTTCTCTCCGCTAAGGTTATAGGCACACCTCTGTTTAGCCCTTTGTCTCTTGGCCTGGCTTCTGCCATGCTCAGGCAAATGTTAGAAAGATCTTTTAGCTCTGTGACAAGGGACAAGGTTGTAGTTACTTCTTGGCCAGAGCCAGCTACCTAGAGGGAGCGAGTAGTTGGACCTGTGGGCTTGGGACCATAGTCGCAGGGAACCGCAAGTTCAATTGGCATAACATACTACACAAAAATATTGTTCTACCTCCTACTTTGGCAAGTAGCAACTGGGATCTTAAAAGCTTGCAAGCAGCCATCTAGATGCGATGATGGGTCTCTCCTCGTCCAGAGCAAAGAAGAATGAAGAAAACCAAAGACACATGGAAAGAAGTAGTCCAAGCGACTGGTACACTATGCAACCCTCAGCCTATACAACTATAAGACCAGAAGAACTAGATGGTGCCTGGCTATCACTGTCAACCACTCAGAGGGGGATCCACATAGGATATCCTGGATAGAGTGGGAGAACAATGTGGAGCAAAACTCAAAATCATTAAAAAAAAAAAAAAAAAAAAAACAGGTTTACTGGTCTGATAGAGTCTGATGGAATCACTGAGACTATGGCCCCTAGCTGCCCTTCATGTCTGCAGTTGAACCCACTCTCATGGCTTCCAGCCAAACAAAAGACAGGTATATAAGCTGAACATTTACATTAGGTAGCTATACTCCTTGGAGAGATCAATCATGGAAGAATAGAGGGGCTGTGTCTACACAGGGAGGCAGTCCGAGGGTGGGGGGAGTGCATGGGAGGGAAGGACACAGGGAATAGGTAACTATGGGGAGGAAGTGGGAGGGGAGAATGTAGCACTGTGGGAAACTGCAGTGTCATGAGACAAGGTATATGTGAGCTGCTGAATGGAAAGTGAATTTGCTCTGTAAACTTTGGCCCAAATCACAATAAAAATTAGAAAACAAACTCTTTTAGTTCTGGTGACAGGTGCAACTAGGTGCACCCTACCTACTCTGCCAGCATGCCTCCTGCCCAAAGGTATTTGGCTTTCTTGCTTTGTGGGCTGACAAGCCTGCCACTCTCTCTCATGCTGGTCTCTCAGTTCTGCTACCACAGCCTCTCTGCCACCATCTCTCAGCACAGGGATCTCAGGTGCAAGGACAGACACACTCCACTCCTGGTTTTTCTCTCTCAATGGCAGTGAGGTCCCCTTTTCTGCCTCTGGGAGGGTTCATTTAATGCCTAGTGGAATGACAGAACTGACCAATCCCCACATTAGAGTTACTTATACCTTATTTGCACAGTCCTACCTCCACAAGGGAGCTACATATCTTGTTTACATTATTAGCAAGTATCCAATACCCTGGTGGGCCATGAGCACCTTGCATTTGCAAATACCCACCTAGTCATTTGGTGGGAGCCACAAAGTCTGGGGCTAGAAAAGCCATACAAAGTGAGTCACTGCTCCACAAGGTCAGACTCAGCTGTAGCAGCACAATGCAGCGTGTTAGGGTCTGGGGTCTGGGGTCAGCTGCAGTGGTGCAACCTGGGGCCCCCCACCCTGACTTCTGTCCTGGGCTTTCTTTTATCACCACTTGTCCACTGGGTGCTGTTCAAAGTGTCTGAGGTCCCTCCCGCTCTCACAGCCTTGGGTTCTGAGATGGATGGATCGATGGATGGATGGATGTACCTGAGGTGGTTGGGTGGGGTCAGGGAGAATGGAGAATGGAGGCTGCGTTGGGGTTATTGGGGCACCTCTAGCTGCCTTCTCTGGGCCTTGGGGCAGGCCCAGCTCAGTGCAGCCTCTCACCTGGCCCTCAATCTGTGCCTGTCAGGTCCTGTTTGCCCTGTGTTCCTTGCTGCGGCATTTCCCTTATGCCCAACAGCAGTTCCTGAAGCTGGGAGGGCTGCAGGTCCTCAGGAGCCTGGCGCAGGACACAGAGGTGCTGGCTGTGCGTGTGGTCACCCTGCTGTACGACCTGATCACTGAGAAGGTGAGTGCCCAGACCTACTCTTTCTCCCCATCACTTTACTTTGTGTTTGCTTCTGGCCATTTGGCCTTGGTCTCTTCCATCTGTCCATCCATCCTTCTGTTCCTCATAGCTGAGTGTTCTTGAGCAAACGTGGCAGGACGGGGCTAGCAGACAGTCCTTAACCCAGGTGCCTGAGACATCAGGGAGGCTGTTCTATAGGAAGGGACTGCTAAACTGAAACCTGAGGACTGGTCTGGAAACAGATTGGCCAGCTCAGCAGCTGGTGCTGATAGTGGTCAGGCAAGAGGGACCAGCATGACTGAAAGCCAGGAATAGCCAGGATCAGGCCTTTCATGGAGATGGAAGGTCACTTGGCTGAAATAGCGAGTTGGGGTGGTGAGAGCAGGTGGAATGGAGCAACTGAGCCTGGAAACCACTTAAAAGCTTTTAGGCTGTCACAGTAGCCCAGGGACCAAGGAGATAGGGCAGGAATGGTGCTGATTCTTAAGATTCTAGAAACCTAAAGGAGCTTCCTTTGGGAGCTCTGCCTCCATGCAGGGGCTCTGAACGGCTGCTCTCAAGAACCCAAGGGACCTCAGTTGCCTGATGGCTGGCAGGAGACTTGATGCCCAGCCCACTTTAGTCTTTGCAATCCTAAGAAGTGTCTTAATTAAAGAGTAAAACTAGCCAGGCCTGGATTATGAATTCAGCTGGCGCAGAGAGCTTTGGCTGGGCTTTCTCATCACTTCTCTCGGACCACACTCCCCACAGAGACGCAGCGTGCTGATTGGTGGAGCTAGGCTTGGCAGTGCTGGACTGTGCTGAGTGTGGAAGGCCGAGGCTCTCTTACCCACCCCCCCACCCCCCACTCTGCTCATCCCTTCAGCCCAGCCTTCCCTCCCAGAGCAGAGGTCTGTCTCTGTCATCTGCCCTCTGCTCTTTTGTGTCTCTCTCAGCCCGTTTTGTCTCTCAGTCTGTTTCCGTCTCTCTTGGTCCAAGCTGCAGAAGCCCAGTTCTCAGAACAGCAGGCAGCCATGTGGTGCTCAGATCCAATTAATGAAACCTGGGCACAGTCAGCATCCTCAGAAGGGCCAGCAAACTTGGGGGAGGGACGTGTGCGCTGGCCTGCCATTTCCTAAGAGAGATTGATCTTTCTCCTCTGGTGTCTTGGGTTTGTGTCTGTCTGCTGCTCAGCATGGGTGTCAAGGGTGCTAGGGCACTGGCTCTTGCCAGGCACTCCCCTGATAGCTGGAATCAGGAGCTCACCTTGAGAGCCTTAGGGTGTTGTCACAATGGGGCAGTGGGGCAGCCAATGAATGGCAGAGTCTCAACCAGAGAGCCTTAGGATTCATGGTTGAGGCAGCCAGGGCTTCTCTATTCTTGCAGTTCCTAAGAAAGAACAGAGAATTAGCCAAACTGGGGTGGGCCCAGAGCTGCTCACAGGGAGAGGTGGGTCAGGATGACCCCTGGGCCGCATGCATCTCAAGCGCATGGTTGGTGTGGAAAGATAGCAGCTGAACTGCATGGAGAGTGTGGGCCCAACTTCAGACTGTGGGAACCCTGGATCACGCCTCTGTAGTCTGCCAGGCCCCAGACATTTCTATCTTTCCTCCTTGGCCCGTGATAGGACCTCTGTGGCAGTCTGGGGCTCCTGCAGAGGTGGGATGCCCAGTGGATCGTGAGTACAGTGCTCCTTGCTTGCCAGTGCTCCTTCTATGGCATCACTGGGAGGCTGCCTGATGCTGTGCCAGGTGCTGGGGAGATAGTCCATAGCCACTGCCCTCCTGGCGCTTCCAGGCAGACACTTATCCAGATCACCCCAGAGCTTGTAAACCAAGACCAGAAAGAGCCCTGTCCCTCTTCTGGAAATCAGTGACTGGGGACACTGAGATCTGAGGAGTGGATCGAGTTATCTGTGGTGTGCAGGTGGGGTGGGGAGAGTTTCTGAAAGTGGAACTACATCTGCAAAGGCTCCAGGGAGGAGTTACTGCGACCGGAGCACAGAGCAAGCGTGTGCAGAGGGGATAGGCCAGGTCCAGGCAGGGGCCAGATTTGGTTGGATCTTGACGTCCCAGGGAAGGGATTTACCCTTTATCATCAGAAATGCCAGGCTACAAAGGGTCTGAGGCCAGTGCCAAGGGGCTAAGCCCAGATTTTGTGCTGCAGAGGCTTCTTCAGGTGGTCCACTGTGGCCCCTGATCTTTCCCTGGGCCTCGATCTTGCCTTCCCAGGCCTCCACACACCTTGTACTCCCCTGGGATTAGGGCAGGGATTCCCTCTTCTTGTAGGCACATTCAGTGCAGTGATATGGGACACTCCATCTTTAACCTCTGCATAGCCTCCCTCTGACACTGAAACAAGCTGGTTGCTTGTCGCGTTTAAGGGGTATTCTTTAGAATTGGTTCCCCTCATGATTGGATTGATAGGGCTGGGTTTCTGCACATTCCAGACATGGCCAAGCCCTTGGAAGGGTATCCAGGGTTTTGTGCATTCTGTCCCCAGCCTGGCCCACAGGCCCCCACACTCCATTGTCCAGAACAACCTGCCCTTCCTCAAAGATGAGGCAGGCCCAGGCCTATTGTGTGGTTCTCCTTGTATGGGTGGCCTTCCCCCCTTGTTCATTTGGACAACTCCCCATTTTACCTCTCAAGATTTGGGAAAATATCACCTTCTTTCTATCCTCTACCCCCTAATAGCAAGTCATTCCCTCCTCTGAGGAAGTGAATTTGCAGTAGTAGTGATGATGGTGATGATGAAGGTGAGGACAACAATGAGGAGTGTGACAATACTTATTATTATAGTTAGTACTGGTTGAGGGGGCATTGTTTGCATGTTCATTGTTTCATTCAGTCTAAGAGATGACAATGCTGTGTAAATCTTAGGGAGGTTAAGTGACCAGCCCACAGTCACTGAGCTAGTCAGTGATGGAGCAGGAATTGAACCTAGACTGTCTACCCCTACACTGCCCTGGTTAGATTCAATGCATTGTGTATTTAGGAATTGTTTAGTTACTTTTACCCTCTTGAGGGACCATCTCTTTATCTTGGTTTCTCCAGCACTGGGCTATTTGTGATGAGTGGATGGATGAATGGATAAACAGACAGGTAGGTGGACATATGGATGAGTAGGTGAGCAGGTGTGAACCATGAACCCAGTTGCCTTTTCCCATTGTAGGTCCTTTGAGGCCCCAAGAGGATGGAGAAGGAGGGTGGGGCCCCAGGGTTGGAATCTTGACAGGCAGCGTGAGCTTTGTGTGAGCTGACTGCTGTATGTGTTCTTTCCCCAACTCCCAACCCCCCACTGCCCGTCCTGACACTTGGCTGTATGGATGGTAGATGTTTGCCGAGGAGGCGGCTGAGCTGACCCGTGAGACCTCCCCAGAGAAGCTGCAGCAGTACCGCCAGGTGCATCTCCTGCCAAGCCTGCTGGAACAGGGCTGGTGTGCGATCACCGCCAACCTCCTGGCACTGCCTGAGCACAATGCCCGAGAAAAGGTGCTGCAGACCCTGGGCGCCCTCCTGGCCACCTGCCTAGACCACTTCCGTCAGGATGCACAGCTCAGCAGGACGCTGGCCAGCCTGCAGGTGGAGTACCAGGCCCTGGCCGCACTGGAGCTCCAGGATGGTGAAGATGTGGGCTACTTCCGGGAACTGCTGGGCTCTATCAACAGCTTGCTGCAGGAGCTGAGATGAAGCGGCTTCTCTCACACCAGATATGGACTGCAGCACTGCTAGCAAGGTTGAGGGGCACCAACTGGGTGGGACTCTGGGACACCAGGCATGAGGGAAGACTTCCCTCTGGGGCATGGGGATCATCTGGACAGTGCTGACTTGGCCATTAAATGGAGGCATGAGGGCCTCTGTCTGTCTGCCTGCAGTGTATCTGTATCTTAGCCAGTGCAGGATCACATACCCACCACCACAGTGGTATTTAGGTAGCCACTGGGTGACATGCTGGATTTTTGGATCTTTAGCCTAAGGCGGGCCCAGTAACAAGCTCCATGGGAGGGGTCTGGGCTCAGAAGTTGTAAACCCTTCACACTCAGTAGCACTGTGACCTTGGAAAGGCACTTAACTTCTCTGAGCCTGTTCCTCATCTGTCAAAGGGAGTGCCATTACATGAGAGAAGTACAAATAAAGCAGGTCACCACTGCCTGGTACAGTGGTGCCCATCCCTTCCCCACCCGGGGAGCGTCTTCTCACAGCTCCCTAGGCCCTGTGACCAGGTAACAGCACCGAGGCCACTGGCAGTGGTGGAAGGTCAGAAGCACCCTACACATAAGGAATGATGTGCAGCCCAGGCAGCTGATGTGCTGGGTGGCTACGGGAACAACTGGGGCTGGGGCCTCAGTGGAGAAAGGGCACTATAGGACCCTTGGGTGTTGGCTTTACTTTGGAAGAGAAGGGATCTTGCTAAAGCTACCACTGGGAGCCTAGGCTAGCTTAGGCCTGCCCTGCCCGCCTGACACGGCAGAGGTACCTGTGGGTAGGTGTGGAATGGACCTGTGCCCTTACCTCTCACCTCTGCACTGGAGGTGGGCCAAGCCCAAGGAGGAAGCCTTGAAAGTGGGGGCAACTGAGCTTGGCAAGTCCTGGCCCCCACCTCAGAGAGGCTGAGCACCAGGCTGAGAGCCTGCTGCAGGTTTCCATGGCAACCCTGGGCTCTAGGCTTTCCTGATTTGGATTCTGGTGTGTTTGTTTTTCAGCCTTTCCAGTGCACCAGAGGCTCACTCCTGCTTGCTCAGGCAGCCCCTCCTGGCTTCCAGGAGGTAAAGCTGGGAAGGCCAATGCTGAGGAGGCCCTCCTCCCCCTACCTCCAGGCCTAGGATGTGGAAATTCCAGCTTCACTGGGCTGAGGAGGAAAACTGAGGTCCAGAGAAACACGGGATAAGTGCTGGCCTCCTTTGCTTAGCCTCAGATCCTCTCCTGCCCACCTCATGCACAGCACCCAGGAGGCTTGGGAGCAGACCTGTGGCCTGTGCAGAGCCCCTCTCAGGAGGGCAGGAGGGAAGCAAGAGCCCCAGGCTGATGCTTCCCAAAGGCTGGAAGCCTCAACAGCTTGGGCACAATGGGGATTGAATCTGGGCACTCATTGCCTCTACTAGTAACCTTCTCACTAGCCTTTGAAGGAGATAAACAGATGAAGAAATCATGGCTCAGGGAGACTAAGTGATCTGCCTGAGGTCAAGAAGCTTATGGTGCAGAGCTGGGGGTTAGACCATGCTAAGAAAGGCCTTGAGTGTGTGGCTCAAAGGGGACAGCATTTAATTCGACAGGCAGTAGGGTGGAGTCCTGACACCTTTTGAGGGCAGAGGAGCTACAGCAGAGCAGGACCTTGCTTAGGCCAAAGTCAAAAGACACTTGAGTTGGTGGCAGCAGGCTCTGCAGGAGGATTTGAGAAAGCTGGAAGGGGAGGTGTATATGCTGGAAAGAGAGGAGGGCTGGGGCTGGGGCCACATTTGGTCTGGGCCCAGCCCTCGCAGAGCCCTTGGAGCAGGTGAAACCCTTGAGTGAGGGCCAGAAAGAATGTGGGGACCTGTGGGTGGAGGCCGGGGCTGGTGATCCCAGAGACCTTGAGGTCTCTAAGACCACCAGGGTCTGATCTGGGGTGTGGGTTGGGGTCCCCGTGGAAGGAGAGACGAGCAGAGGCCTGACATCCCCAGCATCTTCTCTGCCCCAGGTGTGCTGCACAAAATGGTCAGAGCAGAAGGCAGACCTCAACTTTTGGGTCACAAGCTCTTGGGAGGTCATTAAGAGCCAAGAAAAGAGTGCCTAGGGGATATAGTGAAGGGAGCTGGGCCAGTGCTGGGATATTCAACCCACAGCTTGGGTGGGAAAGCTCTTGCCCGCTTGCCCCTCTATATACACACAGAGAGGGCATCAGGGAGCATGAAGCAAATACTCAGACCACAGGTCAACTTTTGGTGTGCCGTTTGTTCTCACTGGCCTCCTCTGGGTCTGTCCTAGTCCCTGAAGCTGACCCTCCAACAGACAGGCAGCAGGGTTTGGGCTCAGGCTGCTTGGGTAGAGGTTCTGCTTTCCTCACCCAGTTCATCCCTGATGATTGTCTGCAGCTCTGAGAAAAGTCCCATCTCTGCCTTACCTGTGTGTGCCATCCTGGGAATCTGTGGCCAAGGGGTGTGACCACAGTTAGGCAAAAAATGGTAATGGGGGGAATGTGGGAGCTGAAGTCACCAGAACTAGGTGATGCAACGTCTTACTGCCAGGGCTTACGGGCTACTTTTCTCTTACTGCTACTTCTCTCCTAAGGTGAGGCTGCTGGGCTCTCAGCCTGATGGCAAGGACTACAATGGGAGGTGACTGACCAACACTCTGTATTGTACTGGCTGGCTGTTGGTTCCTGGATCTTCCACTGGGCTGTACTAGGTCCTCTGTGTGGGAGGATGACAGGGCTGGGGGGCTGGGTGGTGGTCCCAGGTTTCTTGGAGGAGCCAATCACAGTGTGATATGGACTGTGATGGGGGAGGCCTTGGGGCACTGGAGCTGAGAGACCCCTAACCTTGAGGAGGTTAGGCAGGGCCTCCCACAGCAATGATAGCTAAGCTGAGACCTGAAGGATGCTTGAAGAAGAGGCCAAGTGAGGTAGGGAGAAAGTTTCAGTCCCAAGGAGATACCAGGAATGCCTGAGATGAGAGCAGATGGTCTATTTGAGGAACCTACAAATTCAGTGCAGCTAGAGGAAGTGAGGAGGGTGAGGGGCAAGGGGGCCCAAGGTAGAGCTAGCAGGGTTAGTGGGCCAGGTCCTTTAGCACCTTGTCAGCCTTGCCAAGAAATATGTTCTCATCCTGATGGAAGGGATCAAGGGGAAGGTTGTAGGCAGTCTCTTGGCTGCTGCTCATCCATTGGTTCACCTCATCTGATTTAGTGTTACTTTGAGCTAGGCATCATTCTAAAAAACAGAATGGACACATTCCTGACCTTCCTGCCCAACAGGTGTACAGGGGCACAGACCATGAATGCTGAGAGCTATGAAGAAAAATAAAGCAAGGTAAGGGGATGCAGAGTGTTAGGGGCTGTTGTAGATCAAGTGGTTATACAGTATAGGTGCAGTGTGAACAGAGGCCTGAAGGAAGTAAGGCAGTGAGCCATGTGGGTACCTGGGAAAGTGCTGAATAGGGTATGGAATAGCAGAGGCAAAGGTCCTTAGGTGGCCACATGGCTAGGGTGTTTCAAGAAAAGCTCGGAAAGCCAATGTGCCAGAGCAGAGTCAAGGGGACAGCAAGCAGTGAGGCTGGGGAGGTAATAAGGGGAGAGGGGAGCGACTATGGAGGCTGTGGTAGAAACTTCACATTTTTCTTTTGAGATGGGAGCCAATGGAGAGTTTTGAGCAGAGGAGAGACCTGACATGGCTTATAACAGGGTCGCTTCATTGCTGTGTTGTGTATAGATTATACAGAGGCAAGGATGGAGCAAGGAGTCTATTGGAAAATCCAGGTATGACCTAAAGTGGCTTGAACTGGGTGACAGAGGAGGAGTTAAGAAGTGGTCAGATTCCAGATACGTTTTAAAGTTAGAGCTATAGGGATTTGTTACTGATTGAATATGGGGTTGGGAGAAAACAAGAGCCAAGGACGAAGCCTGACTTCAGGCCTTGAGCATATGGATGTGTGGGGAAGATGGAGGGAAGAGTGGGAACAAAGACTGGAGCTTTGGTGGCCATTGATTTTGGACGTGTTTCTACTGAGATGCCAATTGGACATTCAAATGGAGATGGTGAATAGGCAGCTGAGGCAGTCTGGAGCCTGGAAAAGAGGGCACATCTGAAGAGAGAGCACTGGGAGGTGCTGGAGCTGGCTCAGGCCAGCTTAAAGCTGTGGGGTTATAGGAAATACTGTAAGCTGATTGTTATGTATGGCCACTATTAAAAATTAAATGACGTACTTGCAGTAAACCTATATTTAAACAAAGGCAACTTTAAAAAACTAGAAAAAAGAAATTAAATCTGAAGAAAAAGAAGTAATAGAGGAAAAAACCAGTAAAGTTAAAAACAGAAAAACTGAAGAGAAAAATCAATGAAATAATAATAAAAAAAAAAAAACAGTTCTTTGAAAAAATAGAGAAGACACAAATCACCAGTATTGATAATGAAGGGGATATCACTGCAGACCCAGCAAGCAACACAATGATAATAAGGAAATAGTACAAACATTTCTCTGCCCATACATTTGTCAGCTTAGAAGAAATGATGGAAAAATTCCTTGAAAAACATATTGTTAGTCTTCTATTTCTGCTGTAACAAATTACTGCAAACTTAGTGCCTTAAAACGGCACAAACAATCCTCACAGTTCTGTGGGTCAGCTATCATGGGTTAACAAAGTGGTGTTATTATTTTTTTTGTAAATAGCAAGAAGTTGATCCTAGAATTCATATGGAAGTGCACAGGAACCAGAATAGCTAAAACCATTTGAAAAAAGAACAGTTAGAGGACGCACACTGCCTGATTTTAAGACTTGTTATTAAAGCTGTAGTAATCAAGACAGTTTCACACTGGTGAAAGGACAGACACAGGGATCAGTGAATCACTATAGAGATTTCAGAAATAGACACACAGATATAATTAATTGATTTTTGACAAAAGATGCAAAGGAAAGTCAATGGAGAAATGACAGTCTTTTCAATAAATGGTGCTGGAACATTATTGGACATCCATATGCAAAAAAAAAAAATAAAGAACCTTGACCTATACCTCATATCTTACACAAAACAGATTATAGGCCTAAAGATAAAATGCAAATATATAAAACTTTTAGAAGAAAACAGGAGAAAAATCTTTGTGGCACTGAGTTAAGAGTTCTTAGATCTAACACCAAAAACACAATCTATAAAATAAAAAACGGATAAATTGGACTTCATCAAAATTAAAAGCTTTTGCTCTGAAAGATAAGGTTAAGAGAACAAAGAGACAAACCACAGACAGAGAAAATATTTGCAAATCACATACCTGACAAAGGACTTGTACCCAGAATACATAAAGAACCCTCAAAACTTCTCAATAAGAAAACAACCCAATTAAAGAAAAAATGGGCAAAAGATTTAAAAAATCTTGACTAAGAAAACTTCACCAAAAAAGATAAATAGAAGGCAGATAAACACATGAAAGATGCTTAACATCATTACTTGTTAAAAACCAAAAGCAAACTCTGCCATGAAGTCAATTCTGACTCATCGTGTGACCCCCTCTGGGTTTCCAAGGCAGTACATCTTTACGGAAGCAGATTGCCCAGTCTTCCTTCCACGGAGTGGCTGATGGGTTTGAACCACCAACCTTCTGGTTAACCTTAGGCACTACGCCACCAGAGCTCCTTATTACTTATTAAGGGAAATGCAAATTAAAGCTACACACCTACTACAGTGCCTAAAAAAACTCTAAACAAAAACCTGGCTGTACAATATGGGGGCAGGGGTGCCGCACGAACTTCATATATAACGGCTGGTGGAATATCTATACTACCAAACAACGTAGCAGTCTCCCTCCTAGGTATTTCTCCAAGGTCAACAAAAACCTATGCTTGGACAAAAAACGTGTACACAAATGCTTATATGAACTTTAATATTTGGCCAAAACTAAAACATCCATCTGGAAAACAAATGAACAGACTGTGGTACATCCATGCAGTGGGCCATTACTCAGCAACAACAGGAATGGATGACCCATCAGCGCACACAGCAGCATAGATAACTTTCAGATGCACTGCACAGAAAGAGAAAAGCAGACTCAAAAGGCCATATACAGAATGATTTTGTTTATGTAAGACATTCTGGAAAGGACAAGATTCTAAGAGAAGGATGTTGCCAGAAGTCAGGTATAGGGGAGGGGTTGCCACAGTGGGATAGAAATGGTGGTAGACCTGTGATGGTGATTATACGACCATGCGTTTATGAACATTCACAGAATTCTCAAGCAGAATCAGTGTATTTTACTGTATGTATTTTAAAAGTAATAAATTCTCAAAACTCATCCCTTTGTAATTATTTACTGCAGTTTACTATTTTCTGTGCTCTTGAGGTTTTTCCCATGTTGTATCTGTAGAGTGGATGGAAATAACATAGTGGCCCCTTGCTTCTCTTCCTAACTCTACAGTCAAGGACTTCAGGTGAGTCAGTAGCTTGAAATTTAATGTGGTGGTAGTGTTTACACCACAGAAGTTGGGAAATGCTACAAAACATAGCAGGATTTATTGTTCTGCTGATTGTCTAGACTGAAGAAAATGGAGAAAATGTTAATAATGTTGATTAAACTTAGTGTACTGCGTCTACAGCAGAATATTATGAATAGCAAAGAAGCTTGAAGAAATTACAGTATTTGTCAACTATTACTCAGCAAAGAAGTCACTCACTGACAAGTGAAATTCCAAAGTAAGTGATATTCCAACATAGGCTTTTGTTGTTTCACTTGCATCTTACTCCATAAGGTGAACCAACATTCATGTCAGAACTACAACTACTTGTCAGTTGTAACCATAGCTTGGCTTTGAATTCAAGAATTCTGCAAATATCCATGACACCCTTCAGTGAGAATCAATTGACATTAGAATTTACAATAAAAAGTATTGTGTGCTACAGTCTCCTTATAGCAGCAAAATTTGTAACTCTGTGTGTGTGTGTTGCCCCTCATGCCTCTACCCCAGGAGCTGATTAGAAATCTTCCAGCACGCCACTGCCTGGGAGTTGTCAGTCTAGAGGCTGACATGGTTGAGCGTGGCTAGAGATCTAAGCCGCAGCTCAACATTAGAGGTCAAGAAGAGCGAAAGCTGGTAAGGGTGCCAAGGAGCATAGATCCGTGAAGGATGTGGAACTGTGGCCATCTTTAGAGGTATGAGGAGGAGGAGGCAGTGGCCACTGGCATCACGTGCAGGTCAGAGGACTGGAGAGGACTGGGGTGGGCTGGATGAGGCAGGGAGATAGAGCCATGAGTCTGAAAAGCCATCTGAGGAATTTTTTATGAGAGGAGAGAAATAGATTCAAGGGAGGTTTTTATGGATTGTTAACTATGGGAGATATCAGCATGTTATTCTGTGTGCTGGTGAGAAAGGTTCAAGAGGAGGGAGAATTTGATGAGGCAGGAAAAAGGGGATAACTGCAGTGGCAGAAGTCCATGAGGCGGCCAGGGCCTGGTAATAGCCAAGGGGTGACCTCAGCCAGGGTCCTGGAGAGTTCATCTCTCCAAGAGGCAGCAGGCCAAGTGCTGAGGAACATGCAGGGAAGGGGGCTTATGTGGCAGAAACACGAGGGAACTCCCAGTTGATGGCTTCTCAGTGAGCTCCTGGGAGGAGGAAGGCTGGGGAGACCAAGGGATGGTTAGAACCTGGGGGATTTGGAGGACCTGGAGCTTGAAGCTGAGTGGGAGGCTGAGTTGCTTGCCAGCTGCCCCTTGGGTAAAGGGCTTCACCTCTAAGTCACTTTCCTCAGCTTTAAAGTAGCATCTCTCCTATGTTGGTTATAAAGATGAAGTGAGAAGATGCAAGTCAAAGCCTTCATGGGCTCTGGGAGGCCCCAATCATAGCTCCTTCCCTGTTCAGTGTGTGACCCTGGCCTGGGTGAGGGTGCAGCAGGTTGGGCTGGGCAGCTGTGAAGGTGAAGGCTGGAGGGTAAGTTCAGGCCTCTGAAGTGTGTGTCCGGGGCCATCGGGAGCCCCTGCAGGGCAGCTAGCGGGCAAGGAGGAGAGCATACTGGGGATGATGCGCTGTTGCCAGTGTAGGCTGTGGGGAGAGAACTGGAGTTGCAGTCACTATGTGCAGGTGGTGCTGTGTGAAGACGGTGGCGACAGGCTGATGGTGTGGAAGGACCTGGGACTGCTGGCTTCCCCTTTCCTGAGTGGCACGTCTGTCCTGGCTGAGAAGCAAAGAGCCTCAGAATGTGGAGGGGAGGCAATGCAGGCAGTGCCCCCAGTGCGCTGGCCAAGGGGCAGGAACGTAGTTCAACAAGTGTTGTCAAGCACATGCTAGGGACCTTCACTGGATGACGGTGATGACTAATGCTGTCTGTTCCCTGAAGGAACTCTGAGTCAGTCTGGGAGTTCTGGTGCTGTCATGCCATGTGCCAAGGAGGTAGCAAAGGTGAATGACATCCTCACTGAGTCCTGGGGAGAGAGGGAGGGTGTGGGCTGTTTCCTCATGTGGTATATAAGGAGTGACTTGAGGTGATAAGTGAACATTTATTAAAATGCACATCAAGCAGGATTTCACAGATAATGCTTTGGAGGAAGCTGAGTTAAACAATAGGTAAGTCCCTGTGTGAATGATGGTGCTAAGGCTAATGTGAGGAATGGCAAGGTGATGACTGGGGCAGGCAAGTGAAGTAGGAAAGAGTGAGCTGGGTGATGGCTTGAGATGGCCAGGCACTGAATTGCCACATGGCATGGGCAGCCCCCGGAGCACTTCATGCTGAGATTGACTCAGTTGGGTGTGTTTTAGATAGGTTCTTTTGCTGCTGGTAGAAATAGATAATGGAGTCTGGGGCTAAAGTAGGATGATATAGGAGCCGTTGCAGAAACCCAGGTCCAGGGGTAGGGGCTTGGCCTCCACTGGAGGGAAGCAGATGGATGGGGGCCCTAGGGAACAGACAAGATAGGGACTAGGGACTGCTGGAGTGCAGGCTGGGGGACATTCAGTTGAGGCAGCTGGAGACAACATCTGGAGGGACAGTCTTGGAGGGTGACAAACAGATGACTACAAAAGCTGTGACTGTTGTAAGTCAGCAAGGGCAGCAGCCAAGTAAAGGGAGGCCAGGCCTCCTGGGCTCAGCCTCACTGGGGAAAGCAGCTGGAGATCCCAGGTGTAGCCATTCACTCAGAAAATATTTACCAAGTGTCTTCTATGTGGCAGGAAGTGTCCTGCCCTGGAGATTCAGTAATGAGCAAGATCTCCACCCACATTTTCACCAGGGAGAGAGAAATGCTATAAAGAGAGGGCAGGGTAAGGATTGAGAGATTTAGAGAATGACTGTAGTCGGGGATGGTCTTTCTGCTAAGGTGACTTCTGGTGACATACATGGAGTCAATCCAGAAGACAGCACAGAGCTATCTCTGGGGAAAGTGCATTCTGGGGCAAGGCAGGTCCCTGCTTGCTTGAAGCATTCAAGGAACTTCAGGGAGACTAGAGAAAGAAAGAAAGAATAACAAAGAATGTCATGAGAAAAGGCCAGGATGGGGCAAGAAGCCATACTTGCCACTCAGGACAAGTCTTTTACCAAAGGAGATGGAAACTACTGGAAGCTTTGCACTAAGGCAGAGACATGCCCTGTCTTTTGTGTTACAGGGATTATTCTGACTGCCACGTGGAGTAGATGCGGGAGTTTGGGGCAGAGGTCAGGGCACAAGAACATTGCAGGTAGGACTAGTGGGGAGGTGGCTGCAATAATCTAGCCACAGGTGCGGTCCTCCTCCTGGCATTTGTACTCTTGTGTTACTGCAGAAGGGTAGGTCTGTGACCAATAAAACAGAGCAGAAGTGATGATACATCACTTCTGAAATGAGGGTGTAAAAAAGTGCTGTATTGCTGCTCTTGTAGTTAAGTCACTAGAGGATGCCAGCTACCACGTGTGAGTTGCTGTATGGAAAGGCCCATGTGGCTAAGAACAGCCTCTGCCAGCAGGCATGTAAGTGAGCTTAGAACCAGTTCCTCCAGCCCATCAAGCCTTCTGAGACTGTAGCCTCATGAGACACCAAGTCAGAATCAGCCAGCTATGCTACTCCCAGATTCTTGGCCTTAAGAAATTGTGTGAGGTAATAAATGTTTGTTGTTTTGGCTGAATTGGGGAAAGTTTGTTACACAGTAATAGATAACTAATACAATGATGATAGATTCGACCAGGTAATAGTAAACAGAGCAGTGAGATGTTGGCTCCTAGATACATTTCAAGGGTAGAGTTTGATTTGTAGGCATTGGGCCTGAGAAGTGAGGTGACTGATGGTGCCAGCTAGCAAGGTGGGGAAGGCCACAGGGAGGAGGGCTGTGCAGGATAGAGGGCAGAGATGGCAGCACAATATGGAATTGTGGAACATTCAGGAGGCTGTTACACTAGTTCAGTTCAGGGAGGAAATCAGTGTTTGTTTGGATGGTGTAAAGCCAGGAGTGTGGCTGAGACCAGGGGAAGAAGTCCAGGGACAACTTGAGCCGAGGGACAACTTTTTAAGAACTAGGAAGAGGAGGAGAAAGAACATGGAATGCACACCAGAGAAGAGAAAGAAACCACAAGATTGAAGAAATTTTCAGAAGGGGAGTGTTCACCTGGGTCCACTTCTTCTGAGAGGTTGGTAAGATGATCTGAAGAGCAAGCCAATCTGTTGGGCCCTGAGGAGGTAGGCCACCTTGAGAAGCGGGTGGGTTATAGTGGTCAAGATGAGAGCTCCTTGGAATGGGAGTGAGATGGGGATACTTGCTGAGAAGTGATGGGTTAAGGAGTTTTTCTTTGTAAGAAAGTTACGGTCTGGTTGAATGCAGATGGGAATAACTCAGAAGAGAAAGAGGGGAGGATATCCATGGAGAAAGATGCCGCCAATGAGGTGACCTGAAAAAAAGGACTTGCCATATCCCTGCATTAGGGTGATGGATGAGGGGGTGCAGGTGGAGGCACAGTCCAATTCACTGGGGAAGAGGATACCCTGGAAGCCACAGGCTGTGGGCAAATCCAGAAAAGGTTTACTATGAAAGTTACAACTCTACTGGATGGTTGAGAAAATGACTGGCTTCCTAGACTTGCTTTCATAGTGTACTTTATTGGGAAAAGTTAGTTAGTGTAAAAAACATTCAGATTCAAAAAATTTAAATAAGACAGTAAAATTATACCTTGTAGCTATAGTAATCACAAATAAGGTAAAGTCTAAATGATTGCCTAACCAAATACTATTTTGTCAAGCTTCTGTTGCAAGCCCAAGGCAGGAAACACTGCAATTATTAGAAATGAACCCACTGATGAATTTGTATTTGAAGTTGGAAGAAAGGGGAAAAAACACATTCTGATTACAGCATCACAACATTCTAGCTTGGGAAAAAAGCAACCTTATTAATGTCCTGTAGCAGAGTACATTAGTAATTTTAACCATGCATTAAAATTCTCATTTTTTTGGTCATAAAGAGAACAATCCATTTTCTTCATGACACATGATGTTTTACAGAGTTTCATACGGTTTGTCCCTCTGACCTTCCTGGGAACATTTCTTCTCCAGGGACTGCTTTCTAAGACACCCAGTTGCTTACCATGGGTCGTCTTTGGTCATTTAATACCAGGCAAGTGCCTAACTAAGCCTGGGACTGGAGGAAGTATCCCCTCCCTCAAAGCCCTAGTGCACCAGTGAGAACAGGCATTATGGCATAGCCAAGAGGATTACTAACACGTTAACGTGGGATTCTCTTTGGTTATGGAATTCTTTTTATTTATGCTTATAAAAAATATAGCTAGGAATATGCTCCTGAATTCTAAAGCACTTTTGACCGACTTTAAGTATGTCCTTGCAAAATTCACCACCTGGCCAATTTAAAAATTTGCTATTTTCCTGTGGAATCTAACTTAAGTGTTCTAATTAGCAAATACATTTGAGTGAAAAGCAGTAACAGATCTTTAGGAGCCCCAAGGGGGCGGGGGGCAGCTGACAATGACAGACTTAGATGCTGTCCATAGCTTTGAACTCACTGAGGGCCTGCACAGGATTCACGTGCTTCTTCTGAGATGCCCGTTTGATTTTGGTCTGCGTCTCATCCTGTTTTTCTCTCTTCACCAAGGGTTTTTTCTCAGGTGCTTTCATCTTCCATGACACAGCAGGGAGGTTGAGGGAAGCCATGCCCTGAGACTTCTGGTATTTGGTGGAGGCTACATAGGATGCCTTCACCGTCTGCACCACAGCGTTCATCAGGTTCTTGGCTGCCTGGATCAGTGACATGGCACTATCCACCTAAAAGGACAGACAGGTGGTGTGGTAAGAACAGGTCCACCTCTAGCCCAACCTTGTGTATGGATACTGTAGTGCAGGTGAGACCAGGAGCCTGTCAGTGCCTGATAAGTACCACCAGCAACATCACTCCTCCCCATCCAGGACCAGGGTCTGGGCAGGGCCCAAGAATTCCACACTAGATCTCTCCATGGTTAGAAATTTCCCTGAAACACTTGTGTTTTGGATTCTTTGAAGAAGAAACCAAAAACCAAACCAAACTCACTGCCGTGGAGTTGAATCCGACTCATAGTGACCCCTCCTTGGATTTCTAAGGCGGTAGGTATCACTATGGAAATAGATTTCCCAACCCTCCTTCTGAGGAATGGCTGGTAGGTTTGAACTGCCAGCCTTCTGGCACTATGCCACCAGAGGGAAGAGTAATTCAGACATAAGATACCATTACCTTGGGAGTGCCCTCTCCACGTTTCTTATTTACTCAGTTGGAGGAAGATGCCTCTTTTTGGCACTATAACCACAAGCCCCATAAACAGCCACAGAGGAATGGAGTTAGGCCATCCTAGACCTCCCCCTAAAATGCATGTCCTTGTCATATACAAAATAGACACTTCATCACATCATCCTAAAAGTCTTAAATCACGTCCTAAGTCAGAAATATCATCTTCTGAAACATCTAAATCAAATAGGGGTTATTCCATCCTGGGGCAAAATGCCTTATATCTGTGAAATCTAAAATACAAGTAATCTTCCATAATACGATGGTGGAACAGGCACAAGGCAGAGATTTCCATTACAAGTGGGAAAAACTGGAAGCACCCAGCAAGTCCCAAACCCAGCAGAGCACACTACATCAGCTCTTAGGGCTTGAAACTAGTACTCTAGATTCTGGGTGGTGAGGACCCTCAGCCCTGGACTTCAGCTGTCTTCTAGGTTCACTGGGACGGCAACTCAGCTCCCTTGGCTGTGGGCACTGCCCCCCCCCATGCTCTGTCCCTCAGCTCTGCCGATCTCTGAGTGGTTCCAGCATTGGTCCTTTTCTGTTCATGGAGGACAACAGATGTAGTTCCTTTGGCCTGTTTGCTGCCTATAGAATTCCAGAAGCAGACAGTGGTCTTTCCTTCCTTTACTTTTTCAGTCCCCTTCAGTCTAAACTGATGGATTTTCTGGAGATGGTTCAATCCATGAGTAAGAGGCTAATCCCTTTAGCAAAAGACAGTGTAGCCACCTCTGTCCTCAGTCTGTACAACAGAATTTTCCGAATCTCTAAGTTTTGTTTTCCTTTTGCACAGTTAAAAATTAAGTCCATCTCTTTCGTCCTGCATTTTACTATAAAGCAGCAAGGAGAAACCATGTGTGGCCCCTTTAAGATCTTGCTTAGAAATCGCATCAGCTAACATCCAACTTCATCACCACAGCATAACAAGCACTGTCCAATCACATGTTCATTTTCTTTTAAAGTATCACCAGAAGCACATTTAATGTTCCATGTTTCTAGCAACATCTGGTTGCTGGTGCCAAACGTACTGGCTAAAGAGAAAGAGACTCTCTATAGCTCTCCTCACCAGAACTGCCTGATGCCCATAATTCTATCAACAAGTCTCCCCATGGCAACCTCAGCTTTTACTATGAAGTACCTTAAAATTCTTCCAGCATCTACTCATTACTCATTTCCAAAATTGCATACACATTTTAGGATCTGTTAGAGCAGCATCCTTACTTTTCAGAACCAAATTCTGTCTGTGATCTAGTGCTGCTCTAACAGGAATACCACGAATGAGTGGCTTTAACAAACAGAAGTTTATTTCCTCACAATTTAGGAGGTTAGAAGTCTGAAGTCAGAGTACAGCTCCAGGGGAAGGCTCGCTCACTCTGGAAGAAGGTCCTCATCTCTTAGAGCTTCTGTTCTTGGGTGATCTTCATGTGGTTTGGCATCTCTCTTCCCCCATCTCTGCTTCTTTCACTTGCTTAAGATACACCTTACACTAATCTTTCCTCACTAAGAAAACAAAGACAACCATTCCAAAATGGGATTATAACCAGAAGTATAGAAGTTAGGCTTCTAATACACATTTTTAGGGGATATAATTCAATCCATGACAAGCAGCCAAGACACGGTAGAACCTTCCCACCCCCCATGAGAACAGGGATAATCGCTCCTTAGAGATAAGGGCATTTATGTAGCAGATGAAGAACTGGTTTGAGTATCTTTAATATACAAAAGGATTTCTTTCAGAGAATTTCAGTTGGATTAGCAAAAGCCTAGCCTACACCAGGTAAAAAAGTTCCTCTTCCCCAAGGTAAGAAGGGGTCCAGATAGTCACGTAATAAACAGGAAAAGGAACAAATACTCAGACATTTTGAGGGGGTGGAGGAGGTCTAAGAAAGGGAACAAGCTTAATTCATCACTGGGGGAAGGCAGGCAAGGAAGATAAAAATACTCTTCCCAGTGAGTGGCCAGCAAACGAGGAGGCTCCCAGCTATGCCATGCAAAAACAAAAACCCTGCAGTTCAATAGCAGGAAGCAGACTGCAGCCCTGGTTTCCCCCACAATACAGACCCTCAGTTTGAGAGGGTAAGGAGTGAGCAGAGTGTTTAATACAGGCTGCTTTCATTCCTCACACAGTCCACACAAATCCTCACTGACCATCTTTCCTCACAGGTCATAGATAAAACTTACCCCTGAGACAACAAGCTCCCCACCGAGGTTCTGCACCTCAGCCTTGACTTTGCTGCAGATGTTGAGCTGGTGGCAGTAGAGGGCGATGCGCTGCAGGTAGGCCAGCAGGTCCTGCTTGCAGGCTGAGTCTGGGCACTGTCAGGACAGCAAGTTAGCACAAGGCCATTCTGGCTCAAACAACACTCCCACCCATGGCTATTCCAAAAATTCTCCATGGGGCACTACCTTGCTCCCTTTCTCCTTGCTGGAGCAAAGGGAAAGAGATCCGAGTTCTATCATTTCCTGGGGGCAGTCACATCCCTACCCTCCTATCAGCTTGAAGACAGAGGGAAGTGAGGAGTGGTAAGACATTTGTGAACCCCTGATCTTGCTGCATAGTGAATCCTTTCTGACCCTTCCTCACTGACTCCATGACCACAGGAAACTACTAACCTCAAGGATTCTACTGCAGACCTTTCATGAGTATGGAAACCCCTGGCATTTGAAGGAGAGAGAAAGCCTCAGCAAGCAAAAGCCTGGCTATGGGGAAAAGTCAGAATATTTGGAGTTAGATAATAACCCCACAAATATATAGCTCTTCTGCTCAGAGACCCTTTATCTGCTCAATTATGATGCACACTGTAAACACTAGATGAAAGGAGACATTCATTTTGGGCAAGTATGGAAGAAGAGTGAGCAAGCAAAACAAGAAAAGGAGCACCTAGGGACTAAGAGCATGTAGGGAAACTCAAGGCAGAGGGTAGCACTCCCTGAGGCCCATCTTGCTGCCAAAGCTCATGGCTGTGAAGGTGTCTAATTAGGGCAGGCTTAGAAGGTATTACCCCAAAAAAGGAACCTCTCAAATGCTTACAACAAAATTCTTTTTTCCTGTGAGGCTGGGACACAGTGAATGACAGTGGTATATATAAGACCGTCAGAGAGGCCTTGCAGACCATGCTAAAGACTGCATTTTATTCTAAGAAGCTAGTGCAGGATTTTGAGCAGGGCTTAGCCCTGTGTGTGTTGCATTTTAAACTTGACTACTAACCAGAAGGCTGGCTGTTCAAACCCACCAGCCACTCCTCAGAAGGAAGGTTGGGCAATCTACTTCCATAGTGATACTGCCTCAGAAACCCAAGAAAGGGTTGCTATGAGTTGGGTCTGACTCGACAGCACATAACAACAACACACAGATGAGCATGTCGGGTCTGTTCAGAGTATGAATTGGAAAGGAAAATGTGGGAAATCAGAGGTTCTTGTAGTTCAGCAAGGTGCAACAGAGCTGGCTGTAGAAAGCAAAAGACTGGATGGTGTCAAGCTACCTCTGGCCAGTAGATGCAACAGCCTTGGTATTGGACTGCACCAAAGAGGAGAGTCAAGGCTTGAGCACTGAGAGACAGCTGCCATACATGCTGCAGCCCAGATGCAGACAGAAAGGCTAATACTACAGGTTAAAACTGTACAGAAGAAACAGCAGCTCTGATAGTGACTCTTAGTACTTTAAAGGAAATGTGTTATAAAACTTCCACAATTGTTTTAGGTATCAGAATGAAGGAATAATGGGGTGAAGGCTGTGCTGGGGACACGGTGCCAACATCACAGAAGCCTGTTCCCTACTGGCAACTGAGCTGATTCTTATAGTGAGTTTAAGTTCTGAAAACAGTAGAAGCCTTTTTTTAGCTGTCAATCAATGGAAAATTTCAGAATATACACACCTGCTTAAGAAATGTACTCTAATGCAAACTGGACCTAACTCACAAGACTTGTCAAAGAAAAAGCAGGAATTCAGAAATCCTTAAAAATCTATGCTGGTATTCATCAAGTAAGTTGGCAAGAAGAGTGTCTGAAATGAGTGAGAAGAACGCTAAGGCCCAGGATGAAGCTTAGAGACCTATGTGACTAGTCTGTCACTCACATGGTCTGCGATGGTACGGCCAAGCTTATCCATCCTGGAGCCTGCCTCAGCAATCTTCTTGGCAGCACTGATCACATCGGAGGTATTTTTGAGTGGTCCTTTACCTCTGTAAAAAGACAATAAAAAGCATGGTACACAGAGCCCCTTGGAGCTAAAGCATGGTACACAGAGCCCCTTGGAGCTGGAGAACATGGACTGTCTACACAATGGCAGGCCTTGTGGTGGGGAGAGCTGCCCTGGTACAGGGTGCTGCTCACCGGGTGAAATCAGTCATCTCCATCATAATCATGCACATCTGCTTGGCCAGCACAATGATGTCATTGCCACTGTCATCCCACTTGGACACTTCAGCATCCAGCTTGCTCTTTTCTTCCTGGAAGCTGGCAACCTGTTCCGCAATCTTTGCTTTCTGCTCCTGGGGAAGCTGAGCCATGATCGCCTGAAATCAGAAGCACAGAATATGAAGTCCTCATAGTACATTAGCCAAGAACATTTCCAACTGCCAATCTATGACATACGTAGGATAATGCTTTAAGAGATCTCCTCTTGCCTGAAGGGCTGTTTCTTCTCATCTTGCGCCATGTTTCTAGCAGCTGGAATCACCGACCCACTTCTAAGAACATACTCTAATGTGGAGGGAAATGGAGTGGGAGGGGTAGAAGGCTAACGTGGAAGCTTCCAGATCACACCTGTGCAGGGACAGAACCCTGCTTACCTTCATTGTCACAGTTTCAGCCTCTACTTCCTGCAACGAGCAGAGTGAGGGAGAGAAGGGGCACTGGGTCATCTCACTGGTGGTCTCTGAATGGACACTTCCCTGGCCCACATTTGACTTTAAAGTTGCACTTTTTGAGATGAACAGGAAATAGTTTGTTTTTTTTTTAAAAAAAAAATAAATGTTGACAAGGGAATGCAGAGGAGAATTTGCTGAGAAATACACATTTTGGCTACCTGACACGGTATTTAAATCTTATGAAAACAGCACTTGGATGTCAGGGCCCCACAGATTCTGAGGATGGAGGCTCCTCCCCACTTTTGCCTGCAAAGAGGCCTAACCACACTCACTGTTCAAAATTTTCTAAGAAATAAAAAAAAAAAGAAAAAGACTCCTTGGAAATAATTCATGGCATTCTCCCAAAACATAAATGCTATTGATTAAAGATAAAATGAGTCAAAGGAATGCAATGGTTCTGATGAGTTTTCTTGAATGCACCACATAAAGCAGTGTTTCTTTTTAATCCATGAACAGTTATTTCATTCCCACAAAATCACTGGGATGGGCAAAAGCAGCCATCTTTTTTAGAGTTTCACAAGCCTATTAACATTCTGTTGACAGGATCTCAGGGATCTCCCTACTCAAAGCTCGGCCTACACTAAAGGGCCAGGGCCCAGGAGAAAAGGCTTGTGTTCCTGCCATGGTCTCAGCTGAGGAGACAATGTGGAAGAATCTACAACTGACTTTTCTCCAGTTATTGTGATGTTGCTTACTCATCCACTTATGAGGATTTGTTTTCTTTATGCAAAGGTATAATCCACACTGAAAGCTGTATTCTTTGTTATTTACCAGTAAGTGCTTCAAATCTTCTTCACTTTTAGCAAAAGGCAAGTTGTTAATGAGTCTTCCTTCAGTCCTTATGCCACATTCTTCATGTAGTCCAGCTTCTCGGATTATTTGCTCACCATATGGATCAAATAAGTATGGTAAAAAGATACAACCCTGATGCACTCCCTTTCTGATTTTAAACCATACATTATCCCCTTGTTCTGTTCAAATGACAGCCTCTTGATCAAAAAGTACAGGTTCCTCATGAACATAATTAAGTGTTCTGGAATTCCCATTTTTCTCAATGTTATCCATAATTTGTTATGAGCCACATAGTCAAATGCCTTTGTACAGTCAATAAAACACAGGTAAACATCTCTCTGATATACTCTGCTTTCAGCCAAGATCTATTAGCATCTGTGTCATGGTTAAGTTTGTGTATCAACTTGGCTGGGCCTGGTTGAGTGGCTGGGCAGCTGGAGGTAGTTATTCCCCATGATGAGACAGACAATCAACTCCATGGTAGGATCTACCACAAGCAGCTGACTAGCTGCCTTTGGGACGTGGTTTGCTTCCCGCAAATAAGAAACAGCTTTGGAAATGTTCTCTAGCTTATGGCACACTTGAACCCTACATGTAGCTGTGTCGTTGTTCAACAGCCTGCCATCCTCTGCCAACCTTGCGACTTTCAGTGACCTTGGATTAATGGCCTGCTGCGAGATTTGGTAACTTCAGGACTGTGACTTTTTACTTGTCAACCTTGGGCTTGTCAGCTTCAGCAGGCAGCAGCTGAGTGAAGAAAAGCCTCTAGCTCCAGTGGGCCGGGAGCAGGAGGCAGAGCTGAACCCAAGGTTGAGGGGCTTTCACACAGCCCCTAGAGCCTGGCACTTTGAACTTGGACTTCTAGCCTCCCAAACAGTAAGAGAATAAACTCCCGTTTGTTCAAGCCATCCCATTTGTGATATATTTCTGTCAGAGAGGCACTAGGTAACCAGAACAATCTGCAATGACATCTTTTCTTCGACATCCTCTTCTGAATCTGGCTTGAATTTCTGGGAGTTTCCTGTCAATGTACTGCTGCAACCATTTTTTAATTATCTTCAGCAAAACTTCACTTCCATGTGATGTTAATGCTATTGTTTGATCATTTCCACATTCTGTGGGATCACCCTTCTTTGCAACGGAAACAAATATGGATCTCTTCTAGTCAGCTGGTCAGGTAACTGTCTTCCAAATTTCTTGGCATAAATGAGTAAGTACCTCCAGTGCTGCATCTGTTTGCGGAAACATTTCAATAGGTATTCCGTCAGTTCCTGGATCCTTGTTTTTCACCAATGCTTTCAGTGATGCTTGAACTTTGTCCTTCAGTACCATCAGTTCTTAATCATATGGGCAAAATACTGAACCTACAACTGACTTCTGTTTACCTCTTAAAATGCTGAGCACTGACTAATTCTATTTAGTACAGTGACTCTCTGTATTCTTCCATCTTCTTTTGATGCTTCCTGCATCATTCGGTATTTTGCCAATAAAACCAATAAACCAAACCCACTACCACTGAGTTTATTCTGACTCATAGTGACCCCCTTTGTGTTTCCCAGGTGGTATATCTTTACGGAAGTAGATTGCCCCATCTTCCTTCCACAGAGTAGCTGGTGGGATTGAACCACCAACCTTCTGGTTAGCAGTCAAATGCCTTAGGCACTGCACCACAAGAGCTCCTTCTTTTGCCCACAGAATCCTTCAATATTACAAAACTTAAAGCTTTAGTTTTTTCTTCAGCTCTTTCAGCTTGAGAAATATCGAGCATGCTCTTCCCTTTTGGTTTTCTAATTCTGGGTTTTTGCATATTTTATTATAATACTTTGTCTTCTCAAGGCACCCTTTGGAATTTTCTTTTATTTCATCATCTCTTCCACTCGCTTTACTCTCCATTCAAGGGCACGTTTCGGAATCTCTTATAGATATCCATTTTGGTCTTCTGTTCCCTTCCTGTCTTTTCAATGACCTTTTTCTTTCTTCATGTCTGATATCCTTGATGCCATCCCATAACTCACCTGGTCGTCTTTAGTCACTGGTGTTCAGTGCATCAAATCTATTCTGCAAATGGTCTCTAAATTCAGGTGGGATACAATAAAGGTCGTATTTTGGCTCTATTGAACTTGTTTTAATTTTCTTCAACTTCAACTTACATATAAGCAATTGATGGTCTGTTCCCAGAGTTAGCTCCTGGCCTTTGTTCTGAAAATACTAAGTTTCTCTATCACGTTTTTCCACAGATGTAATTGATTTGCTTATTTTGTATTCCATCTGATGAGTTCCATGTGTATAGTCACCATTTACATGGTTAAAAAGAGGTACTTACAATGAGTAAGTTGTTAGTCTGCAAAATTCTATCATGCAGTCTCTGGTGCCATTTGTTTCACTAAGACCATATTTTCCAACTACTAATGCTTCTTGTTTGTTTTGAACTTTCTCATTCTAATCACTAGTAATTGTCAATACATCCTGACTGCATGTTTGGTCAGTTTCAGATTGCAGAAGTTGGTAAAAATCTTCAATTTCTTCATCTTTGACTTGAGTAGCTGGTGCATAAATTTGAATAATAGTATTAAGTGGTCTTACTTGTAGGCATGAGGATATTATCCTATCATTGACAGCATTATACTTCAGGCTAGACCTTGAAACATTCCTTTTCATGAAAACATTCCTTTTCATGATGAACGTGACAGCATTTCTCTTCAATTTGTCGCTCCCAGCATAGTAGATCATAGGATTTTCCAAATCAAAATGGCCAACACCAGTCCATTTCAGCTCACTAATTCCTAGGATATTGATCTTTATGCATTCCATTTCATTTTTGACAAGTTCCAATTTTCCTAGATTCCTACTTCATGCAGTAACTTTTCTCATTTTGAGCCATGCCACATCACCAAATAAGGTCCCAAAAGCTTTACTCTATCTACATCATTAAGGTGACTCTACTTTGAGAAGGCCACTCTTCCCCAGTCATTTTTTAAGTACCTTTCAACCCAAGGGGCTCATTTTCCAGCAGTTTATCAGCAGGTCTTCAGTGGCCAGTTTTTTTCAGAAGTAGACCACCACTTTCTCCTTCCTCACCTGTCTATGAATTTGTCATGGATTTCACTTTACTGAGATACACATTTAATGGCTATGGAAGCAGCAATCAAAAAATCAGACGATGTACTGCACTGCAGTAAAACACCTGGTTGAAGTGCTAGAGTCAAGATGCCACTTTGAAGACTTAAGAAGCACCTGACCTAAGCCATTAATACTTTAAGCTTCATATACATGTAAAAGACAGACAGTGAATAAGGAAGACTGAAGAATTGATGCATTTGACCTCTGGTGTTGGTAAAGAATGTTGAAAATATCATGGACTACCAGATGAAAGAATAAATCCGTCTTAGAAGAAGTACAGCCAGAATGCTCCTTAGAAATGAGAATGGACAGACTTCATCTCGCATACTTTGGGTATGTTTTCGGGAAGAGACCAGTCGAGAAGGGTATCATGCTTGGTAAAGCAGAGGGTCAGTGAAAAAGGGAAAGACCCTCAATAAGATGAACTGACACAGTTGCTGCAATGATGGGCTCAAACATAGCAAAGACTGTAAGGATGGTACAAGACCGGGCAGTGTTTCATTCTACTGTACACAGTGTTACTATGAGTTGGAATCAATTCAACGACACCTAACAACAACACAACTGAACAGCAGATACCACAACTTGGTCAGCTTCAGTCCTAATGCAGGAGAAATTCATATGGTTTTCAGTGACCAATTTTTTCAGAAGTAGATGGCCCCGTCTCTCCCAGTCTTAGTGTAAAAGAGGAAAAATGGTCTTCTGGATACTGAGAGTTACTGTTTTTTTCTGGAAAAGACAAACATTGGCCTGACTAGGACAGGGAGCAAGGCCAGGCTCTGCAGATGCCCACCTCTCCAAAGGGCATTTTCTTACCCGGGCACTTTGGCCAGCTATCAGCTGATCATCTTCTGTCTGGACGCTTGTTCTACTTCTGACATCAAAATCTTCTGTCTCAAAGTCAGAGTCATCCAACTCCTCGGGGGTCTGCCAAAACAGAGATCATGACTCAAACACAACCTGAACCTCCATGTTCCTGCCTCTGAGCCTCAGACCACCATACTCTTTTACCTGCTACTAACACCCATTAACAGAGACCACCCCCCACCCCTCATGACCACTGCTGCTGGCCCTAAACCAGAGGCCTAGAGAAAGGCCCAGTGAGTCCATGGGGGAAGAATATGAAACCTGGCTCTAGACACCACACCTGATCAAATTCTGGATCTTAATATGTACTTTTCCAATACTCTGGGTCTGAGGTCTGCTTCACGGATGCACAGGCCAGCGGCCTGTCAGATGGCAGGTGTGGCACCTCACCAGCACTTCCCAAACAGCCTGCACTCTTTTACAGGATGAGGGCTTCACTTTCAACCACTGAGTCAAGAGTCTCTTACTTTATATGATACAAAATTTTCACTACTTAATGTACTTCTCCAACACCTGGGGAATTAAGGAGATTCTTACATTTTTCTCACTTTATGACAAGGAGAAAATTAAATGAATTAAATACTGAGTCTTATATTAGGGAACCAAAGTATGCTTTGAAGAATAAAAATAGGCATTGCTTTTTCTTAAATAACTTTTCTCGAAGAAAAAGATAACATGGCAGGGAAAGGCTGAGTAAATACTAAAGGGACTGATTACTGGTTCTAGCTCTTTGCTCTAATTATGAACTAAGATTCTTATTTTGCACAAATGACTGGCCTCTCATGATTAGCTGCTGACTTGAAATATAAAATCATCGTTTCTGGAAGTTAATCTGTACAGGGTGCAACTGTTGCAGGTGCAACAGTTGGAGTTGGTTGTAGGCCCTGCCAGCAGGCCTGTTACACTGCATCAGTACCTAATCCAGGCCCTGCTCAAGGGCCTGAAAGGATATGTGAGAACACACTCAGAAATCACCAAAGGTACCTTAGAGGTTTGTACAAGAACGGAGGCTAGACATCTATTCTTGGATCCACACGGGTACTGATGGGCCACAGAGTACATGTCTGTGCAAAGTCCTGGAGTCCTGCTGACTTGGTAACTCATTTTAATACTGGGCTCACAGATACCTTTCAAGTTTTGGTATGTACTACATCTGTTAAGAAGCTTCTTCAAGGATTATATAACATCATCTCTACTTCCTGACCTCCCTCAATAGCCCATCATGGATATGTGGTGTGAGACAAAAACAGGAACTTTCAGTGGTGAATCCAAGTTTATGGCCTGCGCATGTGGAAGGACAGAGCTGCCATTATCTGACATGTCAAGACTGTGAATGAAGCAGGTTAAAGATAGAGAAATTAGGAGCTGAAGCATAAGCCTGAAATGTCTATCAGACAATGAAGTAGAGAGAGAATAGACAAGTTGGCCAGACAGCACAGAACTCAGAGTCAACATCTAGAAGGCAGTCTCAAGGCTTTACACACTATGGTAATGAGCACAGCAAGAAAAGGGGTCAAGGATTTTGCCATGTGAACAAATATGTTAACAGGCTTAAAAGATGAAGAGAAAGTAGCAAAGGATACTAAGAAGGAGGTAAGCCAAGAGAGAGAACTTTTTTCCTTATGCTTAGAGAAAAAAAGAGCATATTTGTATGCTTGGTCAAGGGCTGGATGTATGCGGGTAAACGGCCAGAGCAGAGAGTGTGATCTCATGCCCCAGCAGAGAGGAGGCCCTTAGCCCACAGCACCAAGAGGCCCACCCATGGAAAGAGGAGGCAGCAGAATATACAGGGACAGTAGGGACAGATGTTACAGCTGCTTCAGTGAAAGAAGGAACAAGAGGATGGGGACATAGGTGTGTAGGCTCAAGTGCAGGAAGGTATTAAATGGTCACAAGCCTAGGATGTGTGTGAATCACAATCCTAGTGAAAAGCAACTCTCCTCTGCAGAGCATGTTACAGAAAGCAAAGCCAACTCGACTGGAGGCACTACATCCATGATCTTAGGTCCTTCCGCACAGTCACACTATGGTCGGTCTTCGATTCTTAAATCCCAAAGCCTTTCACTTAAGATACTCAACAACTCTTCCTTACCACTAGGGTTTCCTTTGTTCTATTTCTAGGTATCTGTCCACATGGAAAGAATTTGGGAAAATAGGGCTATGTACATTAGCACTGGTAAATGGGACCCAGGGATCCTGTCACACCACCAAAGGTTATGTCTTGGGCTCAGTTAGGTCTTTGCTTAAACACTGGTTCTTCATTAGTGCGGCAGCAGGAACAAAGAGACCCAAGTCTACCAACAGTGGAATAGTATCCCTGCCTACTTTGGGAGGTCTGACTAGCTATCTATGAAGGCTGAAATGAAACTACTGTGGCCTGACTAGGTCAGTAGCATAGCAAAGTAGCACCAATGCAGCAGGCAACACCTGTTCCCACTGTCACTCTGAAGGTACACCAGGGCCTGCCCCAAGACCTGGGAGGTAGCCAGGTGGACCTGGGGAACATTTTCACAGGTCCTACTCTCAGCTTCAAAAACAATGTGCTTATAGTAAGAGCTGCATGCAAAGGGTCAACTACTCAGGGAAAATCACCCTGGAACTCCATCACAGAGGGCTTGATAGTTTCAGAAACTCCTTTGTTCACACTAACCTAGAGGGGACCCTAGACTTCCCCTTAAGCATTGAGAACAATTGCCCAGCACTAGGCCTCATGCTAGAAATGTACCGTCAGGGGCTGACACAGCCCTTTATCCTCAACCTGAACACACTGAAGTTCTACCAAGAAATGCCTGCAGCCACTTTGAGAAGGATGATCCGTGTGAAGAATAGCTTCTACTTATAATAGGAAAATATTCCCTTCTCTGAAATTAAGTTGAATCTTTATTTTCTGTGGTTTCCTTCTAACTCAAACTGAAGCCTCATATTGTGATATTTGCTCTAAATTAAATCCTCAAGGCCAACTCATGCGAGTTCCTCTTCTCAGCCCAAGTTTGGGCTCTAACTTGCAACCAACAGTCACTTTAGACAACATAATTAAATATATCTCATTCTAAAAGCTTTAGATTCATGGTTTTAATATACTGCCACCACATCTGCTGAGTTCCAGAATGATGCATTGCTCAAGTTTAGCAAATGATAAGAAAGAAGCTGTTAAAACATCTGAAATGCAGTTACTCACCCTTATCATCAACACTGCTTTCCTGATGTCCCTGATGCCATCGTACACCAGGCGGGAGGCATCAATAAACTCGTTCTCATCCATGGGCTGGGCAGGGTCTGAGCTGAGGGCTTCCACAGCTGCTTCAACTTGCTCAGTGAAACGCGGCATGACTGCAGAAAGAGGAGCGTGGAAGACCCTGCTGGCTGAGCAAACGCCACCATCCCACCAACCCTCCCTAAATCCCTCAGGCCGACAGAAAAAGGCAAGGTTTATGATGAAGAGCCTCTGTTTCTACCATGTGAAGGGTATTTATGGTTGAAATAGATGAAGTACAGTATTTTATAAACACTTGAGTCATTTTGTCTCTGACTAGATTCTGCAATACAGGGTTTAGATGGTTGAGAACTTGAAGTACAATTAACCAGAGGCCATGTTTAAGAATAGGGCCCTCTTAATTTAGTATTTATTCAGTAACAGATTTAATATTCAGAAGTTCATCTTAAATAATGTGTAAACAATTAGCCCCATGATTACTCATAATTGTGCAAAAAAAAAGTGTGCTTGTAAGATCTTTATCAGACTTCTCACAACTCTGATGTTTCACCCAGAACCCTTGTCTTATGACCAAGTCCTGGTTTCTAACTTCCTACAGGATGACCTCACCCTACTTACGCTGCCTGTGACAGTACTGGACAGGGAGGAGCCCCCACACCTGTATTGGAAAGCAGCTTGGTGGCCTCTAGCACCTTCTCCGTGTAGACCCCTGGCTCATAGTTGTCCATCTCTGATGTGACCACGTGAATGACCCGGGCTGCTCGGCCTCGAATTGCACCAGCTGTGCGATCCAGCCCATCCACATCTTTTTCTTGCAGAGCAATGACACATTTGTTCACATCTTCCAAAATGTGATTCTCTGGGCAAAAAGAAAACTTAAGTGAGGGAGAAGGTTTTCCACTTGGAAGATAACAGCTTGAGCTGGCACCTGTCATTTCTTGAGTGCTTACTCTGTGCCAGCCACAGTGCCAAAAGCTTTACATGTATCATTCATTTCACTGAAGAGACTAGGTACACTGTTGGATAAACTTTCCCACAGACACTCAACCTTAATCACCCCTAAGAACAATCTTCAATCCAGGGTGTTTTTTTTTTTTTTTTTTTTAAAGTCCATTTCTGAGGCACATTTCCATAGGCCAGCTCAAAATTCAGATCACAGAAACCTTAGTAACTTCTCTTTCCTCTTAAATAATTTTGACTGACCTTATATTCTATAACTTAAATTGGAAAAACAAAAGTTCACTACAAGGCTTTTTTATCCTCACCATCCCTGCTGCCACTGATGCCAAGAATGTTCAAACAATCTACCAATAAGCCAGAACAGCCCTGGGATAGGAGAAGGTGTTAGAAAGACTCCTCTGGAGGGCCTGGAGCCCATATGAGGCAAAACATTTAGTAACCTTCTCACTGAGAACTCATGGTAAGCCACTGGGCCAATTACAACACTTACAGAGTCCCTAGTGGCACCTACCAGTCTTAAAACTCGATTTTGGAGAACTCACCAAAACTATTTTCCCTCAAAGTAACAAACCTGACACTGGATTCTGGCAACCCGAGGGCAAAGAATTCACTTCAAACTCATCTGTAATCACAAGGTGGAAGCAACCAAAATATCTAAGACTGGGCCAATGAATTCTGACCCTCCATTACTTAGTAGGGTACTGTGTGGCCATTAAGATAGATGAGCTAGAGCTGTACAGGCAGACAGAAAATGGGAGAGGAGAGAGGGAATGTTCTTATCACCCAGGACTGCAGAGGCCACTAGCAAACAGGCAAACAACAAGGCTCTGACTCATGCAGGAGGTGTGGGACACAAAGAAAGCACCCTGGGGATTCACCGGGTCATGTCCTTCCCATTCGGAAATGAACTTCTTCAAGATATGTCAGAACACTTAGAAGTAGTGTCTATTAAAAACATCCTCACTCTGACCCTACAGATTAGGAAAAAATATTTGGCAATGACACAACTAACAAGAGACTTATGTCTAGAATTTATAAAAACTCCAACACCTCAACAACAAAAAGACAAATAATCCAATTAACAAATGGGCAGTAGCCATGAATAGACACTTGACCAAAAAGGATATTCAGGTGGCCAACAAATATAGGAGAAACAGAGTCATTACACATTAGCGAGATGCAAGTCAAAACAACAAGATACCATCTTGCCCCAGCACTAGTAGCAAAGTTCAGTAAGAGAGAAAATAACAAATGCTGGTGAGGATGTGGAGAGAGTGGGACTCTCATACACTGCCGGTGGGACTGTAAAATGGTGCATCCACTGTGGAAAGCAGTACGGCGATTCCTTAAAAAGCTGGAATTAGAACTACCATTTGACCTAGCCATTTCACTACTAGGTATATATCCTAAAGAAGTGAGAGCCAGGACAAGAACAGATATATGCACACCCATGTTCATCACAGCGCTATTTACAACAGCCAAAAGATGGAAACAACCTAGGTGTCCATCAACTGAAGAATGGATAACCAAACTATGGTACATACACACAATGGAATACTATGCAACCCTAAAGAACAATGTAGAATCTGCAAAAACCTGCATAATGTTGATGAACTTGGAGGGCATTATGCCGAGTAAAAGAAGTCAATCACAGAAGGACAAATATTGTATTAGTCCATTATTGTAAAAAGTCAAAGAAAGGTTTATAAATGGAAGGAAACTTTCTTTGTTGGTTACCAGGGGTAGGAGGGGAGGGAACACTGTTAGATAGAGAGACAAGTGTTGATTTGGGTGATGAGAAGGGCAATGTACCAAATGTGAGTGATCAACATGTTGGCACTGAAGAAGAGGAAACCATAGAGAGGAACATGGGAGGTACAACAACAAAGATGAACCCTTTTGCGCATACAGTACTGTGTTGGATATATGGGTGGATAAATGGGTGGACAGGCTGAACTATTAGGTATGGCTATGCAGGGGGGAGTGTACCTAAGACCATGTATAGCGTTGGCAGAAAATGTTTCTACAAGTGTATTGCTATGTTCTGACAAAGAACAAGGTTATAGTCACTTCTGAGCCACAGCCAGCTACCCAGAGAGAGCGGACCTGTGAGCTCGGGACCATAGTCGCAAGGGACATCAAGCTCAACTGGCATAACAAACTACACAAAACACTGTTCCACATCCTACTTTGGCGAGTAGTGACTGGGATCTTAAAAGCTTGCAAGCAGCCATCTAGATGCAATGGATGGGTCTCTCCACATCCAGAGCAAAGAAGAATGAAAAAAACCAAAGATTCATGGAAACAACAGTCCAAGGAACTGGTACTCTATGCGATCCTCAGCCTATAGGACTATGAGACCAGAAAAACTAGATAGTGCCTGACTACCACTGTCAACCACTCGGAGGGGGACTCACGTAGGAGATCCTGGACAGGCTGGGAGAACAATATGAAACAAAACTCAAAATCACTGGAAACAAAAAGGGACCAGGTTTGCTGGTCTGATAGAGCCTGATGGAACCACTGAGACTATGGACCCTAGCTGCCCTTCAAGTCTAGAATGGAACCTAGTCCTGTGGCTTCCAGCCAAACAAAAGGCGTATGAGGTGAACATTTACACTAGCTAGATACACTCCTGGGGAGCTTTGGTGGCATAGTGCCTAAGGCACTTAACTGCTAACCAGAAGGCTAGAGGTTCAAACCCACCAGCCACTCCTCAGAAGGAAGGCTGGGCAATCTACTTCTGTAGTGATACAGCCTCCGAAACCCCAGGCAGGGTCGCTATGAGTCAGATCTGACTTGACAACAGTGTGTTTGGTTCTTTTTAGATATCCTCCTTGGTGAGAACAATCATGGGAGAATAGAAGGGCAGTGTATGTACAGGGACATAGCTTAGGGGGCAGGAGTGCATGGAAGGAAGAACACAGGGAAGAGGTAATAACTATGAGGACAAAGTGGGAGGGGAGCTGTTGCACTGTGGTAAATTGTAATCAGTGTCATGAGACAAAGTGTATGTGAACTGCTGTACGGAAAGTGAATTTGCTCTGTAAACTTTCACCCAAATGACCCCCCCAAAAAAAAGGTCCTCACTCTCTTAAACCAAGTTGCTGTTGTTGTTGTTAGGTGCCGTCGAGTCATTTCCGACTCATAGCGACCCCATGCACAGCAGAATGAAACACTGCCCAATCCCACACCAGCTCCACGATCCCTGCTATACTCGAGCCCATCATCGCAGCCATCATGTCAATCCATCTCGTTGAAGGCCTCCCCCTCTTTCATCGACCCTCCACCCTACC
>NW_006921643.1:3926149-3938644 GCF_000298275.1 Orycteropus afer afer | reverse complement strand
CAGGCAGTGAGATTTTTTTTTTTTTTTTTTTGGTTTAGAAGGTAGATAATTAGTTTGCCCTTTTAGGATAACCAAAACAAAAATCGGTCATGAGGCCATTTCTTCTCATCCCAAGGTGAGCTAGAGTCAAATGGTACATGGCAGATCAAGCAAGGAAGAGAGCCACCACAATGCCTTGGCTATAGGTTTAGGATCCATTGTTGGCTGCAGCCTGAGAACTGAGGCCCACCCTTCCTTCCTCTAGTTTCCAAAAGACTATAAAGGCAGGGACTCTACAAGGTGATGTGACTTTTGTTCTGAGACCACGGGTATGATAGAGTACAGGGGAAAAGAGAAAGGAAAAAAAAAAAATCACAGTGAAAAAAGTAATTACTACTGATATCTGAAAGTTTAATAGATGTCTAGTTTGTTTGTTTTTTTTTTAAAGAAAAAAACCTCCCAGAGTTGACAATAGGAAATAGAATTCCTAGTAAAGAGGGAAAAATGAATTACCACAATATAGGTAACAAGAATTTAGCCTCTACTAGTTAAAAAATTATGAGACTTGCTACAGTTTACACCCCTGCACTATCAAAAAAAGAAAACCTATTAAATAATCTAATATAAACAGATTTTATGGCATATATTTGAATCAGTTACAAGAATAAATGTACTAGGGCCCTTCAGAGCACGTTTTATATACAACCTTCTATGTGCTAATTTGGACAGTGCCTGCCTTTACTGCATCTAGCATACCACTGATGCATAAGATGGACCATCTCACGCTTTATCATGTATCACTAAGAAAAGAAGAAATGCTGATAATCCAATGTTTTCATAGATCATTGATTTTAAGACTCATCTTGGTTTCAGAAATGTTAGTAAGTGTATGTGGGGGAGCATCTTAGAATCAATGAAGCATGGCATTCTTTTTGTTCAGTAAACAAAGTGACCATGTTTTTAAAAGTCAATTTGGACTTTTCTTGAATTCAGACTGGCTTTTTTCAGATGAACTCAAACTAGGGTTTCCCATTCTTTGCAAAGAGAGCCTTGCATTTCAAGAACCTGACTAAAGTTAAGAATCTATACCCTCAACAGCCATCTTTGGGAAAGCCCTCACATGCCTGGGGCCACAGTACTCCTTGAGCATGGTACCATGCCTGCTGTCTCCTCCCAGACTCTTGGGGAGAAATGAGTCCACTGTACCCGCACAAACATAGTGGTGAAGAGGTACCAACACTAATTCAACCTTAATAAATAATTAAATAATTGGACTTCCAAGGAAACAGCATGGGTCTGTTATGATTAAACACACCAGCTGACACCCCATTAAATGCTGATTGTTCAATAAACCAAACTCCAAATCAAACTCACAGCTGTCGAGTCGGTCCCAACTCATAGCAACCCCTCCTTGGGTTTTCTAAGGCATATCTCTACAGAAGGAGATCTCCCAGTCTTCCTTCGAGGAGTGGCTGGTGGGTTTGAACCACCAGCCTTCTAGTTAGCAGTCAAGTGCCTTAGGCACTATGCCACCAGAGCTCCTGATTGTTCAATACAGTCTATCTACACACAGAACTATATGTAAATTAACAAAAAGGAACCACACGATGGACACGATTATACCCGTTTTTCACTTGAAACCCTTTCTGCATGTGCCCATAGTGAGCTCTCTCATCCATTTTAATACCTGCATAGAACCCTACTGAATCAATGGAAGGGCCATAATTCATTTATCCAGTCTTCTCTTAGACATTTGGTCAACATATGAATATCCTTGACAGGTTTTTTGGCAAACTTTTGTGTACATATCCCTGGGGAAATTTTCTAGCAATGAAATTACTGAGTCAAAAGGTATATATGTTTAAAACAGACACATGGTGCCTAATTGCCCTCAAGGCATCACGCCAATTGGCACCATTCACAAAGACAACAAGAATTTACATTTCAGTCCAAGGTATGTAGTAACAGGGCCTGCTCTGTGCCCTTCTGCCCTGAATATCTTTATTGGTGCCACTATTATACACACAGAAGATAATAATATTGCTTAATACTCTGTACTCTATGCCAGGCATTGTTCTGAGTGTTTGACATTTAACTCTTTATGTAGTAGGTACTGTTTTTATCACCATTAATCAATGAGGAAATTAGGGCACAGAAATACTGAGTAACTTGCCCAAGGTCACAAAGCTAGTACACAAAAGGAGTCAGGAATCTAACTTCATCACTAGCTACAGCACTTCCTCTAAAGAGAGAAACTCAGTTTTGTATTTTTGCTATTAAAGAAAGAAAAAAAGAATTAGGTGCAATAATCCTTTCATTTAATCACCTCCCAAATCAGACCAAGTTCTTTGGGCACAGTGACACTTAATGAAGAAGAGTACATATTACCACTCTTATATGTTGCCCCAAAGTATTTACTGCAATATATTATTTGTTTCCAAGAGCACTGGTAAGGAAATGTAATAAACCCAATTAGAACCACTCTGAGCAACCAGCTGCATCTTAAAAAAAAGCCAAAAGATCAACATGCAAGCAGAGTAAATGACCAAGAAAGTAAACTGCATTTCTATGAAAAACATTTATCAAATACAATTTAAAAGAAATTCAAATAGTCTTTATCACTTTGATAAATTTCAAACACTCTCCTTATGCAATCAGTCAATATAAATATATTCTTGGTTTGCTGAATGCTCTCTAGCATTACCAACTGCCTCCAGTATTTACAAGACAACATTCTGAATAAAAGAGCTCAGGGAAAAAATCCCTACACCTTCACTGGGAGTGACATGCATGTCTCCTTCTTCATTAGCAAGTGCCACTATCTTATATTTGACATGCAGTGACCCAAGTTCCCCCTGCTCTGTAGCCTCATGAAATGCTGGCATCTGGGTCTTGTTGATGTCACTGGGATCTACACAAGATGAGCAGTACCTTTTTGAATCACAAATCAGGACATGACTTGTGGAACAGAATATCCAGGAAGAGTAGACATAAAGTAACAGAGGGTCCTCTCAGTCCCTCTCAGTAACTGCCCCTGGATTAGGTTCCCAGTGAGTGGCAGGAGTATAGCAAATGCCTAGGCCCCAAAGATTCAAAGCGGAACTTCATGGTGGAAAATCATTAGTGAAAATGTTCCACAAAACCTCTCACACTGCCAAGGGACCACAAAGCCTCAGAATACACAGAAAACACAAATCCAAAACATCAAGTAGTCCCCTTTCATTTAATTCAGGCAAATTTTATGAAATCTACCTACCCTAAGCCAGATCCTTTGCTGGACACTCACCTGGTAGTCCCTCTACTCAGAAACAAGTCACTCTTACTGACAACACTGAAACAAAAACCTGTGTGCCTCCGGGTGGGGGGGAAGTGGCCAAAAAAGGTAAATGGGACAGATGAGAGCAAGCCCAACCAGACCTAGCTTCTTATCTAAATTCTGACCCCGAATGCTACAGGTAACACCTCCCTTCCAATCTGTGTGCATGTCTACAAATGCTGTGAGTTACAGGAGGACTGAGGACTAGGGATGCCCTCAATGAAAGCCAGCCGCTACCCTTCCTAGAGTGGGTATCATGTAAGATGAAGTAACTTCTCTAGTCCCCCCTTACATAGTAAGTGCTTAACATGCCATGGCTAAAGTAGGTAGGTGAGGCGATGAAGGAGCCTGAATACTAAAAATTTAACTGGTCGATACAGTAGAACTGCAGCTGCCTGTCTCTCTTTCCTTCATCACAACCCCCTAAACAGCACACCGTCAAAATCAGAGGAATTGTACATAATAGTCATTGGACTATTAATTATTTATTTGACAGTTCTAAGCAAGTCTGCGACAGAACATTAGAGAAACACACCAGGTAGACCTCTGAAATTTAGATACTCTGAAAACACCACTTCCTGACTGAGAGAATTGTTCCATGTTTTTATTTGCTAAATGGAAACTGTCTAAACTCCTTTCCATCAAGCCAGCCCTCTCTTATCCTCTCCTGCATTTGCATAAAAATTGAACACACTCACCAGACAAGAGTGCATCTGTTGAAGAATTTGATTTCTCTTTTCCATTCTTCTATTTTGTGTCATATATACCCTACAGATACTGCCTGGATCCCTCCAAATGCTGCTGCTGAAATCCCTTTTGTTCTGATTTGAAGAACGTTGCATGAGAGACATTTTATTCTATTAAATTTTATTTTCCTGTAAGAAGGCCTCACAATCCCTTGAGACCAAGCCTGAGACATATATAACCAAATCACAAGACAGTTAGTTTAGGAATTTATCCAGAGAGGGGCTCTGCATTTATATTTCAGAATTTGTTGTTTGCTTAAAAGTGTGCTGTGAAGGTGGAATGTTTTTCTCTAAACCCGTGTAAAAGAATAATTCAGTACTTCATTGGGAAAAACAACAGAAGGCCAAGATTTCCCAAAAAAGCCATTGCTGCATTTTTGGCACCTGCAAAGATGTGCTTGCAAATGTGTTTTTTGTTTTTAAGTATCACTACCTGCAATTTGACAGTCCTGCAGCAGCATGGATCACCCCACCCCACCCCTTTTGCACTTTATGGATTACAGGCTCCCCACTTTCACAAATAAAACCAAAGCTACCAGTCCCAAAGCAAGCAGAGACAGGGAAGCATTGGTATGCAGAACACACTGTCACCCTTATATAGGTCACTGCTGGAGGACTGTACTGTGCATGTACTTAAGCCCTGCTTCTGTATCAAGCCCCATTGCCACTCACATCTCCCCCGTTCTAGCCTGCGGTTCCCTGGAGTGACAGGTACTTTCAGCCCTATAAGTACCTAGACACTGACTATGCCCACAGCCAACAGCCTCAGGAAACCTGGCACTTCCAGAAAGCAAGCAGTGTGGCCATTCAGAGGGCACTTGTGGCCGCAATAAATGGAGAATGCATTTATACATACTCAACTCTAAGAAGATGGGATTGAAATTTATCTCTGTGTGATAAACACTATGAATTGCATTTGACAGACATTTTCTATATGAATGCAATTTACTATGTTATTACCAGTTTATGTTTATATAATGAAATCAACTGTTTTTGTGAGGTGAATTACCCAGATTTATTTTTTCCAAGTTTATAATTAAATGGCACTTAAATATTTCCTCCCTGCTTTCTATCTGTGCATCACACAGACAGTAGAGTCTGGGAAAGGAGGCACTTAAACTATGATCATTTCTGAGGGAGAGAGAAGTAGCAGCTTTCTAAGAAGGGAAAAAAATTATTTTAAAAGAGAAACTAAAGGTGAAGATACTGGAGACTGCATCTCCTCCTAAGTGTCACAGCCTCTACCAAGACACAGGTCAATCATTTTTATAAACACAACAGTAGCAAGCAGAGTGGGTGGCCATAGTGCTGTATAGGACACAGCTGCAGGCTTACTCTCTATACAAAACCAAACAAAAGCCAAAACCACTGCCATCAAGTTGATTCTGACTCACGGGGACTCTGTAGGGCAGAGCAGAACTGCCCCACATTTCCAAGGCTATAAATCTTGATGGAAGCCGACTTCTACATCTCCTGTGGATAGGACTGTAGGTTCAAACCACTAACCTTTCATCAGTTAGAAGTTGAGCGCTTACCTACTGTGCCACTAGGGCTCCTTCACTCTATACAAAGTGAAAAACCCCTCCAGTCAGCTTTCAAATGATGCTTCTGAGACCAAATCTGCCACTCCAGCCCTGAGACAAGGGAAACTACTCCAATCCCACTTCCCAATACTGAGAAGTCATTGGTAGTTCCATTTTTATTTTATTTTTTAATGAAAACGAAAACCCACGTAATATTATTGCTAGAATACCCTGCCCAGACTTGAGGACTTTTTGTTTGTCCATTTATTATAACTTAGTTGAAAGCAATTATGCATATCCTCACATGCTCTCTGGGGAACCACCTCATTACCTGAGACAGCCAAGAAGTCATCAATGGAAGTAATGTCATCTACAGCATCTGTGAGGACACGGACTTGTTTTTCCCACTGTTCTTTAAAAAGATCCATATTCTCTTGGGCCAGTTTACTCTGCGGTTTTGCCGCTAATGCCAGTGCAGCATTGATAACCTGCAAAAGATATTAAAGTTCACGGGTTTACTTACTTTGTTTCAGAGTCATCCAAATAAGAGAGGATAATATGTCAGTAGAGTGGCTGTGGCTTTGTCTCACCTGCATTTTATTAGGACACTGTTCACATGTTCACCACAAACCTTACACAGTTGAAGCAGAGAAGTACTAAACAATAGCTTTTATATATGTATGTAGACGTAATATATATTTCATTTGGAAACTAAGGACGATTATAAAACAAAAAATATCTCTTATCTCTCCACTCTGCAATAGCAGCTCTGTATAATTTTTGGTATTAAATTCCAGGCCTTTTTATCCTCAAATATACACATAAATTGACGTATCAAAAAATAAGCAATTATAAATATATGTTACATAAACTGACTATCCTGTTCCTTCCTTTAAACACCTACATGAATTACTAAATATATGTGGAAGACATTACTATCCTACCTAAATATATATCCCATTCCAAGGGTAGCCCTGGTTCCCTTTTGTAAAAAAAATTAAGGCATAATCTACATATGAGAAACTGAAAGTGTATAAATTTTTTTAAAAAAACATACCATTTTATTCTCTGGTAGCATAGTGTCTAAGGCATCTGACTACTAGCCAGAAGGCTGGGGGTTCAAACCCACCAGGCACAACTTGGAAGGAAGACTAGACAACTTACTTCCATAAAGATACTGCCTCGGAAACCTATGGAGGGGTTGCTATGAGTCAGAATCAAATCAACAGCAGTTGAGTTTGGTTTAGGTTTTTATATACTATTTTACTGAGATGTAAATCACGTATCATGTAATTCAGCCATTAAAAACAGTATACAATTCAAAGATTGTTAGGTACAGTCAGAATTGTGCAAATGTCACCACAATTTCAGAACATTTTCATCTCCCCAAAATGAACCTTGTATCAGTCATTCCCAATTTCCATCAACTCTCATTCTCCCAGCCCTTTGTCTCTTTGAATTTGCCTATTCTGGGTATTTCTTTTATGGAATCTTATAATAAATGGACTTTTATGATTAGCTTCTTTTACTTAGCATAATGTTTACAAGACTCTTCCATCCTGTAATGTGTTTGTTCTCAGTAATTCATTTTTTTTATTACCAAGTAATATTCCATTATGGGAGCTCTGGTAGCATAGTGGCTAAGACACTTGCCTGCTAACCAGACGGCTGGCGGTTCAAACCCACCAGCCACTCCTCGGAAGGAAGGTTGGGCAATCCTACTTCCGTAGTGATACTGCCTCGGAAACCCAAGGAGGGGTCGCTATGAGTCGGGGCCGACTCGACGGCACATAACAACAACAACAACAACAATATTCCATTATATGGCTGTACCATGTTTTATTTATCAGTTGATAGACATTTGTTTCTACTTTTTAGCAATAATGAAAAATGATGCTATGAACATTCATTATGTACATTTTTGTGTTTTCATTTCTCGAGTATATATGTAGGGATAGAATTGATGGGTCATAAGGTAGCTCGATATTTAACCATGTAACTGTCAGACTCTTTTCCAAAGCAGCTATACCATTTTACATTCCCACCAGTAAAGTATGAGTGTTCCAATTTCTCCACATCCTCTCCACACTTGTTATACCCATACCCTTTTTTAAATTATAACCTTCCTACCAAGCATGACAAACTGATGGATAAGTGGTGGCTTGTGTGTTACTACGATGCTGGAAGTTATGCCACCGGTGTTTCAAATACCAGCAAGGTCACGCAGGGTGGGTAAGTTTCAGCAGAGCTTCCAGACTAAGACAAACTAGGAAAAAGAAAAAGACAGTTCACTTCTGAAAAAATTAGCCACTAAAACCTTCATAACAGGGAAGCACTGTCTAACACAATGCTAGACGATGAGCCCCTCAGATTGGAAGGTATTCAGAATATGACTAGGGAAGAACTGCCTCCTCAAAGTACAGGCAACCTTAATGACATGGATGGAATAAAACTTTTGGGATCTCCATTTGCTGATGTGCCACGACTCAAAATAAGAATCAGCTGGAAATATCCATTACTAATACGAATGGAGGATGTATCAATCTAGGAAAACTAGAAGATGGCAAAAAAGAACCAGAATGCATAAAGATTGATACCCTAGACATGAGTGAACTGAAATAGACTGGTAGTGACCATTTTGAATCAGACAATCATATGGCCAGGAATGACAAATTGAAGAGGGATGGTGTCACATTTATTGTCAAAAAGAACATTTAAAGGTCTATTCTGAAGTACAATGCTGTCAGCAATAAGATAATAACCATACACCTACAAGAAACACCAGCTGATACTATTATTCAAATTTATGCACCGATCACTAAAGCCAAAGATGAAGAAATAGAAGATTTTTTATCAAATTCTTAAGTCTGAAATTGACCAAACAGCCAATCAAGATGTATTGATAATAACTGGTGACTGCAATGGGAAAGTGGGAAGACAAAGGAGTAGCATCAGTACTTGGAGAATATGGCCTTGGTGATAGAAAGGATGTCATGTTATTAGGAGGCACCAGTACCTGGAGAAAGATATCATACTTGGTAAAGCAGAGGATTAGATAAAAAGGGGAGGACTCTCAATGAGATGGATCAACACAGCGGCTCCCGCAGTGGGCTCAAGCATAGCAGCAAGGTCAGGATGGCACAGGACCAGGTGACGTTTCATTCCGTTGTACACTGGTATACTAGGAGTTGAAACCGACTCACTGACACCTAGCAAAACACACAGTGGGTATGAAGTGGTATCTCATTATAGTTTTCATTTGCATTTTCCTGACAGCTAATGATGGCATATCATTTCATGTACTTATTGGCCATTTGCATATGTTGTTTTCAGAGGTGTCTATTTGAATCCTTTGATATGCAAGTCAAATGAGCAAGTAACGTGAGTAGTAGGAAATTGAGGGAGATATTAGTAAGATTTCTAGGTACAAGGGTGCTTATGAATTATTGGGGGAAAATGTGTTTATAATAATAGAACTTGGAAACAAAGCAAAGACAGGAGGAAACTGGTGTGATGGAGCAGAAATCTAAATGAGTAAGAATAATCCTCTTTGATATCATCCCAAAATTCATCTCGTTTTCAGTCACTGGTGTTCAATATGTTAAATCAATTAATAATAATAATAATAATAGTGTCTAAGGCATGTCACTGCTAACCAGAAGGCTGGCAATTCAAACCCACCAGCCACTCCTCTGCAGAAAGACTGGGCAATCTACTTCCGTGGAGACACTGCCTTGGAAACTCAAGGAGGGGTCGCTACAAGTTGGATTCGACTCGACAGCAGTGAATTTAAGAAGAATACTTGTTGCACAGGAGGCATCAGCAGTGCAAACCTGAGCTTATGAGGAAGGATGATATTTTAGGTTCTACAGTTGCTACACCCACCACTTGTCTGGCCATTTATTGTACTGTGCTGGCTTGTGTGTTCCTGTGAATCTGGAGGGTAGACCACCAGTACTTCCAGTACCATCAAGGGACACCCATGGTGGACAGGATTCAGCAGAGCTTCCAGATTAAGACAGACTCAGAAGAAAGAAGGGGCCATCCACTTCTAATATAACTGGCCAGAAAAAATCTTAGGAATAGCATTGAAACACTGATATAGTGCAAGAAGATGAGCCCCTCAGGTTGGAAGGCACAAAAAATATGACTGGGAAGAGATGCCTCAAAGGAGAGGTGACCTTAATGACTCTGTGGATGAAGTAAAGCTTTCAGGACCTCCATTTATGAATGGGACTCAAAATGGGAATAAAGAGCAGCAAACATCCATTAATAACTAGAACATCAACTGTATGAAGTATGAATCTAGGAAAATTGGAAGTTGTCAAAAAATGAAATGGAACACATCAGGATTGACATCCTAGGCATCAATGAGCTGAAATGGACTGCTTTTGGCCATTCTGAGTCAGACAATCATATGATCTACTACTATGATAGGAATGACAAATTGAAGAGGATCATCACAAAGAACATTTAGAAATCTATCCTGAAGTACAACACTGTCAGTGTCCATACACCTATAACGAAGACCAGTTAATAAAACTACTTTTCAAATTTACACACCAATGACTAAAGCCAAAGATGAGGAAATTGAAGATTTTTTCCAACTTCTGCAGCTTTAAATTGACCAAACATGAAATCAAGACATATTGATTATTACTGGTGATTGAAATGTTAAAGTTGGAAACAAAGAATCACTGGCAGTTGAAAATATGGCCTTGGTGATAGAAATGATGCTGGAGATCGCATGATAGAATTTTCAAGGTCCAATGATTTATTCATTGCAAATACCTTTTTTCAACAACATAAACAGTGGCTATACATGAGGACCACACCAGATGGAATACACAGGAATCAGATCAACTACATCTGTGGAAAGAGGTCTTGCAGAAGCTTGGTTATCTTCAGCCAAAACAAGGACAAGAGGTGACTGTGGAACAGGCCATCAACTGCTCATATGCAAGCTCAAGTTGAAGCAAAAGACAATAAAAACAAGTCCACAAGAGCCAAAATATGACTTTGATTATACCCGACCTGCATGCAGAGAACAGATTTAACATATTGAACACCAGTGACTGAAAATGAGATGAATTTTTGGGATGATATCAAGAACATCATCTATGAAGAAAGCAAAAGGTCACTAAAGAGACAGGAAAGGAAGAAAAGACCAAAATGGATGTCAGAAGAGACTTTGAAACTTCCTCTTGAATGGAGAGTAGCAAAAGCAAATGGAAGAAATGACAAGATAAAAGACCTGAATGGCAGATTTCAAAAGGCAACGTGAGAAGACAAAGTTAATTATTGTAATGAAATGTGCAAAGACCTGGAGTTAGAAAACCAAAAGGGAAGAACATGCTTGGCGATTCTCAAACTGAAAGAACTTAAGAAAAAATTCAAGCTTTGCGTTACAATACCAAAAGAATCTATGAGTAAAATATTGAAAGCATCCAAAGAAAATAGAAGGAATACACAGAGCCCCTGTAACAAAAAGAATTGGTTGATGTTTACCTATTTCAGGAGGTAGCATATGACCAAGAACCAATGGTACTGAAGGAAGAAGTCCAAACTCGTTTGAAAGAATTGGCAAAAAACAAGGCTCCAAGAATTGACGGGATATCCACTAAGATGTTTCAACAAACAGATGCTGCAGCAGAGACACCTGCTTGTCTAAGCCAAGAAATTTCAAAGTTAGCTACCAGGCCAACTGACTGGAAGAGATCCATGTTTTTACCAATTCCAAAGAAAGGTTATCCAACAGGAAGTGGAAATTATCAAACATTATCATTAATATCACATGCCAAGTAAAATTTTGCTGAAGATAATTCAAAAACAGTTGTAGCACTAAACTGACAAGGAATTTCCAAAATTGCAAACTGGATTCAAAAGAGAACATGGAATGAGGGATACCACTGCTAATGTCAGATGGATTTTGGTTGAAAGCAAATACCACAAAAATGATTACTTGTATTTACTGACTATGTAAAAACATTTCATAGTGTGGATAATAAATTATGGATAACATTAAGAAGAAAGGGAATTCATAAACACTTAAGTGTACTCATGAGGAACCTGTACACAGGCCATTCTTTAAACAGAACAAGGACAACTGCATGGTTTAAAATCAAGAAGGGTGTATATCAAGGTGGTATCCTTTCACCATACTTATTCAATCTGTACGCTGACCAGATAATCCAAGAAGCTGGACTATATGAAGAATGTGGCAGCATCAGGACTGGAGGAAGACTCATTAACAATCTGCAATACGCAGATAACACAACATTCCTTGCTGAAAGTGATGATGACTTGAAGAACTTACTGATAAAGATTAAAGACTTCAGTCTGCAGTATGCATGACACCTCAACATAAAGAAAACAAAAATCCTCACGACTGGATCAATAAGCAGCATCACAATAAATAGAGAAAAGATAGAAATTGTCAAAGATTTCATATTACTTGAATTCACAAACAACACCCATGAAAGCAGCAGTCAAGAAATCAGACATCTCATTGCACAGAGAAAATCTGTTGTAAAAGACCTCTTCCAAGGGCTAAACAGCAGAGATGTCTCTTTGAGGAGACTAAAGTGAGCCTAACCCAAGCCATCGTATTTTGACTAGCCTCATATGCATGTGAAAGCTAGACAATGAATAAGGAAGAAGAGTTGATGCTTTTGAGTTATGGTGTTGGTGAAAAATACTGAAAGCACCATGGACTGCCCAGAAGAACCAACAGAACTGTCCTGGAAAAAGTAACTCCTTGGAAGCAAGAATGGCCCAACTTTGTCTCACCTACTTTGGTCATGTTGTCAAAAGAGACCATTTGGAGTTCTGGCAAGATGGCGGACTAGGCACAAAGACTGCACAGACCCTCTTCAACAAAGAAAAGGGAAACCAATTAACACAGACACAGAAGATAATCCTGGACCCCTGA
>NW_006921643.1:3897394-3922559 GCF_000298275.1 Orycteropus afer afer | reverse complement strand
CACGACTGGGCAGTGTTTTGTTCTGTTGTACATAGGGTCAGCTGTGAGTCGGGGCTTACTCGATGGCATCAAACAATAACAACAGGTGTTATATAGGCCAGCAGATCTTGTGTATAATTCCCAACATATCAGACAGGTAATAAAGAATGATAACATAAACTTAGCCCCAAAGACTAAAGTTAATCACCAGACTAATTAAGAGTCATATCCACTAGATTGGTGTCACTATTGCTCTTGCCACCTAAATACTGGTAGACTTGATACAATTATTGATTCATAGGCATAAGGCACCAGGCCATCCCAGTTTATTAGTCATCAATAGCCTACCACTCTCAAAAGTGTCCCAGTTTGGAGAATAAATTTCAGAAGGAGATATTCTATCTTTCTCAGGAGTTTTGCTGGGTTTCCTATTTTCTTCAGTTTAAGGTTCATTCATTCGTATTCCTTCCAGCTTGCCATTCATTTCTCATTGAATGTTCTTCACCATTAGGGACTACTGTTTTCATTAATTAATTCATTTATGTATTAATACATCAGAGTAGAGGTAGCCCTTGTAAGAGTATTTGGCTGGAGAAAATGTTTCCTAAGAGAGCCAAGTAAATACTGGCAGGAAATTAATTATATGTTTTAAATGTTAAGATAATTTTCCATCACAAAGAGAAATTGCTTTCTTTGTTCTGTAATATATCTTATTTCACACAGTATAATGTATGGAAAGCACCTGTTTAAGGTTAACTTTCACATTTTGATTATGAAATACAAATAAAAAGCCATCTTAAGTGATGTCGGAAAGAAATCTGCTAACATTTTAATACTAATTTCTAATGAGTCTTGGAATATTAAGAAGAGAAAGATATTTCCTGAACATAGTCCCTAAAATAATCATCCAAATGACACTTATTGGTGAACCATCAGAATTATCTGCCTTAGGAAAAAAACAGGTTTTATTGATTAGAATACCGCCTATAACCATTAGTTAAGTTATAGAGACTTTCCAACCAATGAAACAATATGTTGAATGTAAGTTATAGAAAAAGCTATTGCAAAGCAAACAACAAAATTATTTTTGAATGCAGGTAATCTTTTTCTATCTAGGACACTGAAGTGAAGCAACTGGAAGTACTCTTAGAATTATTAAAAGTTCATTAAGTTTGCTAGGAATAATATAAACATATATTTTTAAAAAGAACAATAATTTTTTTCTATACCAGAAAAAAAGGAATAAAACTGAGGGAGGTGTTAAGTCTTCATAAAAGCAATTCATATGAAAATAGGATTGAATTATTTAAGAAATACACAGGTTTGAAATTTGGGGAAACATTTAAAAAAAAGGCTTTCTGAGGTCATTAAAAAACTTGTATCACTATAAACATATTCTATGCATAGAGATAGGCAGATTTAATATTTTCAAAAATGTTAAATTCTCCACAAATTAATTTTTAGGTATATTGTAATTCCCACCAAAATTCTGACAAACTTTTTTTGGGGGAGGGGGGGCATGAGTTGGAAGACACTGACACGTTTATTCACAAATTAATCTGGAACGATAAATGGCTAGGAACAGCCAAGAAAATCTTTGGGATAAAGAGCAGGTGCAATGAAGAAATATGATTAAAATGCAGTTTAAAACTATGGTAACTAAAATAAAAAAGAATTCTGTTGCTGTTGTTAGATGCCAGTCAGTTCTGACTCACAGCAACCCTGTGTGCAACAGAACAAAACACTGTCCAGTCTTGTGCCATCCTCACAATTGGTGCTATGCTTGAGCTCATTGTTGCATCCACTGTGTTAATCACTGAGGGTCTTCCTTTTTTCACTGACCCTCATAATGTCCTTCTCTAGTAACTGTTCTCTCCTGAAAACATGTATAAAAGTATAGGATATGAAATCTTGACATTCTTGCGCCTAAGGAACATTCTGTTGTACTTCTTTCCCAGGCAGATTTGTTTTTCTGGTTGTCCATGGTATTGAATATCGAATTTCTTCACCAACACCATGAATTCAACCATTTCTTCTTTGGTCTTCCTTATTCATTGTCCAGCTTTTACATGTGTAAAAAGCTACTGAAAATTCCATGGCTTGGATACTTTAGTTCTCAAAGTGACTTCTTCTTCTTTTTAAATTATACTGTGATTTGGGTGAAAGTTTACAGAGCAGATTCATTTTCCACACAGCAGTTCATACACATTTTGTTCCATGACATTGACTGCAATTCCCTACCATGTAAGAGCTCTCTTCCCACTTCCATCAAAAAAGAAGAGCCAAAATCAACACTTTAAACCAACATCTCCAACAATTAAAAAAAGAACAGCAAGAAAAGCCTACAGTCACCAGAAGAAAGGAAATAATAAAGATTCAAGCAGAAATCAATAAAGCAGAAAACAGAAAGACAATCGAAAAAAAATCAACAAGACTAGAAGTTGATTTCCATAAAAGATTAATAAAATTGAGGAGAGAATAGAAATAACATGAATAAGAAATGAAATGGGCCACATCACCCTACAACCAACTAAAATAAAAAGAATAGTATCAGGATACTATGAAAATCTGTATACTCCAACAAATTTGAAAATCTGAAATAGATAGATTTCTAGAAACACACTACTCACCTAAACCAACACAGACTGAGGTGGAAAAGCTGAACAGACCCATAACAGAAGAAATTGAACAGGTCATAAAAAAAATTGTTGTTGTTATGTGCCGTCGAGTCAGCCCTGACTCATAGTGACCCCTCCTTGGGTTTCCAAGGAAGTATCACTACAGAAGTAGGATTGCCCAACCTTCCTTCCGAGGAGTGGCTGGTGGGTTTGAACCACCAGCCTTCTGGTTAGCAGTCAAGTGCCTTAGCCACTATGCTACCAGAGCTCCCAAAAAAAAAAAAAAAAAATTACCAACAAAAAAAAGTCCTGGCCCAAAAGTTTCACCAGAGAATTCTACCAAACATTCAGAGAAAAACTGACACCAATGCTACTCGAACTATTCCAAACATTAAAAAGGATGGAATCATCCCAAATTCATTTTATGGAGCAAGCATAATTTTGTACCAAAACAAGGCAAAGACATCACTCGAAAGGAAAACTACAGACCAATATCCCTCCTGAATATGGATGCAAAAATCTTCAACAAAATCCTAGCTAATAGACTCCAACAACATATCCAAAAAATAATTCATTATGACCAAGTGGGGTTCATACCAGGTATGCAAGGATGGTTCAACATTAGAAAAACAATCAGCATAATCCATCACATAAATAAAACAAAGGAAAAGAACAACACGATCATATCAATTGATACAGAAAGGTAATTTCTTCATGTGTTTCTTGTCCACCAGAATACCCTCTTTGATGAAGTGTTTGTTCATGTCCTCTGCCCATTTTTCAATTGGATTATTTGTTGTTTTGCTGTTGAGGTGTTGGAGTTTTCTATAAATTCTAGAGATAAGTCCCTTGTCAGATATGTCGTTGCTTAATATTTTTCCCCATCTATAGGTTCTCTTTAGGAGAAGTCTTTGGAAGCACATAAAAATTTAATTTTTAGAAGGTCCCATTCATCTAGTTTATTTTCTGCTATTTGTGCATTTTGGGTTATACTTGATAGTCAATTTATGCCATATATTAGAGCCCCTAAATTTGCCCCTAGCTTTTTCCTTGAGGAATGTTACTGTTTTAGGTTTCACATTTAAGTCTTTGATCCATCTGGATTTAGTTTTTGTGTATGGTGTGAGGTACAGATCTTGTTTCATTTTTCTGCAAATGGATATCCAGTTTTGCCAGCACCATTTATTAAACAGTCTCTTCCCCAATGAATTATTTTGGTCCTTTGTCAAAGATCAGCTGACCATAGGTAGATGGATCTATTTCTGGGTTCTCAAATTCTATTCCATTGGTCCGTGTGTCTGTCACTGTACCAATACCAGGCTGTTTTGACTACTATGGCTATACAGTAGATTTTAAGATCCAGGAGCAGGAGACCTCCTACTTTGTTCTTCTTCTTCAATAGTGCTTTGTTTATCTGAGGTCTCTTTCCTTTCCATATAAAATAGTGACTGCTTTTTCCATATCTTTAAAGAATGTCGATAGGATCTGGATTGGGATTGCAGTGAACGTATAGATTGGTTTGGGTAGAACTGACATTTTCACAATGTTCATTCTTCCTATCCATGAGCATGGTATGTTCTTCTATTTATGTAGATCTCTTATGGTTTCTTGAAACAGTCTTTTATAGTTTTCTTTGTACATGTCCTTTGTGTCCCTGGTCAGATTTATTCCCAAGTATTTTATTTTTTTGGTAGCTATAGTCTATGATATTGAAGAATCAATACCATTTACAATAAATAAAAAAACTTTTCCTTGACTTTTTACAATAGTAGACTAACACAGTATTTGTCCTTCTGTGTTTGATTTATTTCATTCAGTACGATGTCCTCCAATTTCATCCATGTTATGTGGTGTTTTGCAGATTCAACATTGTTTTTTAGTGTTGTACAGTATTCTATCGTGTGTACGTACCATAGTTCGGTTATCCATACTTCTGTTGATGGGCACTTAGGTTGTTTCTATCTCTTTACTATTGTGAATAGTACTGCAATGAACATGGGTGTGCATGTATCTGTTCATGGCCTGGCTCTCACTTTTTTAGGATACATACCTAGTAATGGGATTGGTAGGTCAAATGGTCTTTCTATTTCCAAGTTATTAAGGAATCACTATACTGATTTCCACAGTAGCTGTATCCTTTTATTGTGCCATCAACAATGTATGTGAGTCCCAGTGTCTCCACATCCTTGCCACCATTTGTTATTTTCTGTCTTGCTGAACTTTGCTGTTAGTGCTGGGGCGCAATGCTATCTCATTGTTTTAATTTGCATCTCTCTAATGGCCAATGGGGAGCTCTGGTAGCATAGTGGCTAAGGCACTTGACTGCTCACCAGAAGGCTGGCGGTTCAAACCCACCAGCCACTCCTCGGAAGGAAGATGGGGCAATCTACTTCCGTAGTGATACTGCCTCAGAAACCCAACGAGGGGTCACTATGAGTCAGGTCTAACTCGACGGCACATAACAACAACAACAACAATGGCCAATGATTGTGAACATTTCTTCATATGTTTGTTGGCTGCCTGAGTATCTTCTTTGTTGAAGTGCCTGTTCATGTCTTCTGCCCATTTTTAAATTAGATTGTCTTTTTAATGTGGAAGCGTTGGAGTTTTCTATAAATCTTAGAGATCTAAGTCCTTTGTCAGATATGCCATAGCCAAATATTTTTTCATAATCTGTAGGTTTTCTCTTTTTACTCTTTTTGGAGAAGTCTTTTGATGCATGTAAGAATTCAATTCTTAGAAAGTTCCAATCATCTAGTTTTCTTTCTGATGTTTGTGCATTTTGGCTTGTGCATGATCGTCTATTAATGCCATAAATTAGGGCCTCTATGTTTTCTCCTAATTCTTCTTCAATGAACTTTTATAGTTTTAAGATTTCACATTTAAGTCTTTAATTCATCTGGAGTTAGTTTTTGTGTATGGTTTTGTGTACGGTACTGAGTTAGTTTTTGAAGTATGGATCTTGTTTCATTTTTCTGCAAATGGATATCCAGTTTTGCCAGCACCCTTTTTAAAAAAGACTATCTCTTTCCCTTTTAATTCATTTTGACCCAAAGATCAGCTGACCACAGGGCAATGGATCTATTTATGAGTTCTCAATTCTGTCCCACTGGTCTGTCCTTGTACCAACACCAGACTGTTTTGACTACTGTGGTTATACAAGAAGTTTTGAGATCTGGACATGTGACACCTCCTAATCTGTTCTGTTTCTTCAAGAGTGCTTTGTTTATCTGAGGTCTCTTTCCTTTGCACATAAAATCAGTGGCTGGTTTTTCATGTCTTTAAAGAATGCTGATGGAATCTGGATAGGGATTGCACTGAATGTATAGACTGCTTTGGGTAGTAATGACATTTTCACAATGCTCAATTTTCCTATCTATGAGCATGATAAGCTCTTCCATTTATGTAGATCTCTTATAGTTTCTCGAAGTAGTGTTTTATAGTTTTCTTTGTATAGGTCTTTTGTGTTCCTGGTGAGATTTATTTCCAAGTATGTTATCTGTTGTAAATGGTATTGATTTCCTTATTTCCTTTTTCAGAGACCATGCAGGAATTTAACCAATTTTTGAATACAGATCTTGTATCCTGCTATTACACTAAATCTTTCAGTAAGTTCCAGTAGTTTTCTTGCTGAGTCTCTTGGGTTTTCTAAAATATAGGATCATATCATCTGCAAATAGGAATAGTTTTACTTCTTCTTTATCGATATGGATGCCTTTGATTTCCCTTTCTTGCCTTATTGTCCTGGCTAGGACTTCCAATACAATGTTGTACGGGGTGAACATACAAGGCATTCTTCTCTGGTTCCTGTTTGTAAGAGGGAATGGTTTCAGTCTCTTCCCATTGAAAATAATGTTGGCTGTTGGTTTTGCAAAAATGCCCTTTATTATGTTAAGGAATTTCTCTTCTATTCCTATTTTTCTTAGAGCTTTTTATCAGGAATGGGTGTTAGATTTTATCAATGGCTTTTTTCTATCTATTGACAGGACCATGTGATTCTTTCCTTTATTTTACTTATGTGATGGATTATGTTGATTGTTTTTCTAATGCTGAACCATCCTTGCATACATGGTATGAACCCCACTTGGTCATAATGTATTATTTTTTTGATATGTTGTTGGAGTCTACTGGCTAGGATTTTGTTGAAGATTTTTGCATCTATATTTATGAGGGATATTGGTCTGTAGTTTTCCTTTTTAGAGATGTCTATGCCTAGTTTTGATACCAAGGTTATGTGTGCTTCATAAAATGAATTTGGGAGGATCCCACCCTTTTCTGTGTTCTGGAATAGTTTGAGTAAGATTGGCGTCAGCTGCTCTCTGAATGTTCAGCAGAATTTGTCAGGACTTTTACAAATTTATTCTCTTAAAATTCAGAGGCCAGGAGTCTAAAATGGGACTTGTGCAACTAAAATTAAGGTGTTAGTATAACTATGTTCCTTCTGAAAGTATTTCATTTCTGTCCTTTTCCAGCCTTCAATTCTTTGCCTTTTCCAGCTTCCTGAGGCTGCCTGCATTTCTTGACTCATGGCAACATCATTCTGACCTGTGTTTTGGTGTTCGCATCTACTTCTCTGACTCTGATACACTCCTGCTACCATTTTGATTCTATGGGTCCCATTGACATAATCCAATGTAACTTTCCTATCTCGAGTTCCTTAAATTGATCACACCTACAAAGCCCCTTTTGTCATATCTGAGAACATATCTATAGGTTATGTAAATGAGGATGTGGACATCTTTGGAGGGGCATTATTCCGTCTCCTAATGGGTCCCTCTGCCTCTGTCTTTCCTTACAAATATCAGAGAGATATTATTAGATCATATTACTCCTCTACTCAAAACCCTTCCAATGGTTTCCTATGTCACTTAAGAGTGAAATCCAAAGGTCTTACCATGGCCCACAAGGCCCTACATGACCCAAACATCTATTAGATACATGACCACGCTCCACAAAACCTATATATTTCCTGTTCTCTCCACCTGGTGTGCTTTTACCTCACACATGCTACACAGATTGTTCTGTCATTTCCTTTAAGTCTTTGATAACAGAGCATTGTCTGAGTAGGTCTCTCGCAACCATCCTAACCATCTACTTAACACAACACATCAAAATTTGAGGAAAGTTGCAAAAGCAGGGCTTTGAGGGAAACTTACAACATTAACTGTTACATTACAAATAATCAAGGTCTTGAACCAATAATCTTAGGCTCCCAATTTTAGGAATTAGAAAAAGAAAGGCAAATTAAATCCAATGCAAGCAGAAGGAGGAAAATGAAAGAACAGATATTAATGAAATAAAAAACAACAAAAAAAAAATTACAGAGAAGAAAAATCAATTAAACTAAAGGCTGGTTTTATGAGATCAATAAAATTGATCAACTCTAGCCAGACTCATAAAGAAAAAACAGAAAACACAATTAATACTAGGAATGACAGAGGAGACATCACCATAGATCCTGGAAACAATAAAATAAGGAAATACTATGAACTTTATGCCGATAAATTCAACACCTTAGATGAAATGGAAAATTCCTTGAAAGACAAATTACTAAAGTTCACTCAAGAAAAAACAGATAACCAAATACCCCCCGTATCTATTTTTTAAACGGAATTCATGATTAAATATGTTCCCACACAGAAAACTCAAGGCTCAGATGGCTTCACTGTAGATTTTCCCAAACATTTAAAGTCTATTATCAGTTATACAAAGACTCTCCCAGATAACATTTTCAAAGTTTTATGATACAACAAAGACTTCACAAGAAAAGAAAATAACAGACGAGTATCAACACGCAACTCTTACTAAGAGACTTCAGTGTCTCCGCTGTCCTATTTATTACCTGCGACCTGCCTAGGGCCAACCTCATTCTAGGGATTGAGATGAGGGGATACAATGAATATTCAGAGAAACTTCTAGTCAGAAACATCTTCCTTGAGTTCTTTTGTGAGCTGTCAGCTTCGTAAGAATACCAAAAGCAGAAAAGTGAAGTGATTCAAAAGTAGATGTCCCTACAAATGTGAAATGCTGGGTGAATGAGAGATGAGGTGGCAGGTCTGGCCTAGCCCATAGGCTTCAGATGTCCCTTTACGAGTCATATGCTTTCTCAGTATGTATATAGGCCAAGCCTGTCTAGAATGGTGCTTATTTGATGCTTGTGAAGCCTGCCAGTCACAAAATGATTAGGGTCCTCACAAGCACAACAGGAGAAGCAGTATATAAGATAAATTTGAGGTGGTAGAAGAATGAACAACTTCAGAAACTTCTCAAAGTAGTTAGTGAGAAGTGAAAAGAAAAAAATGAAATGTAGGTAAGTCATGGCTTCAAGTACTTAATTCACCCTTATGTAGCTTGCCACGTAAGGCCATGCATTAAAACCAGGCTAAATGAACTATTAAAGCACCAGATTTGTATTAACTTAAATGTACAATACTCATTCTGACATAATGAACTAAGGAAAATAAAATATTAAATGAAATCATCTCCAGAATGCTTTCTTCTGATTTTAAAGATTCACAATTGTCAGAAACCTGCTGCAGGTAAGGTGAGGTGTTTGTTTTTTGGTGGTGGTGGTGGTGTTTTGATTTTTGGTTCTGGCTCTGTAGATCCTGGTAAATTAAGGAACTAGCCAAGTTATCTCCTGTTGCTTAAAGTCTATCAAGTAAGCCAATGACTCTGAAAGGGAGTAACTCAGGATAAAGACCCCGGTCCCTGTGATCACTGACTACAAAAGGCTGGAGCAAATGGTTTTGAATTTAAGTATTTTAAGCAGTTGCCATAGACTTGGGCACATTCATGAGTAAGGCATAATGTTTCAGACATGTGGTGTACAAATTTAGGTCCTTCTCCCAAAGACTGTGAGGCAGATTTCCTTTGTGATAAACAGAGTGAGACAGTGCAGCCACAAAGCAGAAGACACAGTAGGGAGAAAGCTGACCCTTACCTCCTTTTCCACATGATAACAGCAAATCACCAACAAATATGAGTGCTTTTCCAGGTTAAAAAGCACCCACATTTCCTTCTCTTGTTTGTTGCTGTTAATAGGTATTTAGTTGGCCCCAAACTTAAGGAAACCCCAGGCACAATGGGAATGGACTGATAAGATCCATGGGTTTTCTCCAGCTGATTTTAGAAGTCTATCACCAGACCTTTCTGCTTATTCTTAGCCTGGAAACTCTCCTGAAACCTGCTCAGCATCACAGCAGCACACAAGATTCTGCTGCCTTGTTTGTGGGTGCACTGGCAAGGAGTGAAACACGATTCTCCCGCATGGGAGGTAACCAACCACAGCTGCCTTTCTGTCAGTTATGACCTAAGTTGAAAACTTTTCTTTAAAGTTTTCATTATTATTTCCTTTTATTATCAATATCTTTATAAAAGATCTCCAAGTGTCTTCAGAGTTGGAAACATTACACATAAACTTACAGATAAATTTTAACTTGTACATATTACAAATGATAAGATATACACCCCCCAGCCCCCCCAAAAAGGTGGTCATTAAGTGTAGTTTGTCATAACTTGAATACACTGCAAGTAAGAAATTACCTGTAATAAATGTTTGTGTACATGATGTAGCATTTTAAACACACTCTGTAGCTCTTGGTAAATTAAGGAACTAGCCAAGTTATCTTCTGTTGCTTAGAGTCTATCAAGCAAGCCAGTGACTCTGAAAGGGAGTAGCTCAGGATAAAGACCCCGGTCCCTCTGATCACTGACTACAATAGGCTGGAGCATAGGGAGGGGTGTCCATGTCGAATCCTTCTTCCTCAGAGAAACAGCCACCAGCCACCTTCAAAGCAGGGCTTCTTTGAGCATGAAAGGGCTGCATCGGTTAAGCCAGATCTAATCCCGGAAAAATCTGATGTATGCCCCTCAAAGATTTCCAAAATTTTAATTAGTTACCAATCATTTAAAAGTAAGACCTGACAGAAAAATCTGAATTGCTGGCTGCTCTTTAAAAATAAGGAAAGAATATGGAAATAATGGACTACAGCAGAGTCTTGGCTATCTCACTTAGAAACGGCAAGTGCTGTTCAGTCTGCCATTACCACACCCGCAAACAACTACTGTATTTTCCATTATCGAACCTGCCTGGCCCCAAGGGCATAGCAGTGTGTGAGTAAGAAGAGGAATCTGGTGAATATCCGGAAGAACAATCACACCTAGAAAAACCAACTTTTTATCCAGGACCTAACACCAGTACTGAGTATGGTCAGCACTGTCTGTCTCAGCCACTTCCATGAAGTCTGTCTAGCAGCAAAAATGAAACTGGAAAGCAGAGGGAGAGACAAAGGAAGCTTTCAAATAGCAATCTCAAGCCTGCGTGACACGGCTCAGCAGCACATGATCTATGCACACGCATCATTTCATTAGCATCTACTAGACTCTACATGTGATTTTTTTCCCTGGACTTTAAGATCATTTATATAAATACTCTTGGTAGGTGTGATCAGTGTATGTTACCATCTGTTTCAGCTGGTATGTGAAAGCATTGTCGCTTTTCAAGTATTTCAGAACCAAATGGAGAACCGAAGACATTAAAAATAAAGTGCTAATAGGGTAAAATGGCAAACTTGAGAAAGGATGCCAGATCTTCAGAAACCTACTCTGCATTTTATTTCATGCAACATGGCCATCCATGACCTTCCTGGAGGTGGGATTTAACCCTTTGGTTTATTATCTACACAGCTAACAATCACTGGCAGATGTCATGACTGGAATAAAGCTGGGTAAAGGTCCCTCAGACAACCATCTCATCAGCAAGCTAATCCATGAGGTTGAGAATTAGAAGAAATGCCCTAACTAACCTATGCAGCTGTTAGGTTCCCTGATTAGCAGCCACCAAGACAAGCTTTACTTATTTTGATTGCCTACTCTGAGTGCCAGGGATTATTTATCTGAAAGCACCAAAGTAAAAGTCATGACATATTTTACAGCTGGCTGCAGACATAACATGGTAGCTTCATTCCTGTGACCTCTACTCCATCACTCCAGTCTCTCTGCTTATTCCGCTATATTTGTGGCCACTGCCATTTCATAGGACACAGTACACGTCCTCAGAAAGCAGGAAGCTCCATCTATGTATGGGTCAATTTTAAGGACATATCTAAAATTAATCCAGTACTTCAGAAACACTCTCTTCCAAGTTATGGAAAACAGTTTCTTTAAAACACACCAGCATATGGGAGGTCCACAGCACATGTGTCTCTATGTCAGTTAAACTCAAACTGTAGCACAGAAGGGTGGGAAACATTTCATTCTGGAAGGGCCATTTCTTCCCTCCATTTTGCACAGTATGTTCCTATGAACATTCTCTACTGAGAAATCAAAGAGGCAACTCCTCCACTGACGCATCTCTCACACGGCTTGGAAAACTCTGGGAATGGCAAGTAGTTATTAGGGTGCACGAACAACATGGTTCCCTCACAGGAGACAGGCAACACATCGTCACTCAACAGAACATTCTGTTGGTTGATGTACTCCAGACCCTTTCCAGAGTCCCAGATGCGCAACCTAGGCTAATCACCAGTCTTCTAATATGCCATCATCAATGGAGAAATGCTCATGAGTTTTATTTTTACCTCTGTACGTGGCTGACTTAAGTTATTAATTTCTGTATCATAAGACTACTTAACAGTAAAGGATCTGACTCTTGAATCTGGCTCCCTCCAAGAGAGACTCAAATATTGAGCATTAAGATAGAGTGCAGGTGGGTGAGTGTAGGCTTGCAAGGTAACTATCCTTTCATGGCTACCAAATGCTTTCAAAGGAGCTCTGGTGGCACAGTGCCTAAGGCACCTGACTGCTAACCAGAAGGCTGGCAGTTCAAACCCACCAGCCATACCTCGGAAAGACGGTTGGGCCAATCTACCTCCATAGTGATACTGCCTCGGAAACCCAAGGAGGGGTCACTACGAGTTGGGTGTGACTTGATGGCAAATAACAACAAATGCTTACAAATGGCCATCCCTCAAGGTATAGACTAGGCAAGGCTCACCTCACCATTTTCCAATAATGGCGGTCATTGTGCATTTTTAAGGAATTTTAACATTTGACGCCCTGAGGAAATTTCACTTGAAATTAAATAAATTTTTCCAAGGTATATGCTTTAACCCAAGACTTCTATCTAAAATCTGAAAAAAAAAAAAAAAAAAAAACCCGAACAAACTAAATTTTGTCTTTACTTCCAACAAAATCCAACTTGGTAATATCTCAAATACTGCTGCTTGTACTTTACCTGAGGACAGAGGGCTTCTAATTGGCTTGCAGACATTCTAACAAGTTTCACACCTTCTTCATTGTTTGAGATGGAGCAGGCTAGGTTGGCAACCTGTAAGAAGAAACAACATGAAAAGATCTTCAAAGGTTTTTCTCTTTTGACTGCTAACAGAAACAAACATGTGCCCACCCCACTCTTGACCACTCTAGAACAGATGACAATAGCATCAGTGTTGTGTCTCAGAGATTTCTTATCAACTTATGAGGGCACATTTTTCATCTGTGCTAAGCAAGTGATGCAAACTCATAACATGGGCGACCTTGTGTGCTAATGGCAGAACTCTGAAAGATCCTGTAAACTGGAATCACTCTGGAAACAGGTTATCCTGGTGTAGGTAATGATGTGGGAAAAGCTGAGGAGTCAAGGGCATCAGAATAGAGTTACTGCTCACTACAAATGAAAACACATTTTGCAGCTGTTCTCAAAGAAAGGAAATCAAAAGTCTAAGTTGCTATTCTCATTTGACAGGTGAATGAATGGTTACTGTAAGTCAAGATGAGTTTTATTTGAACAAAGGCTATTTTACAAATTAAAAAATAGTATTAAGACAACATCAAGATGGAAGAAAGGCCATTCTCATCAAAAATGGAAAAAAAAAAATAGAGATAATGTCCCATAGTTTACAGTAAAATTGTCCTTCAACTGGGCTCTCAAAAACATTGACAGCTGCACTCCTTCCTGAATGATGCTGCCTTACTTGAAATAAAATCTTTACCTTCCCATCTAACTCTCATGATATAGCTCATGCACAACTATAGCCAGAAACAATCTTTCTAAGTAATGTCATACTTCCTCTGCTCAAGTGCTGGCTATGCTAAGAATGTTGCTCTGCGCAACTGCTAAGGCTGAGATCACTTATCCACATTTCTAAATGAACGGGTTTGCCAATTCCATTACCAGTACCCAGGTTCAACTCAATCCACAGTGCTGAAACACATCTTTCTCCCAGTTGCAAACTGAGTTATGAACGACAGAGGCATAGGCAGTTGAATATCAAAGGCACTCTCCGGGCATTTAAATGCAAGAGTAAACAAGGGCAATGGCAACAACCTTTGATTTTTACCTCCACCCAACTTAAGCACATAAACGCACAAGAAAAATGATACTCTATTATGGCTGTTGTCTGCAGTGTGTTTCAGTTAAGGATTGTCGGCTTTCTATTACGACTACTAACTATCAGAATTCTGTAATGCCTAATCACAAGGAGAAACAAACGCAGCAAAACACATAAAAATTTAAGGAAACTGAAATTAAGCCAGATCTTTAATGCTTAAGGGGCCTTAAAAATCACACAGAGAAGTAACATCCCTGGAGCTTAAAGGCCCACCTTCTGATATCCACTAGACTGGAAAGAGGATGCCTCTCCATGATGAAAAGTTGTAGAACTGATTGTAGATTTCTATTTGTTTGCTTAAACATCACTGCAAACTACGACCTAAACTAAACTTTGTAAAACAAGAGTTTTACCACCAAAGTGTGCATATTATGATGCTATGCTAAAGGACAAAGCTTAAATTAGATGTGTTCATGAAGGGTAATCTACAACTTCTACTGCTTCATAGAAAACAAATACGAAATTTTATGTTGATCGTTGATTGAACAGTTTGAGAATCACAAAGATCTCTGGAGAGGTAAGTGCTCTAATACCCAGCACCCTCCCCCACTTTCATTGTTGAGGCGGCCAGCCAACAAAATGTTAGAATCAGAAAAATCAAGCACTGTGAGTTTCTGCCTTCTACCCTCTAGGCATTTCATTTAAATACATATTCTCCCAATTTTACAGGTCTTTGAAATACAGAAAAAATACTAAGAAGCAAAAGATTTAGTAAGTAATACCTACTACCAGATCAGATGAGTAAAGGTGGTGTTTGGCTAAGGCTGAAATGGCTGACTTCTTTAAACCATCTTTCCTGTTTCCTGATACAAATCATAACAAAACAAGGGATATGGGAGAATTGTTCTTTATTTTAAAACATTACTTTAAAAACATTTCTGATGTCCTGTCAAAGCACTAATGTTCTACAAGTATACACTACCCGTTCCAGGAGGCGCCCTGCCTGGCCTGAGAGGAGGAAACAGGCGCCTGTCACTGCCAGTCTTCTCCAGATGAATGCGCTTCAACTCACCCCCCAGGGACAGAGCTACTCACTTCTAACAATGACAAATGTGCAAATGCAACATCTCTGCAAGGCTAACCTCATATACTAGGTGCCACATTCCACTACAGTGAAAACTGGGGAACAGGGAAAGGGTCTGCCTAAATGCCTCCTTCAGCAGAAAATCTGAGGCTCAGGAAATCTGGGATAGCAAATAACACTGAGACTAAAAAAAGAGTCTGGAGTTTGAAGTAAAGGCACTTGGAACAGTTAACTTCCAAACAGAACCCAGCACAAGGAAGACTTTGTACAGGATTTGTTTGGAGAATAAATTACTTTATTTCTGCTGCCATGGTTATTTGTATATTAGTAACTTAAATGTCTGATTCCTGCTAATCCAAAAGGTGAGCTACGACTGACACTATGCCCACTAGCTTTGAGCCACGAAGGCTCTTTTGCATTGCTTCTGCCTATCCTGGATATGTGTGGACCTTGTAGAAGAGCAGAACATTTCAGGACAACTTGCAGCCCCCCCTGGGAAAAAACAATCAGCTCTGGATTCTTGCTGGTTTCAGTAATAGCTGTTGAGGAAAAGGCTGTCAGAGCCAGGCTGTGTCAGCTCAACAAATATGACATCTGTACATGACAAGAAATCTTTTCAATCATTTAGGAAATCTCTACCACTACACCACTGGATTTTCTTTACTTAAATTTATTAAATTCTGCATGGAGTTGGAGGTGGGGGTCATTTATGATCAATTTTACTCCATTATATATGTGTTGATGATTAAAAATAAAGTTCAATGTGATTAAGTTAAACAAACATAGGTCATATCCACTACCCTTAGTAACTCTTTCAGTCCTGATTTCTTGAGCTGCTCCACTACTCCTTACCCTAAAACCTTTATAGAAAGACAACAAAAGATTTCTTTTTCCTTTTGGTAATCTATTGGTTATTACTCTCCTAAACTGCTACAACTGAGAAGAACTGTGGCAGAGGGAGCTTAAAAGTGTAAGTTAGTGACATTAAGACTAAGTAGCAGGACAATGCACCGGAGCGCAAAACCAAAATTACTTGCCATGTGGCCTTGGGTCATGCTACTATATAAGTTATCTTCTATAAAAATCCAAACTCTCAAAAAGTCAAAGAAAACAGTAACTAAACTTCATAAAACTTTTTGTGAGAGGTCCCAACTAAAGTACTTATATACATTTCAGAAACATTCAAGAAGTACCCAACAATCATCATCAATCCCACAGGGAAAATGATAATGAACACAAATTAAGCCCCATCTTTCTGATTTCCAAGGAAGGGTATTGGCTATCTTACTAGAAGGAGGAACACATCTTACTAACATACTGTCATGGGGAGCCTGAAGGCTACACACTGGGTTAGCCGCTCACCAGATCACAGCTATCTGGATGACAACTTGGTGGCCTTGCCTTTTTAGAAGGTAGTTACAAAAGGGGGAGGGGAATCACACAAAATTTACTATTATATTTATTGTTAAAATGTTGGGGACTCTATCCATTCAATCATTCATTCTCTCTTATATAAAAGCCCCATATTAAGGAATTCTTAAGATTTTATTTTTTAAATAGGCTCTACCTCCCATGGGGGAGAAAATGGTTCACCAAAGACAACAAGCATGCATACGGGCAGCTAACAAAACATTAAGAGACGCAGGCCATCATTAGCCAACCCAAACCAAAACCCACTGCCACTGAGTTCATTTTGAACCACAGTGACACTATAGAACAGAACAGAACTCCCCCATAGTTAACAAGGCTGTAAATTTTTATGGAAGCAGACTGCCTCATCTTTCTCCTCTGCAGTGGCTGGTAGCTTCAGACTGCTGACCTTTTGGTTAGCAGTCAAATGCTTTAAATCAAAATTATAATGAGATACCCTCTCACCCTTGCAAAAATGGCACTGATAAAAAAAACTGAAAACAAAAAATGCTGGTGAGGTTGTGAGGAGCCTGGAACTCTTATACACTGCTGGTTGGACTGTAAAATTGTGTAACCACTATAGAAAATGGTATGACACTTCCTCACAAGGCCAGAAATATAAATACCATATGATCCAGCAATCCCACTCCTATGTATATATCCTAGAGAAGTAAGAGCTATGACATGAATAGACACTGCAACAAATAATGGAACTTAAGTGTTCATCCATCCTAAGTGAATGCAGAAATAAAATGTGGTACATACATCCAATGGAATACTATGCAACAATGAACAATAATGAGTCAACAAAACACCTAATAATACTGATGAATCTGGAGTACATTATGCTGAGTGAAATAAGCCAATTTACAAAAGGACAAATATTATATTATACTACTTTTATAAAAAGTCAAGAATAGGTTTACACACAGAAAGCAACATTTTTTGACAGTTACCAGGGATGGGTGAAGAAGGGAGGGAGAATCACATACTAGATGACAGACACATGTTAGTATTATGGAAGTGGCTCACCATACCAACCATCACCAAGGTAAATGAAGACACTCAGAGGTATGCAAGAATAAAGAACTACAAGTAAATGCTGTAACATATACAATTACATAACAGTAATGCTGCTGCTGTTGTTAGATGAATCAAGTTCTGACTCATAGCAACCCTATATACAGCAGAACAAAATACTGCTCAGTCCTGTGCCATGCGCACAATCCTTGCTATGCTTGAGTCCATCATCGCAGTCACTGTGTCAATCCATCTCGTTGAGTGTCTTCCCCTTTCTATCTGACCCTCCACTTTTCCAAGCATGGTTATCTTTTTCTCCAGGGACTGGTCCCTTCTGACAAAATGACCAAGCAGGTGAGATGAAGCTTAACCATTCTTGTTTCTGAAGAGAGCATTCCGGATCCACTTCTTCCAGATAGATTTATTTGTTCTTTAGGCTGTCCATGGTATTTTCCATATTCTTCCCCAATAACTCAATTCAAAGACATCAACTCTTCTTCGGTCTTCCTTATGCACTATACAGTTTACACATGCATATGCAGTGAATGAAAATACCATGGCTTGGATTAGGCACAGCTTAGGCTTCAAAGTAGTATCTTTGCTCTTTAACTCTTCAAAGAGGTCTTTTGCAACAGATTTGCCTAGTGCAATATGACATTTGATTTCTAGACTGCTACTTCAATGGGTGTTGATTGTGGATCCAAGTAAAATGAAATCTTTGACAACCTCAACTGTTTCTCCATTTATCATGATGTTATTTATTGGTCTGCATGTGAGGATTTTTTTTCTTCACGTCGATTTTTTCTTTTTTCTTTACAGCCTTCATACTGAAGGTTGTAGTCTTTGATCTTCATTATTAAGTGCTTTGAGTCATCCTCACTTTCAGCAAGCAAGGTTGTGTCACCTGTATACTGTAGGCTGTTAATGAGTCTTCCTCCAATCCTGATGTCATGTTCTTGTGCTCAGCATACAGATTAAATAAGTATGGTAAAAGGATACAACGCTGATGCATGCTCTTCCTGATTTTAAACCATAGAATATCCCTTTGTTCTGTCAGAACAACCACCTCTTGGTCTATGTACAGGTTCCTCATGAACACAATCAAGTGTTCTGGAATTCCGATTCTTCACGAAGTTATCCATAATTTTTTATGGTTTGCACAGTTGAATGCCTTAGTATAGTCAATAAAACACAGGTAAACCAAACATATTTCTCGTATTCTTTGTTTTCAGCTAAGATCCATCTGATATTAGCAATGATGCCCTTCATTCCACGTCCTCTTCTAAATCCAACTTGCATTCTGCGGGAACCATTTTTGAATTATCTTCAGCACAATTTTATTTGCATGTAATATTAAGGATATTGTTTGCTAATTTTCACATTCTGTTGGATCACCTGTCTTTGGAATGGGCATAAATATGGATCTCTTCCATTCAGTTGGCCAGGTAGCTGTCTTCCAAATTTCTTAGCATAAACAAGTGAGCATCTACAGCACTGCATCTGTTTGTTGAAATAATGCTATACATTATTTATAATGTTGATTTATTGATAATAATCTCAATAGTTATTCCGTCAATTCCTAGAGCCTCGTTTTTACTAATTCCTTCAGCACAGTTTGGACCTCCTTCCTTCAATACCACTGGTTCTTGATCATATACTAATCACATGCTACCTCCTGCAATGGTGGAAGATTGACCAATTCTTTTTGGTATAGAAAAGTCATACAAATAAATAAATAAATAAATAAATAAACCCTCACTGTCATTGTGTCAAATCCAACTCAAAGCAACCCCTATTGGGTTTCTGAGGCTGGAAATCTTTATGGAAGGAGAACACCCTATCTTCCTTCTGTAGAGTGGCTGGTGGGTTTGAAACACTGACCTTCTGGTTAGCAGCCAAGTGCCTTATCCAGGTAGAATGCTATGCTACATAAGTGTGGGTGGGTTTATAGTTGTACGTGCATGTGCATACATAGGCACAGTATTGGGCATTTGTATATGCTTATTTGTATGTGCTACATATATATTCATATATGTAATAGAGCACATGGGGGCATAGTTATGGAAACTTCTCAGATATATTCAAATACTTTGTAGGACTGAGTAATTGGGCTTGAAGACTAAGGATCACACTCTTGAGGGACATCTAGTTCCAATGGTGCAATACAGCTTATAAATATAATGCTCTACATTCTAATTTGGTGAGTATCATCTGGGTCTTAAAAGTATGCAAGTGGCCAACTAAGATACAACTATTGGTCACTTCCCATCTGGAGCATAGGAGAGTGAAGAAAACCAAAGACTCACGGAAACCATTTGTCTAAAGGGTTAATGACCCACACAAAGCACAGCTTCATTTAGCCTGAGACCAGAAGAACAAGATAGTGTCTGACTACCTATCACTAACAACCACTCTGACACAATAGAAAGTCTTAGTTAGAATGGGAGAAAAATGTAGAACAAGACTCAAATTTATTAAAAAAAAAAAAAAGACCAGAATTACAGGTCTAAGACTGGAAGAACCCCCAAGACTACTGCCCTAAGTCACATTTCTAACATGGAACTGAAGCCACTCCTGAAAGTCATCTTTCAGCCAAATAATATACTGGCCTATAAAATAAACAATAACACCTAGGAAAAATGTGCTCCTAAGAACAATCAACTATACAAGACCAAACGGGCAATATTTGCCCAAAATCAAAGATGAAAAGGCAAGGAGAGGCAGGGAAATTGGAGGGATGGAAACAGGGAGGGCAGGACAGAAAAGAGTGGAGTGCTAACACATGGGAATAGCAACCAATGTCACAGAACATACTGCATATAAATTATTGAATAAGAAACTAATAAGCTGTGTAAAGTTTCACCTAAAACACAGTAACATGATCCCCCCAGAAAGAAGAGGTGTATACTTCCTCCATTTTAATATGAGAACTGCATCAAGTGATTGCTCCTCCTTTTCTCCCTTGCAACCAAGAAGCACACTGCCAAATCTGAACCCAAGCATGGAAATTATAGTTCATACTTGTCTATGATTCTTTTTCTTGGTCTTGAGTTTCTATGTCTATTTTATCGTATGTATTTATTTTTTTAAATAAGCCATATCAAATCTAATTTTAGGACAAGGGAGGATATAAATATGAGCATCTCTAGTAACAGATGAAAAAACAGAAATAATGAACTCACTAAAATGTGATAAAGTATTTTAAATAGCTTGGCTATTTCATATTTTTTAAAAGACTCTCATCTGTAGATCACCACCCAGATGATCTCATAATCACTGCTATTTACAGGGTATCACATGGACCACTTAAAAAGTTCCCTATTCTACCTAACTGCTTGAATAATCTATCAGTCAATCTAGGAAGAGAGCCATTTAAGTGCACAGTCCATCAGCTCCACTGATGAGGAATCAGGAGGGCCTACACTCTTTTCTGGAGCAGACAAGGCAGAGCAGGTTGTTTCTTTAACCATCATTCCTACCAATGCTCTGGGAGAAAGATGACTCTTGCTGCCCCTTGAGAACAAGGTTCCTCCTCTGCCTCTGCTTCTTACCACGAGATTTGAGCAGGTAGTAAAGTTCAGCCAAAAAAAAAAAAAAAAACCTATTTGGGGTAAAGGTATTAAAAATAGTACATGCAAGTCACTTTTGTCTCAAACAGCTCCTTGTATCTCAACTTACAGATCCTTGAAGATATAAGAAAACCAAGCTGAATATGCTTAAAGAAATCTTCTGGACTCCAAGGTCAGCATTTCCCAAGGACATCTGACTGCTTTCACACAAACATCCTACAGTCCTAGAAAACTGAAGCTTCATTTAATTTGTTATCTGCAAGGATTTCAGCCTACAGTACCACAGAGAGGCCCTGAGAAAATACCCAAGATGTCACAGGTAGATCATAAAAGGTCAGTGTTTAATTCAAATGCTCCTTACAGAGCCTTCTTCAAGGCCACTTTACCAAGCATTATCAGCACACCACAGTATAAAAGTTATAATGCAGATCATTCAATTTGCAGTTAAATATACATTTCAAACCAATAAAGCCATACCCTATGAAGTCTCAGATAATGGGAAATATTGTGGGGGAGAGGGGACGAGAAGGTGGTAATAATGCAGCTCAAAAGCAGTATCAGTTATGTTCACTTTTTGGTTCTTAATTCACAAGGCAGTGAACGAGATATAATCTTATTCTAGCAAATTCATTATAGTAAGAGGCACATTTTAATACTATGTCTAGAGTTGAAGGGAAAGGGATACCAGTTGATATATGATTTTTATAGGAAAGATTTCATGAATTGCCTTCTGTATTTGAGTTGAGTGTATCAATCACTCAATTCATAAAATTGAAAAAGGATTCAGAAGAGAGCAAAATTAAAGGAAAAAGTGACGGCTCTTTAGCTATTAAGCTGGTCACAGGCAAAGAAGGTGGGCAAAGAATGAAGCCATTAAAAAGGGCACAAGGTTGTTGCATTATTGACAAAAAGGTTAATATTTCTGACAGTAAATAACTTCTTCACCTCAGTACACTTTAAATTGAAGAGCAACATAAAGAAATCATTAATTTAGTATGGGAGAAAAGAGTCAAGTATAAAAGCTCCTATCATTACCTTGAAGCACAGCGATACCATTTTACAAAGAGATGAAAGAAAAGCCCTCAGTTATATATTCTAGGACATAAGAAATTTGTGAAGAGATGTGTCACCCAGCTCACTAATACTGGCCCTGAGCTCATGCTCCCCCAACTCACTTGACTTTGGAGACAAACAACATCTATGCACCCTTCACACAAGAAAAGGGGTTTCAATACATTGCTGAGAGTTACCAAACTCTACACACAAGAGAGGTGTGAGGCAGTCAAGGGACCAGCTAGACCCTGAGAAAATTAAAGGAAATAGAGACCGTGTGACAATAATCCTATTACTTGCGTTCAAGTGTAATCACGAAAGTCATATAATAAGGGTCCAATAGGCAGTCAGCCCCACACAGCTTTACTGATACTGTGTGCACACAGAAGGACTGGAGGTATTCACTTCCACTTATAAATCTTCTATAGTCAGTAGGTGGCTTTTATTCTTGAAACCAACCTTGCATTTCCATAATGTGATATGTACACAGAAAGCACCATAAAAGGTTTCCATTTCTGAGTGGGTGTGCTACCTAATACTACTCAGGAACTATTAATATATTTGAAGCAACTTCACATGACACCCCAAATTAAAGCATAACCTTTGTATACTGTTTTATTCAGTATGAAGGGAAACTTTTCCAGTTAAAGCAATACATAAGACTTCTAAAAAACAAGTTAGTGAGAGCCAACACATCTGCTCCAATTTTACTTTGGTCATGTATTAAAGCTGCTGCTGAAAGAACAGCTTTTGCTCAGCTTCCATTTCAAACTCTGATCAAATAGAAAACTACTTACATCTCAACTTCAGCACCATTTATACTATACTGTACAAAAAGTACACACTATATAAAATACGTATTTATTTTGATTGTCTTTCTCCCCCTAGTAGAAGGTAATCTCCATGTGGGCAGAGACTTTCATTTTATTCCCTAGAGCCCAGAACAGTGACAGGGACATATTAAACTAAAACCCAAACCAGTTGCTGTTGAGCTGATTCCAATTCATGATGATCCCATGTGCTGCAGAATAGCTCTGACCTCCACAGAGCTGTCACAGCTGTGCTTTCGAAGCCAACCGTCAGGACATTATTTCTGAGGCCTCTCCAGTGCGGTTCAAACTGCTAATCTTTCAGTTAGAAGTTGAGCACTTACATGCTGTGCCACCCAGAGAATCTTAGGAACTCCATAATTATTCCTTATAAAAATCTATTATAATTTTCCTCCTTCAACTTCAGAAAGTTTGCTACAGATCTGTGAAAGTTTTTTCTAACCAAAGAAAATATTGCTAAATAACTATCATTTAATCAAATTAAAAAAAAAAAAGTCTCTAAACTTTCCCCATCATCTCTATATCCTAAAAGGTTTCATAATTCATATCACTCATATACATGTCATACAGAATGATGCATTATGATATTCTTTTGGATGGACATTACAAATTATTTCACAGTAAGACAAAGCTCATAAACACAGTCAATCATAACACAGACCTGTGTTTCTAAAATGAAAGAACTCACATCACCTGAATCAGAATACCTAGGGATGAGAACCAATAATCTGAGTGTTAAACTCTAATGTTTATTAACATCGAGAACTAGTAGGTTCATTTATCTAATAACTACTGAGCACCTATGATGTTCCAAAGAAGCCCTGGTGGTGCAGTGCTGAAAACATTCAGCTGCTAACAGACAGGTCAGCAGTTCAAATCCACCAGCCACCCTGCAAGAAAAAGATGTAGCACTCTGCTTCGGTGAAGATTCCCACTGCCCAAACCACACACTTATTGACATCAAATTGATTCCAATTCATAGCAACCCTACAGGACACAGGAGAATGCCCCTTAGGCTTTCCAAAGCTGTAAATCTTTACAGATGCAGTTAGTAGCTGAGCACTTAACCACTGTACCACCAGGGTTCCTTCTTTAAAGATTGTTGTTGTTGTTGTTGTTGTTATGTACCGTCGAGTCGGCCCCGACTCATAGTGACACCTCCTTGGGTTTCCGAGGCAGTATCACTACGGAAGTAGGATTGCCCAACCTTCCTTCCGAGGAGTGGCTGGTGTCTTTAAAGATTAGGGGAAAAAAAACATTATGATCCTCTGGGGCAGTTCTACTCTGTACAGGGTTATAATGAGTTGGAATCTACCCAATGGCAACAGGATTTTTGTTTGTTTGTTTGTTTGTTTTGCTTTTGTTTTGTTCTTATAGAGATTACATTCTACAGGAGTATGGAAGAAGGACTGATAAGAAAATTAAGCCCAATAATTTCAGATAATGAGAAGGGCTATGAGGGATATATAACAGAGTTACCGATGAAAACTGACTACTGGAAGATGGAATGTAGGGACTGAGAGATCCAGGAAAGCTTCTCTGAGGACCTGACATTGTGGCAGAGATTTACACAAGAAAAAATGGGCACAGAATTCCAGGCAGAGAGTCCAGTAAGTACAGAGGACATGAGGTGGTGACAAGCGTGTTTATGGTCAAAGAGGAAGTAGTCAAGTATACTGGAGTCTAGTCATCAAGGGTGCAGTGTAGTAAATTACTTTGTGTGGCTTTTCTACCCATAAGTCTTTGTAAACTCCAAGGTGGGATTTGCTATGAGCAACTGAGGAGCTCCCGATTGCTGAAGGTGTCCACCTGGAGTATTTCTGTTGGGCGTGGTACAAAACAATGTTCTGGGAGGTGCCCACTCTCTCTCAGGTGCTTAGAGTTCTGATGCTATAATTGGCTAGTTTGACCACCCTGCGGGCTCTAAAGGAGATCTCCTGGAGGCAGAACTCTCTGACTGCTGGTTGAGGAAGACGTGCTACCGAAAGAGACATGCACCCCTGAAAGAGACACGTGCTGCTGGGAAAGAGACGCAAGAGACACGCATAGCTGAGTGAGACACCGAGGGACCAGCACTGCTGGGAAAGAGACTGTGAGAGACTTCTGGCTGAGGGACAGTGGGCTGGGAGAGAGACTGAGCGTTCTTCCTGAACTTGAGTTGTAGCCTGGTGCTTCCCTAATAAACCCCGTAATCTGTGAGTTCTGTGTGGCCACTGCAGCGAATTATCGAACCCAAGAGAGAGGTGGTGGGTGCTTTGGGAGGAGCGGT